>NC_136974.1:32816495-32863995 GCF_032717465.1 Coenobita brevimanus
CTTACATTAGTGCCGAAGGGAAAACACACACAATGGATACTACGCGCAAAGGTGTTAGTAAGCTTCCTAATCGCTGGGGAATACGGCCTTACTCATCCCATACGCTTCCCTCTCTGGGCGGGGGAGGAGGGGGGAGGTGGGCGAGGAAAGGGGAGGGGGGAAGTGGAGGGAGGAGGGGGAGGGGGTGACTAGGTTGATGCCCCATATCAGGAAGGCTTTAAATGACGTGTGCAACCTCTTGTGATCAGATGTCCTTCCTGACGTCGACGGATGGTTATTGTGTGTGTGTGTGTGTGTGTGTGTGTGTGTGTGTGTGTGTGTGTGTGTGTGTGTGTGTGTGTGTGTGTGTGTGTGTGTGTGTGTGTGTGTGTGTGTGTGTGTGTGTGTGTGTGTGTGTGTGTGTGTGTGTGTGTGTGTGTGTGTGTTCAATGCACATCTATTAGCTGAATATTTTTACGAACAGACTATAAAAAATGATATGTGAGAAAGAAAACCCAGCGCAAATACTTAAATCTCACCACTAAAGCGACAGCCAACGCCATCTATTGAGTTAGGGGGAAAATATACACTCTTCCCATGTCAAGGGCTTATTTTTAAGCCTGATTTACCCAATGAAACACAATCCCGTACAATTTCTAATTCTGCTTCACTATTGTGCATGGTTTATCAACAGAATTTTATGAGAAACTAGAAAGAAATAACAAGGCAAATGTTTACTCACACCAAAAATGCATCTTACATTAGTGCCGAAGGGAAAACACACACAATGGATACTACGCGCAAAATTCCGGGCCAACGCCATCTATTGAGTAGGGGAGGAAATGTACACGGGCCACGCATCCCATCTGTCAAAGGCTGATTTTCACGTCTGACTTGCTGTACACCGATGAGATTCAATATGACCGTGTATCATGAGAAGGGAGAGGTGTTAATTATCTCTCAGGCTCTCTCCCTCGTATTCTAGAGGAAGCTTTTGCCTTGGTTAAAACTGAAGTTGCCTTAGTGACTCCAAAGCAGTTATCAGTATTACTCTTCTTTATTTATTTATTTATTTTTTTGTTACTTCTTTATTCATCCAGCAGTATAAACACGGACTTGGATATAACATTGGAGGGTTTGGGGTCGTACTATGAGGAAAAATTGACACACCAGTAAATATGTAAATAAACGAATGAATAATGATATAATATTGCAGGGTTGTGGGTTGTACTATGAGGAAAAATTTATACATCAATAAATAAATAAAATAAATAAATAAATAAAGCGTCACACCAAAAAGGTAAATAAAAAATTCACCAAAAGTCAAAATAAATACATAACTAAATACGAATAAAAATACAAAATTAATGAATGAAAGAATGTCTGCATATGACCAGTGTGAATACTCATTTCACTCTAAATTGGTCTAAAATTGCAATCACTCTACCGCGAATGCTGAGCTGTAACAAGAGACGAAGACAAGAACATATCACTAGTCCCCAAGAAGTGGTATGGAAAGGGCCAAGAGCGACAGTATGATCTTATCCTGCCATGAATATACGTAATTTATGCTGCCAAAGGACGGTTAGGTTAGGTTAGGTAAGGTGAAGCTAGGTTAAGTTATGTGAGATTAGATTAGGGTAAATTAAGTTAGGCTAAGTTAGGTGAGGTGAGGTGAGGTGAGGTTCAGGTCAGGTTAATCTAGGCTAAGTTAAGGTGAAAACAGAGTCAATATTCATAAATCAAAACCTTCTTCGTCTTTCAAAGGCTCATTTTCACGGCTGACTTAATTCAAACCGAAGACTCAATCATATCTCAAAAGGAGGGCTGGGTGGCAATTAATCCAGACGTGGCATTGCTCCTCAAGGCATTTTACGGAAGGAAGAGGAGGAGGAGGAAGAGGAGGAGGGCTGGAGGAGGAAGAGGAGAAGGGCTGGAGGAGGAAGAGGAGAAGGGCTGGAGGAGGAAGAGGAGAAGGGAAGAGAGATATTGGAAAGGGTACATTTGCATACGAGTTTAATATCAAGATGTGTCACTGTGGGAGGCGCTGGTGGGGGTGACAGAGAAAGAGGGTGAAGGGACGGTGCCGCATAATAAGCCTGAACCTCTGTCTTGATTATCGTGTCTCTTGCTAATTGAATAAACAAAGCGATGCAGAGACGGGAAAAAATGGACCTTGTGCAGAGGGGGTGATGGAATATTACTCTGACATCAAGAAAACAATTTTTATTTTTATTATTCTTATTTTCATTATTTTTTTATTCTTGCTGGACCAAAAGATTATATTTAACTAAAGAGGGTATCGTCGTAGTAAAGAGCTGACTAATGCCCGGATTCTCTTCGGGTAAATAGGATCCCTAGCACCTCTTCCTTAGCGATTTATTTGGGCATATGACTGGTCCATACCTCTTTGACAATGATGCAAAATATGGCGAAACTGGAAGAATTTATAACAGAACAGGAGTAGGCACAAACAAATAAATCGCTTAGCAAAAGGTATTAGGGAGCTTCCTTAACCGACGAGAATACAGGTTTAAAGGTTCTAACCCCTCCAGTTCGAAAAATCTATCATAAGCTGAATAAAATCGTCTGAAAATCGCAAGGAAAATTATGACACCAAGAAGTCAACATTATCTTTATTTTTACTATCTCCAAACGATTTTATTTAGCTAAGGAGAGCATCGTGGTAGTGAAGGGGTTAATGAAAATTATATCCAACCCCTCCAGTCCCTCGGAACTTAACAAAATCGTCTGGATAAAGCAAAAATTGTGTCCCGAGGCTGTTGATATTAATGGAGGGCATCGTATACGTGTCTTAAATCTGTCGTTAGAGAGAGAGAGGGAGAGAGAATACAATATGCTGTGAGGGAGATGGAGTATTAAGGTATATGAATGTCACTTTCAAAAAAAAAATAATAATAAAAGTAGTAGTAGTAGTAGCAGTAGTTGCAGTACTCGTAGTAGTAGTAGTAGTAAAAATAATAATAATAATAATAATAATAATACGTAGGTCGTAGGGTAAAGTACCATCTGGCTGTAGAATTCGCCTGTCGTAGAACCTGTCTTCCCAGATGTAAAAGGTTTGAATCCCCTAGTGGTGGTTGTGTGTGTGTGTGTGTGTGTGTGTGTGTGTGTGTGTGTGTGTGTGTGTGTGTGTGTGTGCGTGTGTGTGTGTGCGTGTGTGTGTGTGTGTGTGTGTGTGTGTGTGTGTGTGTGTGTGTGTGTGTGTGTGTGTGTGTGTGTGTGTGTGTGTGTGTGTGTGTGTGTGTGTGTGGTAACTAACTAACCTAAGCCTGCAGTGTCTGATGAACAATATATATAAAGCTTGTTAGTGTGAAGTTTCTGATTCGGGATAATGAGACGGAAGGCTGGGCTGAACATGTGAAGTGAGAGGGATGAGTGGGGTGGGAAACGAGTGGGGTGAGAGGGATGAGTGGAGTGTAAGGGATTAGTGGGATGAGAAATGAGTGGGGTGAGAGGGATGAGTGAAGTGAGAGGGATGAGTGGTGTGTGAGGGATAAGTGGGGTGTGAGGGATGAGTGGGGTGTGAGGGATGAGTGGGGTGTGAGGGACGAGTGGGGTGTGAGGGACGAGTGGGGTGTTAGGGACGAGTGGGGTGTTAGGGACGAGTGGGGTCAGAAGGATGAATTGGGTGTGAAGGATGAGTGGGGTGTGAGGAATGAGTGGAGTGTGAGGAATGAGTGGGGTGTGAAGGATGAGTGGGGTGAGAGGCATGAGTAGGGTGAGAGGGGTGTCGGAGGTGAGAAACTGAATAAGATGAGTGGGATATGAGGACAGCGTAACGAGTGGGATAAATAGGGCATAAGAGTGGAATGGTATAAAGCGTGAGAGTAAGGTGTGACAGAAGAGTGAGGAACAGGAAGAGAAGGGAAGAGTGAGGATAAAATATGTTTCTAGCAACCTCAAGAGCATCGGCTGATCAAATCTCTCAGCCCTCTTTATGAATCACTCTTGACATTTTAATTCAATCTTTATGATTCACTCCACTATTCACTCTCATTTGGAAAAAAAAAAAAATCGCCTTGCGTTTACTCGAATAAAAAAAAAAAAAAAGAGAGGGTTAACTGTGGTAAATTAGGGTGGGTCGGTCTCTCTCTCTCTCAAAGTACAGTACTCCTATTCCCTCCCAAATGAGGCTTACATCACAAAACACTAACAACTTCAATCATCACAGTTCAGCAATTTCCAAACACAACATCACACTCACCGACCCATTTGATTCAGCAGCATCATAATTAGCCCTTTAATTACCCTCAAACAAAGACACTCTAGCATTAACACAGAAGCTTAATTCAGGCCGAGTGAGGTTAATTATTCACTAGCGTTATTAACAATGTTCAGTAACGAGGTACACGCACGACCCTGAATGAGGATATTTAACGGATTCAGAGCTGCAAGGGCGAGCCAACCAACCATCTGCAGGATTTACAGTTTCGTCATTAACATGTTCGTCGTCATCGTCATTATCTGTGGCAGCAGCATCGCCATCATTATCGTCATTACAATATTATCATCAGCATCACCGTCATTAGCAGCGGCAGCGCCATTATCATCATCATCATTAGTAGCAACAACGGCATCACTATCATCATCACAACCATCATCATCACAACCATCATCATCAGTACCAGCAGAATCGCCATCATTATCATCATTGTCATCATCATCATCATCATCATCATCATCATCCAGACCTTTTTAAACCAATCACTATCTTTCGAGTTCATCACTTTCAACTTCATCATCATCACCATCTTTTTACGGTGATTAAGTAAAAAATAAAAAATCTAGCAGTCTGATCCTACTAAGAAAAATAAAACACCGAAATGAAGGGGTTAACTTTTACCAAATTAAAATAAAAAAAAATCTTGGCTAGTTACATAGACATAATATAAAAATAATAAAAATAAATAATAATCACAATTTAAACCCCATTTATCTCACTTTATTTCTGGTTGATCTGCCCTTCTAACGTTAAAAGCGGAGAATTACCTGACCTACTGTTGCTTTATTGACCTTGTATGAATCATGGAGTAGTTGATTCCAGTCTAATAGCTCCATTTTAACTCTCTCTCTCTCTCTCTCTCTTAAACATCTTCATTTTCACAAATTTCCTTATCTTCCCTTCCTTTAGTTATTCATCCCTCCCTTTACTTTCATTTCAATCCCTCAACAATTTTTTTTTTCTCCTACTATCCCCATATTTTCATTCTTTCATGCCCTTAACTCCCATTTCTTTCCTCTGTACTCCACTCTCTTTCCTCCCTTCCAAGTTTTTCATTCTTCATCACCCCAACCTCTCTTTATCCCTGTTCATTCTTTCATTCCCATTGTCCTCCTTTACCCCCCCTTCCTCTTCCTACTCATTCCTTCAATCTTCTTTATCCTCCCTTCCTCCTCCTATTCATTCCTTCATTCTCCCTAATCCCCCCTTCCTCTCAGCCATTCCTTCATTCTCTTCTATCCTCCCTTCTTCTACCTATTCATTCCTTCATTCTCCCTTATACACTCTTCCTCTCATCCATTCCTTCATTCTCCCTTATACACTCTTCCTCTCATCCATTCCTTCATTCTCCTCTATCCTCCCTTCTTCCACCTATCCATTCCTTCATTCCCCTTCATCCTCCCTTCCTTCAGCGTTCCATTCCTCCACTTCCCGCTCTCCCTTCATCACTTACTCATCGTCTCCCTACCAAGGTCTTTTGAATAATTAACTCAATTTTAGTGGAGTTCTGGAGCAAGTTCAACATTGATTTAGCCGTCCCTCAGAAGTCATGCATAACGATGGTAATTTGTAACGTGGATATCACACAGGTCAGCTCCAAAATTACTCAGTCAAATGTACAGAGGAATATTTTTGGGTTACATGTGTGAAGTACTAATGCTGCATAGAGGAGTATTTTTGTGTTTTATGTGTTATGTCTATTATAATGTCTGTGTAGTGGTATACCTGTGCGTTTTATGGGAAGTATGTGGCGTATACCTGTACAAATCCAAGCTGTACTGTTCATAAGTATACCGTAGTTAATAATACAGACATTGATATCAGTTACGTTCCACGCAGTTCAACCTACGCACTGTTCCTCCCTCTCACCAGCCTATTATTCCCTCTCCACGCCCTCTTACCAAGCATTCTCCCAGGCTCCTTCTACGCCCCACTCATCCCTCTCATCCCACTCGCCCCTCTCGCCAAAGAAGCGGCTCTGCGTCCGGCGAGAGGCAATCCGATTACACCAAGACCCTCCATCAAAAATTCTGACCCCCCATCCACCTTTCTCCACTCTCTCTCTCTCTCTCTCTCTCTCTCTCTCTCTCTCTCTCAACCTTCCTTTCTCCCCCTGCTCCTGTTTTCTTTTTACTTTCCTCCTCTCACCTTTTACTGTCTTCCTCTCTTCTCCCAAACTCCTCTCTTTCTCCTCTTCCTCCTCCTCTTCTCCCTTTCCCTTCCTCTCCTCTTCTTCCAATCTTTTCTTTCTCATCTCTCTCTCCTCCTCCTTCCCATCCTTTTTCTCTCTCTCCTATCCTCTCCCTTTCTAACCTCCTCTTTTCCCATCCTTCCTTAATTTTTCCCCTCTCCCTATTCTACTCCTCTCCCTTCTTTCCCCCCCTCCTCTCTATTCCCATCCTCCTTCCCATCCCCTTCTCTCCCCCTTCTAACTATCTGCCTCTCCCTCTGGCTCCCACCTCTCTTCTCCCTTCTCTTCCCCTCTGTTCTTCTCCCCCCTTTATCCCTCCCTCTATCCCTTCTCCTCTCTCTCTCATCTCTCCTCCTCTCCCTCCCCTTCTTCCTTCCCCACTCAAGTTCTACCTAAGTATACTGCGGCCTTTTTTTTTTTTTTTTTTTTTTTTTTTTTTTTTTTTTTTTTATCGCGCCCATAAGAAGAAAAAGTTGGGAATATATAACTTGTTCTTTTACCCTTTCAGTCCGAAGATTTTTTTTTTTTTTTTTGGGGGGGGAGGGAAGAATCGCTCATTTTCATTTTTTCTTGAATAAGTCAGCTAATGATTCATGTTTGTCATTTACTTATCATCCAGTAAAATTCTGAGGCACTTTTCGATCAGCCCTGCCCTGCCCTTTCCTGCCTGCCCAGCCCTGCCGTGTCCTGTCGTGTCGTGTCGTGTCCTGTCCTGTCCTGCCCTGCCCTACCCTGCCCTGCCCTCCACTGCTCAGCTCTGCCCAGACAACTAATTCCCGTGACAAAGTAACTCGTGTACGGGTATTTTAACTTTTTTTTTCCAATGATAAATCAGCTTCTACACGAATTCCTTTATTCCACTGCCCTACTTTATAATTTACTCTTGTCACCTCCAGACGATTTTACTCAGCTTTGTGAGAGATATCAGCCAATGAAGGGATTAACGGAGACTATTTCTGACAATGACTCCACAACCCGCCTCCCCAAAACTGAAGAAAATCGTCTGGAGGCAGAAGGAACAGACAGATAAAAAAATAACTAATAAATGAATAACTAAATAAATACGGTTAATACAGTCAGTGGCGAAGGTGATTAAAAAAAAATTAGCTACTTCGCACATCTCTAGTTGCATTTATTACAGGGTTATAACGAAAATCTCCCAATCTGAGTAACACCATCTGGCTGAAGTACGATTACACTACAAACAGATGTCACTGGAGCTGTCCTGTAGCCTCAAGTTCATCTGAGACGTGAACCCAGTGGACGACAGGCTGAATTTGTCCTCCTACAGTCCACCATCTTCCTTTCGGGGGATAGGGAGTTGAGAGGCGTTTGTATAGACAGGCAAATCCACTATCCTCCTTTCTGGGGGATAGGGAGGGAGTAGAGGGGCGTCTGTCTAACCAGGAAGCTCCACCATCCTTCTTTCGTGGGACAGGGAGGGAGTTTAGGGACATATGGATAACCAGGAAAATCCACTATCATCCTTTCGTGGTGGACAGGGAGGGAGTTGAGGGGCGTATGTATAACCAGGCAGCTCCACCACTCGCCTATATCACTGCCACTACATGAAGGCGTCCCTCTCCAGCATCTCATCGGAGTGAAGGGGTTTTAAGTGTGAGCTTGGGTGGAAACTTGGGTAAAAAAAATAATAATAATGTTTGGAGTTTTGTGTGTTTCTTTTCTCCCTTCCCCTCAGAACAATGAAAATAAACAAAACAACGCAAACACACAGAAACTAGAACAACAAAACAAAAATATGCAACAAACACAAACATACTGCATATACGTGTTCATTCTCTCTCTCTCTCTCTCTCTCTCTCTCTCTCTCACACACACACACACACACACACACACACACACACACATTCCTCCGCTGTCTATCTCACTCCATGCAGGCCCACCTCCACCAAATTCACACACATACTATCTCTAATTCCACAACGCAATCTCCACATCACTGGCAGTAACAACACCCACACATTCACACACCCCACTCCACACCCCCACCCTCAGAACACCATAATACTAACATCACAAGACTTACGCAACGCAGTTCTATCAGGGTTTGAAATAAAAGGAATGTGGAATGGTAAATAAGAGTATGACGATTAGCATAAGGTGTAAGCAGAGGTAACAATGCTAGTGGTAATTTGTGGGTGAAAATTTCTCTCCCTCTCTCTCTCACAGATAAATAAATACATCCATACCTATCTATCCATATCCGTCTATACGAAGAAAATATAAAAAATAAATAAATCAGGTTTTTCCGCAATGAGAGAAGTCCTTTTGCTGGTCCTATGCTTTTCCCGCCCTGTCCTGTGCTGACCTGTTATCCTGGTAAAATTGCCGCATTTCAGGTCACCGTGCCCTCGCTACTTTACATAATTATACTCCGTGAAAATTACTCCAGAATTATTATATGTACAATATATCCCACGGCGACCCTTCTTCTGTAATCAGTATTTTGTTTTAGTTACGAACACTTGGATTTTATCACCTATAGGATAAAACACACACACACACACACACACACAGAAATTAAATATATATATATATTTATATATATATATATATATATATATATATATATATATATATATATATATATATATATATATATATATATATCCAAATAATGCTTAACGAACAACCAGGATGCACTCACAAAAATAATAACAGAATCGTCCAAAAAGTAGCAATTATACGCTAAAATCTTTAAGCTATGCCTCGTGCCTCAGAGACTAAGGTATTTATTAAGCCAAACCAAGCCCCTCTCAGGTGCTGGAAAGTTTTAAGCTGACATACATATTACATCACTTAGGAGCACAGGACTGACGGGAGTAATGACGATGGATTGAAGGGAGGACGCTGATGCAGACAGGCAGAAGCACAGATATAGGGACGGACTGACAGATACTCATACACGTAGAGAGACAGACACATACACACACGTAGACAGAAACACAGACAGACGGACAGACAGGCAGAGACATAGACACAGAGACAGACACAGACAAGCAGAAAGACAGACAGACACAAACAGATGGACAGACACACACAAACAAACTGACAGACAGAAACAGACACACACACAAACAAACTGACAGAAAGACACACACACACACACACACACACACACACACACACACACACAGACCCCCTCCCCTTACATTCCCCCCCCCCACACAACTCCTAATCAACCAGCTAAGCAAACCAAGCAAATATCACCCAAAAAAAATAAAAAAAATAGCACAAAGACAAGGGGTGGCGTGGCTCGTGAAACTTAACTCCAAACAAAATTGCATGCAAGTTTGGTTCTCCTGAATGTTAAAAGGAGAAGGGAAGTTAGTGGGGAATGCAGAGACGCAAATCCTGATGTGCTCGCGGGATGTGGAATGAACGTGAGAGAGGACGGGAAAGAGATGGGGTGGATGAGAGTGAGTGGAAAGCGATTGGGTGGATGAGAGTGAGTAGAATGAGAAGGGGTGGATGCGAGTGAGTGGAAATAGGGAAAGGGATGGAGTGGATGAAAGTGACAGGAAAGAGATGGGGCGTTTGAGAATAGTGGAAATAGGTGAGGTTACGAGTGGGTGGAAACAGGCGAGGTGTACGATAAAACCAAATGACACGTGAAGAGCAGCTAGGCGAGGTGTATGATAAAAATAAATGACAGGTGATGAGCAGCTGTACCAGAACTTTTAAAGCGTCTAATTTTTTGTAAGGTGAATCTTATTACCGTTGCCTTCGGGCGATTACCCTACCCTGCCTTTCCCTGCCGTGCCCTGCCTTTTTACCCTACCCTGCCTCTCCTTGCCCAACTCTGCACCTCCTTAAACTACCCTACCTTTCCTTGTTCTACCTTGCCTTTCCTTGTTCTACCCTGCCACTCCTTGTTCTACCCTGCCTCTCCTTGTCCTACTCTCCTCTCCTTGCCCTACCTTGCCTCTCCTCACACTACCCTGTCTGTCCCTACCCTACCTTCACTTTCTCTTTACTCTACCCTGCCTTTCCCTACCGTACCTTCGCTCTCTCCCTGGCCTGCCTTCCTTCTTTCTGTCTCGTCATGCTTTTTATTCAGTGACTTTCTGTACCACGATGGGTTTAATGGAGGAGGGAACATATGAAACCCGACTGACAAATAAAAATTCACACAAGTTAGGAGACGGAATACTTTTTATGAAGATGCCGTGATGTGGAGTAAATTTTATTCACGCTACCCCCCAAAAAAAATTTAATGAAAAGTTAGAATCATACCAAAATGTGCTTGATGAATGAGGGAACGTTCCAAGTTTAAGCGGCGGGGAAAAACAGAGGCAAGTTAGAAGCCTGGGTACTTTTTTACGAGCCTGTTGTGCTGAGAAGTAAACCTGGGCTGGAAACATTAAATAAAGTTGGAGAGATGCTAAATAAAGTAGATGCGCTAAAGCTGAAGAGACGCTAAATAAAGTAAAAGAGACACTAAAGTTGCAGGGACGCTTAAGTAAAGTACAAGAGACACTAAATAAAGTTGGAGGGACGATAAGTAAAGCAGAAGAGGCGCTAAATAAAGCTGGAGAGACGCCAAAAAATAACACGACGCTAAATAAAGTCGAGGAGATGCTAAATAAAGCGGTAAAACGCTCAGAAGTTGATATACTGCAAATTGAAGACATGGCGAGATGATACGAGCCGATTTTGAAGGCGTGATTTAAGACGATGTTGACGATCAAGTGCAAAGCGAAGACAGCTTAGAGAGACTTCGCTGGAAAGGGTAGCAGAAAGGTGTAGATGAAAATAATCGCACTGATAATATGCAATCTATCATATCAATTCCAATGTTTAATGAAGCAAACTGGAGGTACTGATAAACAGGCTGATTTACGACCATTCACTGAAGTTGTTTTTAACCCCCCTTCTTCAGTTAAAAATCAGATCACTTTGAGAACCTATGAAAAAATCTCAGTTCATGGTTGTGAGTCTACAGTTTAAACAACAACACGTAAAATAAGACACTGATAAATGACCCCCAGACTCCTCTTTCCCTACTCATTAACGACATATCGAAACGTCTCCCCTAAGCTGAATAAAACCGTCTGAAGGGAGCAGGAATAAACTACAATAATAATCGTACTAATGGAGTTAAAGTCTAAATATAAAGCGTTTCTACTAAAATAGGTATTGTTTTTGATGCCACTTTTCTCAGCTTTTATTTTTATTGTGCAGCGTTTAAATTAAGAGTTATAGCTCGTCTTTTGTTTTCCTTGCAATTTCCACTTTTGTGTTTGTTTTCCTCGTGTCGCGAATGTTATTGCAAGGTCCAAACTTGAGATGGCTTATATTTTTATTGGCGTCGCAGCTGCTACTGTAAACATGAGGAAGTTCTCGAGGATATGCTGTCATTTTCGCTGTCATTACTGCTGTTGCTTTTGATTTTGCTGTGTCGAGGAAACTTTTTTTCTTGTTCACAGTCAGTACTAATCATACTTCTGTTTTTACTGTGGAAAGAATGTCACTACTAGTAAAAAAAGGAGGAAAATGACTACTGTTGGCATTATAATTGTTGTCTGGTTTCACTGTCATTGCTAAAGCTGCTATTATTTTTGCTGTTGACTGTGCTGAGGATTTTATTAAGTCCAAACAGAAGGAACTGCCTTTTTTTTTTTTTAATCATTACCACTGCTATATTTTCTTTAGTCTTTTTTTCACTATTATCATTATCACTGCTTTATTATTGCTACTGATGGCGTTGCTGGCTGTTATTTTTGAGCTGAAACAAAAGTCCACTCATTTCCAACATCTACCCACCAATACTGACCAAAACGATTTGCTTTATTGGCTGCTGAGTATATTATGGAAACAGGGATAAGGAACTACTGGTATTGTGTATTTCGCTTACATCCTTTTTTTTTTTTTTTTTTTTTTTTAACTGATGTAGTGGACATCATCTTTAAATACAGTCCTGATCTTTCTTTCCACTTCTCCTTCTTCTTCTTCCTCTTATATAATAACTCTCATCTTAAATGTCAGGACCAACTTGCCTAGTCTCGGGTTCCTACGCTCCTCATCGGGCGACAT
The DNA here is from genome assembly GCF_032717465.1 of Coenobita brevimanus. Taxonomy (NCBI): domain Eukaryota; kingdom Metazoa; phylum Arthropoda; class Malacostraca; order Decapoda; family Coenobitidae; genus Coenobita; species Coenobita brevimanus. The sequence goes on from NC_136974.1 coordinate 32,828,969, forward strand.
AGGATTAGACGATGGATGGATTATTATTATTATGATCATTACTATTATTATTATTATTATTATTATTATCATTATTATTATTATTTTTACTGTTGTTGTTGTCATTGTTATCATCATCATCATCACTATCTGGTGTTGAGTATAACAAAGCCAAAAATAAAATGTTATTTTCACTTATACTTTCACTTCCGTCACTCTCGTTTCTCTTATCTTTCGCTGCTGGTCTTGTGTATGTTATTGCTGAGTCCAGACACGAGCTCAGCCACCTAGACTCCTCCTTGCACTCCTCCTGCCCCCTCTGCCCCCTCCCACCCTCGCCTCTTACACAGTCCCCTTCCGTCCCCCTCCAACCGTCCACGCCACCCCTTCTCCCCCTGCTCCCCTACCACCACATACTGTCGCCTCTACCCCTGTTCCTCTCCTCCCTGCCACAGTCACCTTCCCACCATTCACGCCTATCCTGCCCCCCAAACCCTCCCTACCGCCCCACATCTTCTCCTCTCCGGCTCCCCTCCCCCACTGCCACCTCCTGCTCCCCTCGTCTTCCACCTCCCTGATCCCTTAGCCCCTGATCCCCTTTCCTTCCACCCCCCCCCTTGCTCCATCTCCCAGCCACTCTGACATCCCCCACTCCACCCTCCCCCCGATCCCCCCCACCTCCGACCCTCACAAACTCAGGAGGGCCAAACACACTCAAAGCGCCTTCAAGTTTCCTTTTCAGGTCGGCGTCGTGGATTCGTTGTGAGTTTGTGTCGCTTCCCAGACGTCGCGAGAAAGTCTAAGGAAGACTTGGGGAGTCCGGGAAAGTCCGAGAAAGTCCGAGAGTTTGTGTGTTTGTCTGTGTAGGTTGAGTCTGCTCCGTCCGCGCGCTCTAGCTTGTTTGCGTGTCGTCGTGAGTCTTGCTTCTGCTCAGTATGTTGATGATTTTCCCTCCTTGTGTTTCCCCGGCACTAACTTTAGAATGTGGCCGAACTCACTCACTCTCTCTCACTCTCTCTCTCTATCTCTCTCTCTCTGTTTCACTTGCTCTTTGCCTCTCCCTCCCTCCCTCCCTTCCTCCCCCCCCCTCTCTCTAATCTTGGTAATGGTACAGGAAATGCATTAGTAGAGGTGACTGTGTGTCTGACAAGGAAAGCACTAAATGTTATGGAGCCTGCCGCCATGTCGAGAGGATGGAGAGGGACAGAGTAAGAATCAGATGGTGAGGAAGTCAGCTTCAGTTGAATGAATATGAGTCAGGTTTAAGTCCAAAATTCAATGGCAGTATTTCGAGGTACGGCAGACAATTAAACATATACAAACGTGACTAACAAGGAAACCCAACTACTCCCCAAGACCAGGAGACGCAACCATGGCCTTACAGTCCAAGTTCCTGTTTGCCGTTTTGAGTAATTAGGTTAAAACATACAGAAATGACAACAGTTGGAGGGATGTGTAGCGCGTGAATGTGACTAGGTTTACTATTGAAGACTTGAGAGGAAGGCATGGGACTGTAGTGTATTGGTGCTGTGATGAGGAGAGGTAGATTGAGACGGTTTGGGCATGTGGAGAGGATGAAGGATGACTACTGGATGCGGAAAGTGAGAAGTGTAAACGTCGGGGATAAGGCTGTGAGAGGCAGACCGAAAAAGACCTGGGACGCGATCGTAGAGTGTGACCTCAGGGATATGAGACTGAAACGGGAGGCTGCCAGACATCCTAACATAATGGGTTTAGTGGGTAGGCCTATGGTAAATTCAGATTGAGGTAGAATGCACTAGTTGTTTTTCTAATGGTTGTAATTACTTAAACACTTCATATTAGTACTTACCTGTTCGTCACTACAGTCCTTCAAGTTATCGATGTCATTCAACCTATTCGGTAAACATGACGAGAGGCACCACATACCTGAAGGAAAGGAGAAAAATAAATCAGTCACATGCCAGTCCAATCACAAGAAGGGGAATGAAAGCAGCAGCATATCTTCCTTTCACAAGGCCAGCTGCTCTCCACCTTGCACATCACCTGCTATAAGCCCTACTCATTCACGAAGCTACCAAATGCCTGACCATCACACACACACACACACACACACACACACACACACACACACAATATTAATTATGGCATGGTTCACGGGTCATAACGAGCATTATAAAGAAAACTGAACACAATCACATGACTTTATCTGCCAACAAATTATATCCCTCAAACTCTAACATTCTGTGATTAAATTCAACAAACACTCCTCTGCAAATACATAAGTTATCAAGTCATGTGTCCAGGTATAAACTATATTAAGGAGCTTTTATTCAGTATGACCACAACACAGATGCAAAGAGAAAGAATCAAGAAAGTATTACAAGAAAGTATTATAGAGCGTCGTGTATGCGCTCTTGATAACCACTTACGATGCAAAAAAAAGTTATACACACAAACTATCCTCAAAGTCAGCACACTGCCACACATATTTTAAACACCTTGAAGAAAAACTCATACATTGATAATTTCAGCAACAGCACCATAAAATGAATAATGGTGAAGAGTGAAGAGAATTCCTTACACCTAGTTATACACGAGTTCCGTAATAGCGTGGCCTCACCGTCACCTCACCCCATTCATTAATCCTTGCCCTAATTAAACTCATTATAAACCAATCTGATAAAAATGGGGGTTAGGCTCATTACTCTCTCTCTCTCAGTCTCTCGTGGGAGGGCATGGGACACTGACTCTTTGATCTCCCTTGCTCTCTCTCTCTCTCTCTCTCTCTCTCTCACACACACACCATTTTATATATATATATATATATATATATATATATATATATATATATATATATATATATATCAGATAAAACTATCTACCAATCTCAACACTCCACCTCCTTCTCCAATCGTCATTCCCAGAACAGGAGGTTCCCATCGAATTATTATACTTATTGTACACCACCATAATGTATTCACATTTCATTTACAGACAACACAATTCGTAATGTAAAAATCTGACGCAGACCAAAAAAGAAAAAGAAAAAAGTAACGTCGTCGTGCCACTCAGGATGTGTGCTTTTGTGTCTTTCTGATGCAGTTGTTCAGTAATGGGCTTTTAATGGCTGCCCTGGATATAACCTGCTCCCTGGGATTTGATTCTGATGGCCGCTGTTTTGCATTTTTTTTTTTTTTCGCAGATTTTTTTTCCCCTATGAATTAAAAATAGGCTGACGTGTGAAGCCGGTGTGGGAGGCAGCTGAGAGAGAGAGAGAGAGAGAGAGAGAGAGAGAGAGAGAGAGAGAGAGAGAAAGAGAGAGAGAGAGAGAGAGAGAGAGAGTTTTGTCTGTTCTCTTGCCTATTCTGATTACTTTCTACAAATTCTGTTTCAGCTGCTGTCGATTATTATTATTATTATTATTATTATCATCTGCAATTTCTAAGATTCTACAACCACTAATTCCAAACCACACACTAACGCCATACCCCATGTTTAACGCTCCTCCTCATATTTTCAACGTTGCTCCCCATGTATTCAACGTTCCTCCCCATACATTCCACGATCCTCCCCATATATTCTACTCTCCTCCCCATATATTCAACGCTCCTCCCCATATATCTAATGCTCCTCCCCATATATCTAAAGATCCTTCCAATATATTCAACGCTCCCCCCCATTTATTCAACGCTCCTCCCCACATATTCAACGCTCCTCCCCATATATCTAACGCTCCTCCTCACATATCTAACGCTCCTCCCCATGTACTCAGCGCTTCTCCCCATGTACTCAACGCTCCTTCCCATATACTCAAAGCTCCTCCCTATGTACTCAGCGCTTCTCCACATGTACTCAACGCTCCTTCCCATATACTCAAAGCTCCTCCCCATGTACTCAACGCTCTTTTCCCATATATTCAACGCTTCTCCCCATACGTCTAACGCCCCTCCCCTTCCTCCCCAACAGACCCGCCCATCTGGCTCTCCCCGCCCCCTGAGAATCTGGATGTGTTTGAGGGGTCGGACCTGGTCATCACGGCCCAAGCAGCTGCCAACCCCGGCCCTGTGAGGTAATACAGAGATAGATAGATGGATAGATAGATAGACAGACAGACAGATAGATATACAGACAGATAGACAGACTGATAGGCAGATAGATTAGACAGACAGATAGACAGGCAGACTGAACGAGAGAGAGATGGGTTGATGGATGGATGGTCAGCTTAGTGATATGAAAGACGAGGATAGGGAGGTTGAGAGAGAGAGAGAGAGAGAGAGAGAGAGAGAGAGAGAGAGAGAGAGAGAGAGAGAGAGAGAAACGAAGATGCAATAAGTGGGTGACAAGAAGAGAGGAAAACAAGAAAAGAAGTAAGGAGGGAAGGAGGGAGTGAAGACAGGAGTACAGGAGAGTGGTAGGAAGGGAGGTAGGTAAGGAAAGAGGGAGCTTAGGCCTACGTGGGGAGGTAGGGAGGGGTAAATAGAGAACCACGACATAGGTACTGCAGATAACAGGAGGCCTATTGACTTGTAAAGAGGCTATCTGCTGGAGTACGGAGGGAGGGAAGGAGAGAGGGAGGGAGAGAGGGGAGGAGAGAGGAAGTTTGGGAGGAATGGAGGTGTGTATGTAGGCGGTAGGTACGTTGTTATGCAGAGAGGGAAGGAGAGGGTAGGTAGTCAAGTTGGCTGGTAGATGTGTAGGTAGATGGGTTACGAAAAAGAGAAAGAAGGTAAGTAGGTGGGTAAGCAGGCATGTTAAGAAGAAGAGAAAGGAAGGAAGGTAGGTGGGTAGGCAGGATGGAAGTAGGTAGCGAAAAGAGGGTAGGTAGGTAGATAGATAGGCGGTTTGGCAGGGAGGTAAGCAGATGGGTGTTTTAGTAAGCAGGTATGAAGACAAAAAGAAAGTAAAGAAGGTAGGTACTCAGGTAGGCAGACAGGTAGGTAGAAGTCATATCAGTAATTCGGTTCGATGGTCATGTCAAGCAATCAGTCATGAAAAACAAACATACAAATACAGACCCATCGCAGATATACATGTACACCTTATAAACTCACAAATAGCTTCTCCCCACTCCCTACACACACACACACACACACACACACACACACACACACACACACACACACACACTCTCTCTCTCTCTCTCTCTCTCTCTCTCTCTCATTAGCGTCTTCCGTTTTGCTTTTTCTCCCTTTTGTTTTAAGCTATTTCTCGCAGGGACAGTCTCTTCCTTAATGCCTCTCTTTTTTCTTCTATCAATTCTTTTCTTTTCACAATATTTTCATTCCTTTTCATTTTCCTTTCCATTGACTTCTGTTCTCACTCTATTATTGTCGTTTCTAATGTTATTCACTTTCTACATTTTTTAGCTCACTTGTCATCTTTATTATTCGTTCTCTCTTTCTCTCTCTCTCTCTCTCTCAAACCTTGTTCTGTTTTCCTTCCCCTTTCTTTTATTCTCTTCTCGTCAGTTTTCTCACCCTTTACCACCTTCCTTCATCGGATTCTCTCTCTCTCTCTCTCTCTCTCTCTCACACCAACCTTTATCGGATTTCCTCTTTCTCCACTCTTCGTTACCCTTCCTACCTCCTCTCTCTTGTTTTCCTCCTCCTCCTTTCTCCCTTTTATCTTCCTCCCTATCCTCCTCCTCCATCCTGCATCCTTTCCTTTCCTCTCCACCCTTCCTACCTCCTCCCTTGACCGGTAATCCTCCTCCTCCTCCTCCTCCTCCTCCTCCTCCTCCTCCTCCCCCTCCTCCTCCTCCTTCACTCTTCCGTCCCTCTCGTTAGTATTCAATGGCTTCTTCCTCACCTGCCCCTCCTCCCTCTCTCCCTCCTCTCTCTCTTCTCCTTTTTCCTACCTGCCTCTTGTCGCCCTTATTCTTCTTCCACCTCTCTCTCTCTCTCTCTTCGCTTTTCTTAACCTTTCCTAATATTTTCCTCCGGATTTCTTTCTCTTTTCTTCCCTCTCTCTTTCCTTCAGTCTCTCATCCTTCCTCTCTCCCAAATCCTTCACTCCTCTCTTTTCCTTTTCTCTCCTTCCATCCCTGTTCATATCATCCCTTCCCTTCTTATGCTTCTTCTTTTCTCTTTTTGTTTCTCCTCCCACTTCCTCCTTTCCTTTCCTTCCCCATTCCCTTTCCATGATTCAAATTTTCTTTTTTTTTTTCCTCCCTTATTCTTTACTCCCTCCCTTCCATTCCTTCCCTCCATTCTTCTCCATTTCTTCCTTCTCATCCTTTCCTTCGCTTCACTTTTCCTCATGCATTCCTTCTCTCCATTCTTCCCCATCCTTTACATCCTTTTACATTCTCCTATCCCTTCCTTCACTCTTTTCAATTTTGTCACTCCATTCTTTCCTCCCCATCCCTCCTTTAGCCTATTCCTCCCACCCACTTTCCTCCCCATCCCTTCCTTCCCTCTCTTCCTCCTCCTCCCCCTCCCAGTCCCTTTTCTATTCGCAGTCCCTTCATTCTCCACTCTCTATCCCTTCTCATCCCCTGACTATCCTCTCACAATCCCCATTCCTCCTCCCTCCCTCCCTGCATCCCTAATCCTCCATCGCTCCACACCCCTCCCCCCCTCCCTACCCCTCCCCTTCCTCCATTTTTCCACACCTCCCTCGCCAATTCTTTCTCCCTCCTCATCCCTCTAACTTACGCCTCTTTCACCCTTTGCATCCATCCATTCCCAACCCCTCCTTCTCTTCCTGTCTCTCCTATCCTTCTCCTCTCTTTATCTCTCCTACTCCTTATCCCACTCCAACTCCCTTTCTTCCCCTCCCTCCTCACCATCCTTCTCCGGCCTCTCCCTGCTTCCTTCTCATCCCCTTCAACTTTCTTTTATCCCCAATACTTTTTTCCTCCTTCCACGAACTGTCTTCCATTCCCTCGCCCTCCTTCAGTATCTCTCAAACCCTCTCTCCCTCCCTCTTTCTATTTCTCTCCCTTCATCTCTTCTTCATTCCTCTTTTCTTCTTCCTGTATCCTTCTCCATCTCCTCCCTCCCTCCTTGTTTTTACCCCCCCCCTCTCTCTCTCTCTCCCCACCCCTTCTCCTCCCTACCAAAATCCTTCCTATCTCCTTCCTGTATCCTTCCACACCTTTATATCCCTCACCAGTCCTTGTTCCCTCCTCCCTTCTCTCTCCCTCCCCAACCTTCCTCCTTCCTCCCTTTATCGCTCCACATCTCTCCACTCCTTCCTCTTCCTTCCTCAAACCCTTATTTCCTTCTCCCTCTATCCCTCTCTATCCTTCCTTCCTTTCATCCCTCACCCCTCCTCCTCCTCTCCTCTCCACCCCATCCCAGTCCCTCCCTCCTTTTCACCACCATCCCATCTCTCTCCCTCCCTCCTTTTCACCTCCCTCCTTCCCTCCTTTTCACCTCCCTCCTTCCCTCCCTCCCTCCCTCCTCACATCCCCTCCATTCATCTCAATCTCTACAGCCTCAACTTTCCTCCCCAAAACTTAGCAAGAGAATAACCTTTACATTCTGGCCCGGCGTTACCTCATGTTTATAAATATCCTGGAAAAAAAAAAAAAAAAGCACGTAAAGAAGGATTGAGTTTAAAGGCATACTGGGAGAAAAAAAAAAAGTAAAGAAGGACTGAGTTTTAAAGCATCCTAGGAGAAAAAAAATTAAAAAAGGTAGACTGAGCTTTGAGGCATCCTGGAAAAAAAAAAAAAAAAAAAAAAAAAAAAAAAAAGTAAAGTGAGTGGATCGAATTTAAAGGCATACTGGGAAAAAAACGTAGAGAAAGTAGACTGAGTTTAGAGCCTTCCTGGGAGATAAAATCGCTTACGAAAAAATGTTACGAAGCTTCCTTAAGCGACGAGAACACGAGCCATTTCCTTCATTAACTACACTACAACACTTCCAAAATAATAAATAATTAAAAATAAAATCGTCTAGAGGCAGAAAAACACAAGATTGGTAATCGGACTGAAGGGGTTAATGAAAATGACACCCACATATCAAAATGGTGTTCATTATTAAAATATATAATTGTTTAAGCCTGACCCGAATCTTCTCACATTTAATAAATAAATAAATAAATAGCTAAACAGATAGATGAATACATAAATTGCATGATAGATAAATAAATAAATAAATAATCCAGGTTGAGCTGAAAATGGTCTATGGTCAGTCATAAATCTTTTACATGTCGGTATATATATATATTTTTTTTCATATGAACAATTGACAACGCTGTGAAATAAAGAAATACAACCGGCACACACACACACACACACACACACACACACACACACACACACACACACACACACACACACACACACACACACAGATGGATGGAATGACAGAGACAGACAGATCCGTTCGCAAATTTTTCCATATGTTTTCCCAAGTTTGCGATTTTTTCTTCTTAATTAACCTTCTTACTTTTATGCTACAATGATGCTCAGAATTTTAAGCTCCGCATGACAGGTTAATTATATGTAACTACGTATAATTAGTTCCTGTCCTACCTTTGACCTCTGCCATTTATCATGTTAATTAATATTTACATAAGCATATTACTAGCAAGGGTTTTAATTCATTCAGTGGTGGTGGTGGTGGTGGTGGTGGTGGTGGTGGTGGTGGTGGTAGCAGTAGTAGTAGTAGTAGTAGTAACAACCCCAGACTCTTCTAGACGTTAACTTCGTTGACTACAGGCCGAAGCTGCCTCCCGACCACCGGTATTATAGTCAGGTCACTCGTTAGTTAAATAAAATAATCTGAAGGCAGCAGGAAGAAACCAAGAAATACGTCATCGAACTGAATAGGATCATAATATCGCTTTTCCTTCTCCATCTCTCCTCCTTCCACCCTAATTCTTCAGCTCTCCTCTTCCTCCTCCTCCTCCTCCTTTTCCACCTCCACCTTTCATTCTTCCCTCTTCACTTCTTTATCTTTTCTTCTTTCCTCTTTCTTCCTTACCTAGTCTTAGTCTTCACTCTTCCTTTTTGTTTCTCTTTTTTTTTTTTTCATTCATTTTGCCATCTGCTTTCATCTTTCTTTCTTCTCCCCCCCCTCCTCCTTCACTTATTCTCCTCCTCCACTTCCTCCTTTCCTAATCCATTTCTGCTCTTTTCCTTCACCACCACCACTAGCACCTTCTCCTCCACCATCTTTCATCCATTCCTCCTCCTCCTCTTTTTCTCTTCCTCCATCTTCTTCCTCTTCTCTCCTCCTCCCAAGGGACCTCACATTTCTACTGCCTTTCCTCAAATCAGCGTCGCTTCTTCGCCACTCCTCCACATTTTCACAACTTCCACCACTACCACCACCCCCTCCCATGCACCACTAAACCTGTCCTGCCCACGAACTTGTCCTGCGGTTTACCTGCTCTTCCACAATATGTCCTTCCCTAAGTTTTTCCCCAGTTTCTTTTTCTCTATCATGTTTTCACTAATTTTTCCTACGTTAACCGGTCCTTCTCTAACGTGTCCATTCATTTTGACCTTTCATGTCTTTATTTTGTTCTTTCTCCAAACTGTCCTTAAAATGTCCTCCATTCTGTCCTTGTTTGATATACCTTTCTTTAACCTGTCCTTCAGCATCCTTCTCCAATAAATTCTTCACCTATCTACCCTATCCGTAAGGTGTCCTCCTACTTATCCCTCCACCATCTACCCTACAATATAGCCATTCTCTGTCCTTCACGAACCTGTCCTAGGTCTGTCATTCCTGTCCTGGGCTTCTCCACCTGTCTATAAAATTAATGGGATTTACCTGTCCTTTTTGTCACCTGTCACAAACGAAAAGAAAAGTACAGCCAGCATCAAGATTTCTATCGTTTGTCTTGGTCTCCTCTCCACAGGCTTTGAAAATATGTAACTTGAATCCCTAGCAACCCCAGATATTCTTATTCTTATTCTTATTATTAGACTGACTTTTACAGACCATGAAAAACAAAGGCAAGAAAGTGGCTAGTGCTTTTGATTCTCGCTGTACCGGTCTTGGGCCTTAAGCTACTGTCCTGGGATAGTTCAATCATAAATGTCTTTAACACCAACTAATACCCATCATACCACTACGCTACACCACCATCTAGTAAAGTATCGCTTAGCATATCACAATAGTGTTGGTGCTCGTGGGATGGTGTACTGACTGACGTTATGTGTTGACAGTGGTTGAGTTACTGGACGGCGGGTTTTACAGCTAAGGTCCTGAGTTTGATTCTTTAAAACAGAAGAGCTATCGACTAATGCAATAATGTCGAGGTTCTACCATATGTCAGTTGTCTTTCGCTGTCTCATAAACAGAGAGACAGGCTGAGTAATAGTTAGATAAACAGATACAAAGACAGACAGACAGACAGGTACACAGACAGACAGACAGATGGATAGGCAGACAGATACAGTGAGAGAATGACAGACAGACAGACAACCACAAAATAGAGATACGAGAAAGCTAGATATGGATTTATACCGTATGTTACTAGTCATCATAAACATAATAAAATGTAATACTTAAAAACTCTTTCTCTCTCTCTCTCTCTCTTTCAGATACTTGTGACGACGGGAGGAGGAGGCGTTGGTGGGACGTGGAGGGGGGACACTGGAGCTGAGTAGGGTGTCTAGGGCAATCACGGGCACCTTCCACGTCAACGCCTCCAACCTCTACGGATATGTCAGCGCGTCCTTCTTCGTCAACGTCCTGTGTACGTATTATCAGTGCCCTGTGTACGTATGTGTGCGTATTCATGTGAGATTATGAGCGTCAAAGTGTGCACGTGTTATGTGTGAACGGTACAATAGGTCCGTGCATCGCTCTTCAATCACCGTCTTGTGTACGTATTCATTAGTGTCTTGTGTACGTATGTGTATGTATGTATGTATATTAGAATGTCCAGGGTATACACAAACACCTGCCACGTCAACGCCTTCAATCTACGAGCATACTAATATGTCAATGTCAGGGCGACATTCTACGTTAGCGTCTTTGGTGAGTGGTGAAGGGGTTTGCATGTGTGTGTGTGTGTGTGTGTGTGTGTGTGTGTGTGTGTGTGTGTGTGTGTGTGTGTGTGTGTGTGTGTGTGTGTGTGTGTGTGTGTGTGTGTGTGTGTGTGTAAATGCAAATGTATGAAGGCCTATGATATGTTTAGAATGAGCCTATATATGTACGTATGTATGAATGGACGGACGGACGGATGGATGGATGGATGGATGGAAGTATGTATATATGTATGTATGTATCAGTGCTCGTGCCAGTATAGATAAATACAGTAATGGCGTTTTATGTGTATATTATGTAAAATACCGACCTCTCTCTCATTTACGGCATTTGTGAAAACTCCAGGAATGAATGCTTACATCTCCCCTTTTAACAAAATTAGTATAGTATATTATTCTTGTATATAGCATGTAAAAATGAATAATCACCATAATGTTCTGCCATTTCGATTAAAACATTCTTTTTACATAAATATTTGTGTATAAGTTGCAAGTGTAGAGTAATTACGGTATAGAAGCGTTCTGGATGTAGACTAGGATAAAAGTGTAGGCTATATGCTTATGATTAAATTTTATCTACATCAAAAAATAAGTAAAATTCTGTGTCTCATTAATAATACCCTTTAGCTATCTATAAAAGCCCTATCTATCTATCCATCTGTCTGTCTATAGCCAGGCGCCTCAATCCCGCAAGGGGTGGCCACGAACAAATCGCCTACTTGTCGCCCTGTCCCCTGCCATTTCACTGCCCTTCTCCCAGCTCACACTCCTTCTCTGATATACCTCTCCACTCCTATAAGATTTTGTTGCTAATATTTACCTATGATACTCTGCTGATAATGTCAAGGTACAAAACAGTGTCAGATATTTCATGGCCATGGGTAACACGGTCATTTTCAGTTTGGTTACTATCATTTCACTGCCACGAATACTGACTCCCTAATTTCAGCGCCTTGCGATACACTGATATACCGGTAGAATCGAAATAGTGCCTAATACTTCAATTTTCTACCTTTAGGCTATATCTCGCAACATGCCGACAAGCAATTACAGAAAATAATTAGGCCCCCCTCTCCCTATCAAACACACACACACACACACACACACACACACACACACACACACACACACACCACTACAAGGCCACCGGGAAAATATCAGGCCTCTCTCACCCTAACTACACACACACACACACACACACACAAAGGGCAACAAAAATAAGGGCATGGGCTGTGTATGTGAGGGCAGTCGTGTTTTCACATGTAAATGACTCGTGTTTATTTTCCAGCCTGTGTTTCTCCTCTGGTTTTATCTCTTTACTTTTATTCACTTATTTTCTGACAAATTCAAAAGATATATCACATGTCTGGAGGCTTAACAGTTAGGCTTAATTGGCCAAAAGAAGTCGAACCCTCAGCTTAACCCCTCATCACTTCTCAGTTTCATTCCTGGTTCTTCTAAACAGCTTTATTCAGCTTAGTAAAGTCTTTTGGACCGGAAGGAGCTGGATATCGCCTCATGAAACTCCTTTACTACCAGATATTCCTTTTATAGTTGAATAAAAAGTGTCTAGTGGCCGCAGGAATATAAAAAAAAAAGAGAGAGAGAGAGAGAGAGAGAGAGAGAGAGAGAGAGAAAAGTCATCGTTCTAAAAGAGTTAAATGTTCCTCTTCACCTAGGCATTTACTACTATCTCACGGTTACCCTCTACCCTGGGACGTTTAAAACTACTTAATTCTACTCCCTACGCCTGGACATTTAACAGGCTACTGGCTTATGTTTAGTCTCTACGTCTGGGCATTTACAAGGCTCCTTGTTTATGTTTACACTGGGCATTAAGACTAACTTTACTCTCTGTGGCTGGACATTTAAAGCTTAAATTTACTCTACGCCTGGGTACTTAATGGGATACTAGCTTAAATTTACCCTCAACGCACGGACATTCAACACCAGGTTTCCTCTACACGCCTACACTTTCCAGTATTATAACAACTATCGTAACAAGCGCTGTTTTTCTTTATTCACACACCATGCATCCATTTCAAATATAATAAGTAGTACTGTTCTAGAACCGCGACGCAAGGACCATAATTAATGGAAATGTTAATAAGTTAATGTGATTTGTGCACAAACGTATGATAATGGCAGTTACGTAGCAAAATCATTTCCTATCCCCTAAACTAACTAAACACTAACTACACTAACTTCACACTAATTATAACTTACCTTAGCACGCAGTCCGAGTTGATACACGCCCGTGATCATCACTAATCAGCTTGTTACGGTTCAGTGCTTGTTACTAATCCACGAATGTCTCCATAACCACCAAGGATCGTATCTAACAGGCACCGTTTCCAATTCACAGATAACTGTCTTTGGAGGAATTTGCTGTACCCACGATTATTTTTTTTTCCCCCAGTTACCTTCACTCTTAATTTTCACAGCAATTCGGTTTTCGCAATTTTTGTTCATATTCACTTTCCATGTTCACTGGAGTTATATGAAATTATGTTTTTCGTACTTTTCAATATTCAGTGCAGTCTGGTTATAATGCCATGTTTCCCGTGAATCTTTTCTTCACTTTGACACTCTGTGCTGTCTAGTTGTAAAGTTCTCCTGTTAGTACTTCGTTCAATATACACTGTAGTCTAGTTATGTACTCTTCTTGCTTGTATTTCTTCGCTTAACATACACTGGTCTGGTTATACAGTACTCGCATTTCTTCATTAATATACACTAGTCAGGCTGAAAGTGCCTGACAGCCGAATGAGTCTATGCGAAAGATGAAACAAGCAATCCCATTCACACTACACATTCAGCATCATCGGCTGCTCCATGAATCGCGAGAACGAATACGGAACAAGGAACACCACTCAATGCACGCGCACGCACATCCCCGAACAGCAGCACATAAACTGAGACCCTGAGTAGGTTTCAGCCGGCTCCCTACATCACCCCACTTATGCACCTGATACCTCCCATTTAACCACGCAAATATTCCACATTCGAAATATTACGTACGGAAGAAAAAGATACCTTAGACGTTGACGACTGATATAAATACAGTATTTGTATGTTTTCAGATCATGAACTGATGTGAGAACCGCAAAAGTACATGCCATAAATGGAAACGCGAAAAAAACATATCGTCAAAACCGGGAACTGTATGTGGTCTGCTCGCTCGAGGTTAGCGATGCCAACTCGTAGGCTAAACAGGTGCGATCATCACACCTCAATACGAGTAAATAATAATGTTAAAAAAATACTAACTATGCTTTCTTCATTCTCTCTATTCTGAGTCTAGTTAATTCGAGAGTATAAGTTCAGGATCGAGGGAATAATGCATCCTAGGAAGTTATGAGAGGAAAAGAAAGAGGAATACAGAAGGAAAGATGAGTGCATGTCCATGGAGTGTGTGAGAACTATTGCCAGACAGCACCACAACCCTAACTTCTAGATTGTCCTGAGCATCCGCCATCTCTCTTTCAGCTTTATTAACCTATTAGACAACACTTCTTTAATCTGAATAAAATAATCAGGCGGTAGTGCAAATATATTAGCTGAGATTTTATGCTGTCTTGATAGGGTTTAGTAGCAAGGTATTTTATTTAAAGATAACCTCAGCCTGCCCTCTCACTTCCTCCCTCCTCTCCCCTCCCTTCATCTCTCTCTCTCTCTCTCTCTCTCTCTCTCTCTCCAATCAATCACCTTATTTAATTAACGTCTGTCAATCTATGTTTATTAATTAGTTTAACCAGTATGCGCACCAGTCTCTCTGTCTCTATCTGCCTCTGTCTTTCATCTTAATCCACCTATCTCCTCACCTATCTGTGTCTGGGTCTTAAGCCAATCTCCTTGCCAGTCTCCTAACCAATCTCTCTCCATCTCTCCACGACAATAGACGGGCCAGAGGACATCCGCGCCGAAGAGCAGGTGATAGTGAGTGAGGGAGCGAGGGGGAGGGTGGAGTGTTCTGCCACAGGTAACCCCTCCCCGACCCTCACCTGGACAAGGGCACCTCCATCACGAAACAGGTGAGTGAGGCAGAATACGGTGACTGATTACGGTGACATGACAGTGGGATTGGTTACGGTGATGATGGGATAGGTTATGGTGACATGTACTGTTGTGATAAAAGGAACAATTACGGAGGTAGTATTACGGTGATAACGGGCGGAGTTACTGTGATAGAGGAACTGGTTACGGTGATAAAGGGCTTGGTTACGGTGAAACACAGATTACGGTGATAAAATGGAACAATTCTTAACTCTACAATGATCTCACTTCTGTTAATTTTTGCTACCTCTAGGCGATTTGCACCATATAGGAAAGACTTGTTGACTGTTCTGTTATTCTGTTCCCATTCATTATCAACACGTTCTTGTATGTTCTATGTTATTTCGTCCTTGTTTAATATTCTGCTCTCGTATCGTTTCTTTTTTTCTCATTCATCAATCACTATTCCCTCTCTATCCCCTCTCTCTCTCGCTCTCTCTTTTTTTCTCCCTCCCTCTCTTTAATCTCTTCCCTCTTCCCCTCTTTATTCTCTCCCCTCTCGTTTTACTTCTCTCCTCACTCTTTTTTCTTCCTTTTCTCCTTTTCCTCTTCCCCTTTTTCTTCTCTTCCCTCTTCCGCCCTTTACTGTCCACTTTCCCATTCCACTGAAATCATCTCCCTCTCTACATCCCTCTTTATTCTCCCCTTTCTGTATTTTCCCCCCTGTCGCTCTTCATCCTTATCCCATTCTCCCCTCTTCATTCTCACCCCACTCTCCCCTCTTTTTTCTCACCCCTCTCCTATTTATTCCTATTTATTCTCTTTTCTCTTCCCCTCTGTTTTCCCCCCACTCCCCTCTTTATTTCCCCTCACTCCCCTCTTTCCCTGGACAACAGACTGATGTTGTGACTTGGCTTCCTATTCTCCTGTGGCCTTGTGCATTCTCTCTCTCTCTCTCCCTCTCTCTGCTGAATCAAATTTCATGGAGCAAAAATATTATTGAAATGGAACTAATTTTTGTTAGTGGGTTAAGGAGGCAAAGTTTTACCTTCTGGGCATAGATTTTTTTTTTTTTTTTTTTTTTTGAGAGAGAGAGAGAGAGAGAGAGAGAGAGAGAGAGAGACGGGCCTTCATAAAACCCAATAAACCTCTTTTATGTACGAGAACCATCAGAAAAAACAATGTAAAAAATCAGAAATGAATGTAATGCCATAAAAGAGGAAATAAAAACTGCATTAACCAAAAAAGGGGGTATAAAAAAAGATATTGAAAAAATGTACAATTGCTCTGGCACCTGTTCAATTAGGAGGGGGGGGGACCTGGTGTTTAATTAGGGGAGGTCATACCTGGGCTAATACCTGGGGAAGTAATGATTGCGTTAGTGTGAAGCTGCGCAATAACTAACGAGGGAAGTTATATATTGGGTCAGGGGTGGGGGAAAAGGGGGGGCGGTGAGGGGGAATGGAGAGGGACGGGGAAGAAGTGGAAGGGGAGGGGAAGGGGGCACGGAGAGGGGAGAGGGGAGAAAAGGAAGGGGAGGGGAAGGGGGAATGGGAAGAGAAGTGGAAGGGGAGGGAAAGGGGGAATGGGGGGAGAAGTGGAAGGGGAGGGGAAGGGGGAATGGGGGGAGAAGTGGAAGGGGAGGGAAAGGGGGAATGGGGGGATAAAGTGTGTGTGTGGAATGGAGGGAAAGGGAGAGAGAAGAAGGGAGGAGGGTTAAAGGGGGGGAGAAATGAAAACAGGGAAGGAGTGGTAGGACAGGGGAGGGGAGGAGGTGGTTAAGGTGAAGATGGAGAAGGGGAGAAGGAATGAGTGGGGGACGGAGGGGAGAGGGACGAGGGGATGAAGAGGAACGAGGACTGGAAGTAGGAACACAAGTTGAAAAGAGGAGAAGAGGTAAAAAAAAAAAGGGGGGCAGGGGGTTGGGTGAAAGGGAGGAAGGGGAGAAGAGTAACAAACAAACATTTGGTGGGATGCGGAGAGACAGGAGGGGGAGAGAGGGGGATGGCATGGGGGAGAAAGGAACGAGGTTTAGAGAACGTAGAAACGGAATAGAAGAGGGTTAGTGAAAGGCGATGGAGGAGAAACAGAGGAAAGTGTGGGGATAAGAACGGAAAAAAGGGACGAGTATGTAGAGGGGGAAGGATTTGCGGAGAACGGAAGAACTGGGGGATGGGGAAGAGAAGAGGGGAACGGAGGCTGGAGAGGGGAAAGGTTGTAGGAGGGGGCGGAGAAGAGACACTGGAAAGAGGGGGATGAGAAGGAAAACAAAGGACAGGGGAAACAAAGAATGTGAAATGGAAGACAGAAAGGAGAATAAGTAGAGCAAGGGATGGGGAGAGTGAAAGGGGAATGGAGAGGGAAAAACAGGTGGAGGAGGGTATATGTGAGGGGGAGGGTGAAGCGGGGGAGGGATGGAGAAGAGAAAAGGGGGGTGGATGATGGGAAGGGGAGGGTGTGGGCAGAAGAGGGGAGAATGGACAAGGGAAAAGGAAAAGAGGGGAAACATGGCGGAGGGGAGATGAAGGTGGGGGAGGGGAGCTGGAAGAGTAGTGAGTATGGGGAGTAAGGTCGGAAAGGTGGGGGGGAGGGAAGCTGCGAAGGGGGAGAAGAGATGGCGGAGAGGCATGGAGAGGGGAGGGGAGAGGCTGCAAAAAGGTGGAAAGGTCGGGAGGAAAATGGAAAGGGAAGAAGGGGAAAGTGGGGAGGGAAGGAGGGGATGAAAGGATGGGAGGGAGAGGGGAAACGGGGGGGGGGGGTAAGCGAGTTATATAACCTTAATTTTGTTTTGTAATTACCCTTGAAATGGAATTGGTGTTACGAGCAGCCTGAAAGTAACTAGCAAATGTGTATATGCCCTGACCTAGTTATGCTTTTTAATATAATCTTAAATGGCTAGAGAGGTTATCAGCCTGTTATACATGACCTGGATTTGTTATTAGGACACATACATCTAGGCACAAAACTAACTTACATATCGATTCTAAATTATTCAATGATAATTTTAACGCAGATTTATGATGCAGGATGGTATAGTTTTCGGCTACTCGCCCTATACTGTTACGCAAGATTCAGCCTGTGTGTGTGTGTGTGTGTGTGTGTGTGTGTGTGTGTGTGTGTGTGTGTGTGTGTGTGTGTGTGTGTGTGTGTGTGTGTGTGTGTGTGTGTGTGTGTGTGTGCGCGCGCCTTAACTCCTAGGTTATTTCATGGATATGAATGAGAACTTCCCACGTAAGTTCGTCCCGTTACTCCGATGGTATTCCACTATATATATTTTTTCCAAGGAATAATAATAATAATAATAATAATAATAATAATAAATCTACCTAAGTGCGTAAATTTCCCCATCAGGCAATGTACATATTCCACGGTAATAGAAACAAAAGCTCTAACTTTCTTTAGCCGAGATGAATTAGAAACTGATGAAGTAATATGTGAGAGAGAGAGAGAGAGAGAGAGAGAGAGAGAACAACGTCACTCAATCACACAGTCTCCTATTCGTCTTACACATTAGCCCAAACCAAATGCAAGTCTGAACGATACACAACTACATACCACACAAACATTTAAACTGAAAAGCAAAAATTTAAAAAAAAATAATAACAAAAACACGGGAAAAAATAAAGCACAGGCAGCAAGACAAAAAATAAAGGAGATACAAAGAAGATGAAAAATACAGAAAGGTCACGAGAAAAATAAAGAAACTGGCTTTAACAGATGAAATCCCAGGCTGGTGCACAAATTACAAAGAAGGGAAGCACAGACAAAGGCACAGACACAGGAAGGGATATTTAAAAACAACATGGCTGAATATTAAAAAAAGAAAAAAATTGAGTTAGTTGGAGTGTGGGTGTCTGGTCAGGAAAAGCAATCAACCCGCTGGCCTCAAAGGTACTGCTTGTTTGAGGGGAGAGGGGAGAGAGAGAGAGAGAGAGAGAGAGGAGAGATGGGAGGGGAGACAAAAAGAGGGGAGGGAGGGAGAAGGGTCAGGCCGGGAAAAATGAGAGAGATGGGAGGAGTCAAAAAGTGGGGAGAACGAGAAAGGAGATGGAAAGGAGAGAGAGAGAGAGAGAGAGAGAGAGAGAGAGAGAGAGAGAGAAAGAGAGAGTATGAGTGGGTGGTGGGAAGAGACTGAGAATGGAGAGGGGGAGAAACAAATGAGAGGGCGTAGCAGCAAAAAATGTGAGGGGTGAAGAGAGAGGGGAGACTCAGTAGGGGAGAATGGGATGTTGTGGAGAAGGAAATGAAGCTAGTGGATATGAGGGGAACAGATGGTGAAAAAAAAAAATATATATATATATAATATATAAAATAATAGGAATAATGGAGGGCAATCTGTTAGGGATAAAAGGAATGTAGCCAGAGATAATGATGGGGAGAGAGAGAGAGAGAGAGAGAGAGAGAGAGAGAGAGAGAGAGAGAGAGAGAGGTGCAAAGAAGACAGATAATTTTGGTGGTGAATAAAAAGAGAAATCAAATCTATAATTGAAAAGATGAGATGTAACCCAAAAAGAATGCCCCCCCAAAAATAAAAATATATATTTAAAAAAATGAGGATGAAAAAATAACATGTGGATCAAAATTATGAAAAAAGATGAAGTAGAAGTGAATGAGGAGAAACTGAGAGGATGATGGAGGGAAAGATGAAGGGAAGGAAGAGACAGACAGGATGAGGAGAGATGAAGAGAGAGGAAATATGAAAGAAGGTGAGATGGGAGGAGGAAAGGAGCGGTGAGGTCGCAGAAAGAAAGATGAGGCGCGAGAGAAGTAGAAAGATGAATGAGGAGGCAAAAAAAGAAGACATAAAAGGCAGGAGGTTGACTGCAAGATGAAACTGAATGATGACAGATAAAATGAAAGGAAGAAAAAAGAAAGTAAAATGAGGAGAGAGGAAGCAAGTGGAACGAAAGAAAGGGGAGGAGAGAGGAAGATCAGAAGGGAGGAGGTTGAAAGGAAGAGGAAGGAGGAGAGGGAAGAGAGGAAGATGAAACGAAGACAGGAGGACCTAATGAGGGACAATTAAAAGAAATTATGCAAGGGTGGAAGGGGTCATGAAGAGAGGCGAAGGAAAGAAGAGAGAGCGGAAGGGGAAGGCGAGAGGGGATGTCGATGAGGGGAAGAAGGAGAAAGAAAACAGAGGGGAGAGGGAGACTAGTAGTAACAGTAGTAGTAGTATAACCGGGCAGTTCCATCGCCCGGTTATATCTGTGCCACCGCGTGAAAGCGTCAGAGGGAGACTGAAAAAATACAGTTACGATCATTCCTGTCTTTCAAACATATATCATAAGGAAAAAAACATAATCAAATATTTCAAATCTCTCCACATCTCAAACTATAATAACCTGACCTTCTCATAATCAGGCATTTCACCTCCTAATTAACCCCACATATTCCATCCACCTGTAACTCCCCTCTCAATTAGCCCCTGCACTTTTATGGAAGAAACACATTATTAATACATTACTCAAAAGCTGTTCACATTCCGAGGTTTCAACAAGCACTCGTAACTCTCTCAAATCCAAACATTCCACATCCTAACTACCCATCTTCTTCCTAGATTATATTAACACATTTTCAATCGCTTCAGGGAAATGAGCAAAGAAAACAGATAAACACACACACACACACACACACACACACACAAACTGCAACAAATATTTTTCTTTTATATCCAGACATTCCACATTTATAACTAAACCCAATTCTCCTATTTCTAACGCACCCCCTCAAACAATCCATATAATTGGGAAAAAAGAAAAAAAATGTAATTATATAAAATCCAGCATGAATCCAAAATTTTCACAAGCACTCGAACCTGTACACATCAATAAATAAACAAATAAATTCACATATAATAACTATACTCCACTAATCCCAAAAATTCACACAATTTTAAGCACTCAAGGCATGATAACAAAAATACTTCAACATCAAAATTCCAACACGCCCTCCATCCTTTTCACATTCACAAGTTTCGCTAAATAACAAACGGCACTTGTCCTATGAATTCATAACTCCCCTCCCTCCCTCCCCTCTTTCAAACAATCCCACCCCCCCAAAAAAGCCCCCTTGCGTAATTAAAAGGAAGCCCCAGAAACCCTCAGCCCCCTACTGACAGGCACAATATACTTTTTCCTTCCTTTATTGCCACTCAATTTGGGGTCTATTATTCCCCTGCAGGAGGAAAAATAAAGGAGGTCGTGATGAATCGGGGAGAGTGAGTGGGTGGGGGAGAGTGAGCGTGGGTGTGGATGGGAGAGGGAGAGTGAGAGAGGCTGTGGGTGGATGGAGTTTGTGTGATTGTGCTCGTGTTGATATTTCTGTTCAATGTGTGTTCATTGGTGTGGGGAGAGGATGTGGCGGTTGTGGGTGTGGATGTGTGGGTGTGGGTGTGAATATGGGTGTGTGATTGTGAGTGCGTGTGAGTGTGCATAACTGAGCTCATGTGTTAGCATGGGTGTGTGTGTGAGTAATGCATGCACTTCACTATACCAAACCTATGATTAATTTTAACAATAAAATAATCGTTCTCAACTCCTTCACTGACGGAAATCCAACAGCCTACCTAGTTACATAATTCACAATGTTTCAGACAGACCAGGTGTGCAGAGACTCGCCATTATTATCTGCAGGTGTTTCGAGGGATCCAAAACAAGACTGAGCTTCCTTGTCAACATTTCGCAATTTCACCTGCTAGAGCGATATTTTTTCTGTCTCTAATTCAACCACTACAATTTTTTCACCTATTTTTTCTGTCTCAAAACTCAATCTCTACAACTCTTTTTTTTTCTGTCTCTTGTTTACTCCAATTTTCTGACGGGTAAACGTCGATATAACACTTTACGTAATGGTTTGTGTCAATCAAGTACTACAATTTCCAACTATTACATAATATTTCCATGCCTTACAGATGCTGTATTTATAAGCTTCGCATAACTAATATTCCCCCTATAAGAAAGAAGACGCAAAAGATATTAATAAGGACGCAAAAGATATTAGAAAGTCCTTCGCTACGAGTACTCTATGCTAAGCTGGATAGAGTTTACTTTGTAGTGTAATTCTTTCACCTTAACTTGATCCAGAATTTCGTCTTCTTGCAGTTTATTTCATAAACTCCAACTGTAGAAAGAGACAACAGTATAGCTCTACGTCCTCTCCACAGCACCGCTTCGTGACCAGCATCATATTTTAGTGTTAATCTATTATAACACCTCAACTTTCAAAATGGAGAGATGACAGTTTTGGGCCAAGTTTGAGTAAAAATAGTACAGTAAGGGCAGAAAAAAAAAAAAAAAAACAGGTAGATGGAAACTTTCTCTTTTCCACGATTCAGGATCTCAGCTAACAAGAATTATATCTCTTGAGTGTAGCATTAATATATAAATAAATACAATAAACAGAAAGGGTGTCAAGGTGCAGCAGAGGCCAAGATAAAGAAAAAAAACATGAAACAGAACGAGCGTCATACCTGGTGCTGAAGTCAAGGTAAAGCCAAGAGGTCATCAGAGGTGGCTTTACAAAAACATCTGACCGTGAGGGAGATGTGTTGGTGTGGCGGTGCATCTTAATTGAGTCTGCATAGCGAACACTCACAGGTCATTAAGGGTCACGCTGAGGAGAAGGAAGTGGAGAGGCGAAGTGAAGAACGCTAGATTGATTTAGTCTGGGGTGAAGGGGACGAAAGCAACTGGGAAAAAAAAAATGGAATATGAAGAGAGAGAGAGAGAGAGAGAGAGAGAGAGAGAATGCTTGTCACTTGTTATGCTTGCTGTCATTATTGTTGTTGTTATTATTATTATTATTATTATTATTTTAGTAACTTGACCTGGAGGGGTTAGACATACCCTCCCTTAACCCCTTCTGTGCTAAGGGGCTCTCGGAAGCTAGAAAAATATCGTGTGTTACTAGCAAAACAATCGTGTGTAACTAGCAAAAATAAATCAAAGACATAATCGTTCTAAACATATTAATAACCACCTACTACACTGAGACGCATAAATAGTAAATTAATTTTGCTCCTGCGAGACTTAGAATAATTTTGAACGAATTTCACAACGAGGAATGGTGAAGCTTTTTTTTTGTTTCTTTTTTTTTTTTTTTTTTTTTTTTTGAGGTGAGTGACTAGGGAATGGATGTGTGGCCCATTTGCTGAGTGCTCCCTTGATGCCTACTGTCAGACTTTCTTTTTTCTTGGTTTTGTATTTTGATCTATCTATCTACTTGTATATTTATGCCTACCTATCTGTCTGCCTGTCTGTCTCTGTAGTCTGTTCGTCTGTACATTTACCTGTGTCTACCGGTATCTATTTTTCTGCCTCTGTCTGTCTATCAACCTGTTCATATCTCTCAATGCATCTTTGTATGTCTTTCTATTTACCTGCTCATAAACACACACACACACACACACACACACACACACACACACACACACACACACACACACACACAAAGAGGCAGATAGACAGACAGATAGATACACAGTGCGTATGCGGGCGATTACACGTTCATTTCTTTATCTCAGTATAGAAAAGACTATCCTCCAAACGGCAAACGAGAAACTAGGAAATGTGCTTCCTAAAATAAGTCGCTGTGTACGATGTGCTACGGAATCAACGGAGGCACGGCCCATTATTAACCCAACGAGTCTGGGGACGCCTTTTTTCTCAGCAGACTCTTGCCAACTCCTGAAGATTTTACTGAGCTAGGAATAAAGACTTCAGGGGCCACAAGGGTTAAATAAAGCCTCAATTAAGTAGTTCAATACGAGGCTTAAGCTGAATAAAATGATGTGACAACAGGAAATGTAAGCGGAGAAAATAAAAAGAAAAAAAAAGTCAGCCGGATACAAGCAGTGTTCCATAACTAGACGAGACTCGACAGGTGACAAAACATTAAATCGAAATAAACAAGAGAAGAATAGACTTACCTGGTGAAAGTAAATAAATAAAAAAATAAATAAAAGTAGAACAGATTCGCCTCATGACAAAAAAGTGATAAAAATAACGAAATTGCTAAGTAAAAGTCGCCTTAATTCTTGACGATAACTGATTTACCGTGTGGCCACCTGCAGCCTTGAAACTTCTTAACACAGGTGTGCCTCCGAGGGCCATTTAAACAGAGCCAGACTCGTAAATCCCCTAATCGCCATTAACAGCCATAAATCCCAAAGGCAGACCATAAATTCAGGCAACATTTTTCTCCTCTATCCTCTCATCAATTTTCGCTTCAGTCGCTGTTATATGATAAATGCGATATTGATTCTTTTCCACAGTCTCCGTTATGTGATTCTTTTCCACAGATCTCCGTTATGTGGTTCTTTTCCACAGATCTCCGTTATGTGATTCTTTTCCACAGTCTTCGTTATGTGATTCTTTTCCACAGCCACCGTTACGTGATTCTCTTCCACAGATCTCCGCTATGTGATTCTTTTCCACAGTCTTCGTTATGTGATCCTTTTCCACAGCCACCGTTATGTGATTCTTTTCCACAGCCACCGTTATGTGATTCTTTTCTTCGTTATGTGATAAGAGGGATATTAGTCTTCTAGTTTTTAATTCACGTGTTTTTTTTTTTTTTCCAGTCATTCAGGTTTTCATCAAAATATTTATCAAATGGGTCACCAAGTCCTCAGTAGGTCAGTAAACAACCAACCACTAACTGAAGCCCAATTTTCTGTATTTTCTTCCTTGTTTAAAAGATTCTTGGTAAATCAGTCAAGCTTCAGTCTGGCAGTCAGTAAGTCAGTCAATATACCAAAGAAACCCTCAGTAAGTCAGAGAGAAATCAGTCAATCCTTCACTCCATTCAGGTTATAAAATTTCTTTTGTATTTTTGCTTCGTGATTTGTTGAGGGGAAAGTTAAGGTACTCATTTATCATTCATTTTGGCACTCGATAAATCATTCGTTATTCTATTAACTAAGTAAGAAATAAATAAGAAATCAATCACACCCAAATCCAGTCCATTTTTTCCCACTTATTTAATTAACTGGTCGGACCGTCGGCGTACCAGTCAATATTCTAGTTACCCAGTCAGTTTATGTTTCAGTTTTTCAGTTAATTTTTTTTTTTAAGAGGCATTAATCTTCAGTCTCTCTCTCTCTCTCTCTCTCTCTCTCTCTCTCTCTCTCTCTCTCTCTCGTACATTTCTCAGCTAATCAGTTCATATTATACAGAGACAATCCTCAGTCAGTCAATCTCTCTTTCTCTCTCTCTCTATGTCACCCTTTCATTTTTTCTCCCCTCATCTTTCCACAGAGGGTGTTATCAGTGGAGTGCTTATCGGGCAGTGGCTTATCTGAAGGCTGGCAGGGATGGGTCGGTTGAGGACTATCGGGGCGTGAGGGAGGCACATGATAAGGACACACACACACACACACACACACACACACACACACACACACACACACACACACACACACACACACACACACACACACACACAGAATAAATTTGTCCTGGGTGAATGTGAATCATAAATATAAAAGCATTCATATCTGGGAATCTAATTAACTTCTTAACAAAATAACCTCAGAGGTAAATTTAGGTATTTTTGACAGGACTATTTATCTGTCTAACTCATGGCAACATACATACACTTAGCCTAATTAGCTAACTTTTTATGCACCAATGTTCTACTTATATATGATGTAATAGTTCCTTTGAAAAGCTAACAATTTATGCATAAAGATTTGACTAAAAAAATATTGAAATTCATTATGTGCAGTCCCATCTGAAATATGTGTTTCTCTGTCTCTGTCTGGCCGTCTCTCTCTCTCTTTAAAACATCCCACAACAATTCCTTTACATCTTATTTTACATGCATAATACCAGAAAACCTACTGTGTATACACTCTCTCTCTCTCTCTCTCTCTCTCTCTCACACACACACACACACACACACACACACATAATGCAGAGAATCAGCGATGAACTTCTGATCGTAAAAATTCTGTGCATCTCAAAATGTAATGTGTGTATACTACATGAACTAATCGACTCTTCTCTCTCTTTCTCTGCCACAGCTCTGCCCCGCCCCTTGCTACAGGTGTGGGCGTGGTACAGCTGGTGGTGGAGGAGGCCCAGTGGGGGGACACGGGAATGTATCTGTGCCACGCCTCCAATAAAGTCAACACTGCCCCGCCTGTGGTATCCAAGTTTATAGTGACGCGTGAGTATGAGATGCGGGAAAGAAAGGAGGCAGAGAGGGTGGAGTCAGGAGAAGAGGAGGGTAGAAAGGGAGGGTACGGAGGGGAGGAAGGAGAGGTAGGGGAAGAGGGAGGGAGGAAAGAGGGGAGAGGGAGAAGGGAAAGAGGGGATTCTCAAAGTTCATAATGTCCTCCACCTATGTTGTCTGGCAGGTCTCCAAGGCAACAAAATTTCTAGTCGCATTTCAAAACCAATCCTACCATATCCTGAACCCAATGAAAATCCAGCCTCGTTTCAAAACCCATTAAATCTAGCCATTTCCCCAAACCCACGAAAATCTAACCCTACACCTAAACCAAAGATAATCTAGTTATATCTCTAAACCTCTGTACAATCTAGTCGTGCCATTATTCCTAGTTTCCTGACAGATTTAGTAAGCCATAAAAATCAACCCCTTTTTTCACGCCTTTTGCCTGACAGAGCCCGCAAGAGAAGCTGACGAAGGTGGGGGTGGGCGTAAGACATCGTGGGCAGCTGTGGGCGGGAGTGGGCGGCTGACGTGTAGGGTGAAGGCCGCTCCACAGCCCAGCTTCATGTGGACGAGACAAGACGGTACCCAGATACACACCACTGAAAAATACATCGTTCACTACCCCAAGGTCAGTAGGTCATTGGATTTTCGTGTCTGAAGTGTTCGTAAGTTTTCCACAGGTGTTCTGAGTACCTACAGGTGTTCTACGGGTCATGAGGTTAGTTCTGCAAGAATTCCTGTAATCGACGTGTTCCACAGGTGTTCCGCAGGTGTTCCTCGGGCGTTCTTAGGATTCGCGCCACTGACGTACCGGTACACATCGTTCAATATACTATAATCAGTTTTACTTCTCCATCTCTTATACTGCATCAGTCTATATTTCTACAACTACAGGTGCTTTGGGAATAAGTAGGAGATCGATTAATACCTCATGCTCTCTGTTTCTCATTTTCCTCTGCTGGAAAATATTACAAAGTTGTGAAAGACTTCGTATGTTTCTCTGCCCATAAATGATTCTCTCTCTTTAATATGACCCATCAAGGAGAAAAGCGGTGGGACATCATTTATAGAAGGTCGAAAGACAGTAGATACAGTGAAGACGTGGGCAAACTTCCCCACCTTATGAGAACGACGAGGAAGAATCTAGTAATATGGAATGAGAATGTGCGAAACTGGAAGAGCTACCAGCAACATACGAACAACAACCGCCAAGAAAATCAATCAGACATCATTTAGGAATCCTGGCTCCATCTCACAAGCCTAACCATCAACAAGTATTTTTTTTTCCCCTCATATAAATGCACTTCACATACAATTGTCAGGTAACAGCAAATCCATCGACAATTTAAGTCCCTCAGATTCTATGAAATCCTATCCGGGTGACCTGAAGGCAGACTTGGATTCCCCGGAGGAGCGTTCAATCTCCTTTAACCTCCAATTAGTTCCCTGAAGTCTCTCACTCAGATGTCCTCGAGTCCCAGTAACACTTCCTCCTCCACGGTTAAGTTTCCCCTCAAGCTCCACCCACACACATTCCCTCACGTCCCATGTCAGTTTAATTAAATCACATTCAGATACCCAAAGCTTCTTTTACTTTCCATTACTGTGCTACTTTAGTCTACATTTTACTGGGTTTACATTCAGAACAGCCTAGGATACCAGTAGCAACATGTCCGAATACGCAATAAGCAAGAAATGGGTGCTGAATATACTAAATGGACGAAAATAACACTAAATCTCTGTTCTTCCCTACAGGTAACAAACAATCTGGTGATGTGGAGATGAGGCAGGTGATGGAAGGTAACTAGGGCAACTAAAATTTAAAATGGGTGCTGAATGTACTAAATGAAGGAAAACAAACCCTAAATTGCCCTACAGAAAGTCAAATGAATACAAAATTTTCCTCCCTAATATAGCTGACAGTCAAACCGGTGATGTGTTCGTCGGTGTATGAAGTGAGGCGGTGGTATGACAGGTGTACACCAGATAAATAAAATGGGTGTTGAATGTACTAAACGAAGGAAAACGAGGCACAAATAATCACTAAACGTAGACACACCCACACTAAATCTTCCTCCCACAGTTAACAGACAACCTAGTGATGTGGTCGTCTGTAATGGAGGTGAGGCAGGTGATGAGGGGGGACTACGGAAATTATCACTGCACTGCCACCAATACACTCGGCACCACCACCATCGTATACGTCCTCAGTCCACCCACACGCCCTCATCCACCCCTAAATCTCACGGTGAGGCTTGGTTTAATATTACTTAAGGCATGGGCTATTTGCATTAACTCTCTATCCTCTCTGGCGGTAGTATGAGCATAGCATGCATATACTTCAATTAGTATTCTCCTGTCTCTTATACCAACCATTTTCTGCGTTCACTCACTTACACCGCTCACTTTCTCAATCCACCTGCTATCTCACACCATACCCTTCTCTAACACTACCCACTCTCTCTCTCTCTCTCTCTCTCTCTCTAAGTCAATTTTTTCACATCACATATTCTCTCAAACTAGCTATCTCACCTTACCCATCATTTTTTGACACTCCCTATTCTCACATCACCCACTCTATCATCTACTTATCCCCACCTACCCATTTATTCCTCTCTTCTCCACCCCTCTTCCTACCCATCAACTCTTCTACTAGTTTCCATCCACTGAGTTTAACCATCTCACTCATCCACCAGTACTCATCCACTTCTATCCACCTACCCCTCTGTGAGTCTCCATCCACCTCTAGGTTTACCCATCCCCTAATTATCCACTTTTACCCATCAATCTTGCTCCTCCTCTACTCACACAGCTTACTCATCCACCTAACTTATCCAGTCTAATCTTCCACCTCATCCATCCACCTCTACCCACCTATCTCTATCTCCATTTTCTTACCTCTACTTAAGCTACTCTTACTGTACCTTTATCTACCTTTACCACTCTACATATCTTCCTGTACTCCACTTCTGTTCATCCATCTAAGTCATCCACCTCTCCCCACCTACCTCTATTTCCATCTGCCTACCTTCACTTAGCCTGCGCTTACTGAATCTTTATCTACCTTTACCGCTCTATATCCACCTGTATTCCACTTCTCTTCATCCACCTGTCTCATCCACCCCACTCCCTCCCTAGGTTGTGAACGTCAGCGCCTCCTCCGTGACGCTGGGGTGGACGCCTAACTACGAAGGGGGGATGCCGAAGGGGTACACGGTGCGGTTCAGGGCGGCAGGCTCGCTCGAATACCAGGTGAGGCAGGGGAAAGGCAGGTATGTTGGCAGGCAGAGAAGGAGGAAGGTAAGCAGGGTAAATGGCATGTATGTAAGCAGGTAGGGAGGGAGGTAGGAAGTGAAGTACATAAGTAGGTAAGCAGGCAGGCAGGCAGGCAGGGCAGCAGGCAGAGAGGGAGGAAAGTAGTGAAGCACACTGGTTGGTTGGTAGGTAGGTAGGTAGGTAGCTAGGGGAGGTAATGTAGATAGGGAGGAAGGCAGGCGAAAGGTATGTATACAGTGGGGCAGACACGGTGGGTAATCACTTAGTTGACGGTTGATAGGTAGGTAGGTAGGTAAAGAGGTAGACAGGTGGGTAGGCAGAGGCTGGCAGGTAGGTAAGAATAAGGCATGCCTAAGGGGTACACGGTGCGCTTCAGGGAGGAGAGGCAGGTTCGCTTGAATACCAAGTGAGGCAGGGGAGAAGGCAAGTATGTAGGCAGGCAGGCAGGCAGTGGGGGGAGGTAGGCACGTGGACAGGAAAGAAGGTAGGTAGATAGGAAGGCTGGAAGGGAGGTACGTTGGCAGGTAGGTGGACAGGAAGGGAGGTAGGTAAGTCGGTAGATAAGAATGGAGGTACGCAGGTTGGTAGATAGGTAGGTAAGTAGGTAGGAAGGAAGATGATTATGCGAGAGAGAGAGAGGTGAAAGTTAGTGTAAATGATAGGGAGGTAGGCATGCTGACAAACTGGGATGTAGGAAGGTAGGTAGGCTGTAGGTAAATACGTAGGTAAGTACGTAGGTAGGTAGGGATGTAACTAAGAGGAAGGAATGGAGGTCGGTGTGAATGGTAGGCAGGTATGGGAATAGGCAAAGCGGTGGACAAGATGACAGACAGGTGTGTTGGAAAGTAGGGGTGTAAGTTGACGAAGGATGTAGAAATGAAGATAAGTCAGGGAGAAAGAAATCAGTACCAACAGAACAGGAACAGATAAAGAGGATAATATGAAGAAGGAATGATGGCTAGGAAGGAAAGCAACTAAAAAAAGTGATATATAGCTTTACTGATAGTCATGTAAAGCAAGACAGGCATTCAGAATATATACAAAACAATGAAGAAACGGTAAGATGATGGCAGATTTCCTAAGACACGATGGACATAAAGGAAGATTATCTGATGAACTGAGGCTATTTGTAGATGTGAAGAAATGGAGACTGACAAAAACGAAGTGGAAGATGAATAAGAGGGAAGAAACAAAGGGATGAGGAGGAAAGAAAAATAGAGAGTGAGTGAGTAAAGGAAGAGGGAATAGAAAGTAGACGGATGAGGAAGGAGATAAGGACAAGAAGATGCGAGAAAGAAAAGAGAAAGGAGAAAAGGAAGGCAGGTGAAGAAGGGAGCAGGAGGAGGGGGAGAAAAAGGCAGGGTGAATGGAGGGATGAGATTTGAGTGGAAAGATGAATGAGGTAAGAAGAAGCAAGGGGGAAAGAAGTAAAGATGACGGTAAGAGAGGGAAGGAGTGAAAAAGAAATCAAGATGAAGTAAGAGGAATAAGAAGAGGGAGAGAGAGGGAAGGAGGGGAAAACACAATAAGATGAAGTAAGAGGAGGCACAGACAGTGGGAAAGGGGAGGAAAGAAGGAAAACACAAGGGGTAACTCGAGGGGAAAGAACACAGATCGAATTCACGTGAACACATACAAACAACGCATTCACATTCAACCTAAGTGCTAAGTGGCAAGGGTGAAGAGGGAAATGCGCTGGAAAGTTGGTAATAAAGGGGATGTCTGAGTGTGCAATGGAGGGGACGGGAAACAGAAGTATCATGAGGGAAATTAGAAGGAAGTTTGGAAATGGGGATCAAGAGAGTTGTTGTGGACATTGCGGTCAAAGTGGGCAGAAGTGTAGACTAGGAAAAGAAGGGAGGGAATGAGAGAGGGAGTCTGAGAGGCAGGGAGAAGTGCAGACTGGGAGAAGAATGGAGGGAATGAGAGAGGGAGTTTGAGAGGCAGGGAGAATTGCAGACTGGGAGAAGAAGGGAGGGAATGAGAGAGGGATTTTGAGAGGCAGGGAGAGATGTACAGTAGATTGGCAGAAGAAGGGAGGGAATGAGAGAGGGAGTTTGAGAAGCAGAGTGAAGTGTAGATTGGGATAAGAGAGGGAATGAGAGAGGGCGTTTTGGAGACAGGACATGTGTGAGAGGCTGGGGGTGCGTGAGTTGGGTTTAATTACGTCAGATTAGGTTAGGTTAGACAGGAAGGTGAGAAGGGTGTTGGTGGTTATTTAGAAATGAGGAAATGGAGAGTAGTTAGGGTGGTGGGTTGGAACACAACAGATAATGACACACAGTTTGCCTGACAGATAGATACGCACAGATAAACACAGATAATATACAGTAGTACACTGACAGACTGGCAGAGAGGTAGAGACGGACAAGGAGAGGTAGATAATGGATAGATAGATACAGATAAAGAAAAACAGAATGATAGGTAGACTGCTAATCAATAGATTGACAGGTAGACAGACTGACTGACTGACTGATAGACATAAACAAATAGATAAACAGAATGATATACAGACAGACAGATATTCAATGGATAGATATATGTAGATAGAGAGATACATAAATAGATACACAGACAGAAAGAAAAATAAATTGAATGAACGATAGCTATACAGACAGACGAACTTATACACAGAGAAAGGGAGAAAGAATACGAGAGAGGATGGGATTTCTGAGCTGAAAGCCTAGAGCTGGTAGATACAACAAGCTAGAGTAGATAAAGGGATATACTAGGAAGGAGGAGGGGGAGCAGAGAGGGGGAATGGACACGAAGAGGGGAGGAAAGAGGAAGAGGGGAGGAGGAAATCTGAATGTTACTGGTTTCATACCCCTTCAGTCCGTTGGTGTATTTTTATATTCCTCTTTCAACCTCCATCTCCCACTCACCATCTCTCCCGTCCTTGCTCTATGTCTCTGTCTCTCTATACCTCTCCTTCTGTATCTCTCTCTCTCCCGTCCTCATCCTCCATCCCTCTCAATCTGTCTTTCCATCTCTCCCGTCCTCACTCTCCATCTCTTCGCCAGGTGGTGGAGGTAGGCGGTGGGGCTACGAGAGGGGTGATGGTGACGGGATTACAGGCGGGGACGGAATATCTTTTTACCGTACAAGCCAGGAATACGCAAGGCCCGTCATCCTACGTCACACCCCACGTCACAGCAACTACGCACGGTACGAAAGGCGTCACAATCCACTCTATCTCTGTTCCTTATTTTAATCTAGGCTACTTTTTATGCGAGCTATTTAATGTTACCTGATGTTGGAATTGTTAGTAATATTTGTGGTTGAGTTTGGGCGTGGTTGTGCGTCGGTTCGGATTGTATAGGTCTGGTTTGGTTTGGTCTGGTTTCTATTCTTGTGTGTGTGTGTGTGTGTGTGTGTGTGTGTGTGTGTGTGTGTGTGTGTGTGTTAACCGTATAGTCCAGGAATACACAGGGTACACCATCCTACATCACACCTCACGTCACTGCAAGCTGGGGTGGGGAAGAGGAGTGAGGGTGAGGGTGGGGAGAAGGTAGGGGGGGGATGGGATGGGAAAGGGAGGGAATACTCATATCACTCTCTCCTATATCGCTTTATTGTTTTTAGTTCTCCTTTAATCCATTCTACTCTGATTCTGTATTTCGTTCAATTCTTCTCGAGTCTGCTTTATTTTATCCACCCATTTTACACTACATTTTACTCTATTCCATTCCATTCTCAATCCATCTATTTTTTTCCCTTTTTTACGTTATTATTTTCCCTTATTCTACTTCTTCCTTGCACTGGGAAGGGGTACTTGGCTTTATTTAATTGGTTTTACTTTACTTAGCGCTTCCCTTCATTTCAATATACCCAATTTCAGTATTATGAGACCAGGTATATTGGAATGTACCATGCTTTCTTTCCTATTCTTGTCGTTCTCTTTTTGTTCCTACTGTGCTTCGAGAAATGTAAGAATAGAACACTGGCCAGATCTATACGGGTAAACCAAAGCCGCCTTTGTGCTAAAATTGAACACTGACGAAAAACAGTGAAATGGAAATAAAATGCTTGTTGATAGTTTAAAGAAAACTGAATTGTGATTAAAATGATAAAAATTCTCGCTTCCTGAAGGTAATATACAAAAAAAGATACATTATGAATAAAATGGTGATAATTGCAGCTTCCTGATAATACACACAAAAGATATGATCAAAACGTTTGTTCTCGTTCCTTGATAATTTATAGAAAAACTGAATTACATTTAAACTACCTCTGTATCCAGTCCTCACGTGACTCAATCATCATCAAGCTTTTGGCCCTTGTAAAATTTTGATTAACCTCTTCATTACCCTGACCTCTTTTCAGAACTGATATATCCAGTCGATTTTATTCTGCTTAGGAGAAGGAATTCGAACTGGAGACTCAGAAACAATGTCCTGTAACCTCTTCAGACTGGTGACATTTATTTTTTTATTTATCTACTTGTATCTCGATTCTTTTATTTTGCTTTTATCGATTTTGTTTTACTTTTATCTTGATTTTCTTTACTTTTATTTCGGTCTTTTTTTTATAGGTTCGGGGAGAGTTCTTGCAGTGAAGACATTTTTGAGGGTACATCTAACTTTTATTATTCCACAAATCTAACCCAAGATGAGTAAAATCGCCTGAAGAAAGCAAGAAAAAAATATTCGTCATAAAATCGACCCTATGAATCCCCTTGCTACCAAAAAAATCGTCTTGTAGTAACATCAATAATATTAAATACGTCATCTTAGTAAAGGACTTAGAAAATTACATGTCCTGATAGTGAAGAGGCGAAGGAAAAGGGGAAAAAAAAAGAAAAAAGAAAGAAAATGGAAAATCTGCAGGCGAGATTGAAAGGGTATCACTGGAGGTTCAATATTCGGTTTTGCTCCCTCCCTCTTTTTTACTTTTTTTTTTGTATCCATCCAGGTAGCAGAGTGAGTTACAGTGCGGCTCCCTGGACTCTTTTCTCCAAATCTCTGTAATTTTTAAAAGGTTTGGGAAAAAGGAGAAAAGAATGGGAATCACAAGACTCACGTGACCTTTTGAGTATGATGTGTTGCGTTTATATTTTCTCTATCTTCTTACTAATATTTTACGGTTTAGGAGACAGAATTACGGTGCGACTCTCCGATTTTTTCACACGTGTTCTGCAAATTTCTTAAGTCATGGAAGGGAAAAAGAAAGAAAAAACGGAAATTATATGTCTTCCTTTTTTTATGAAGTCTTTACGGGAGAAAAAAAAATGACTGATGTCACTTGACCGAGGCCCTGCTTTTAAATTTCACTCTCTTCGCCACTTTAGTCTTTCCTCCTTAACTTGGCCTATATTTTCACCCTATTGTTGATATGGCTCCACAATCTTTCCATACGTAAATAAATAAAATGCAATAAAGAAAGGGCAACTAAGACTAAGGAAAACGGCGTAAAACACACATGGAATATTAGCCATGCACCGGGAGGTCCACTGTAAGACTGAAAAATGGGAAAAATGGTACAGGGCAAATTCCTGTGTGGTTCCCGTCATACCCTTGCATGTTACTAACAAAGAAAGAGAGAGAGAGAGAGAAAGAAACAGGACAAATATACAAGTATCTTTCGCAATGTGCTGTGCCTGGAATTCCCCAAAATTTGGGGGGGGGGGAACCATACAAGTTGTTTTCGCCATGCACTTAGA
>NC_136974.1:32866495-32871495 GCF_032717465.1 Coenobita brevimanus
CTGGCTTTCTCACTAACTCACTCACTCACTCACTTTCTCACTAACTCACTCACTTTCTTATCCCCAGGCGCAGCGGGTCACCTCAGTACCTCCCCCGACGGCCCCCGGACCATGGTGGTAGGGGGTGAAGGGGGCGTGGGTGTGGGTGGGGGAGGGAGTGAGTCCAGGGTGCCCAGACTCATGTTACTCATCATCACACTCACCGGGGCAGCGCTACTCGCCCTCAACGTCGCCATCATCGGTTGCTTCGTGAGGCGACGGGCACTCAATCGTAACGCATCAGGTGAGAGAGAGAGAGAGAGAGAGAGAGAGAGAGAGAGAGAGAGAGAGAGAGAGAGAGAGAATGTATCTTTTTAATAATGGGTGAATGAAATGTCAGAAAAAAAAAAAAGCCCGATTTCAAAATGTTGGAACGACAATGGATCACACAAAAGCCCATTCTCAAAGTGAAAAAAAAAAAAAAAAACTGTTTGGAAGCCTTAAGAATACAGAAACATAATAATAATAATAATAATAATAACTAATGAATCCAGAAGGTTAAGCTCTGTAAATGTGGGTCGACATTCATAGGTTTGCAATCACGTCTGTTTTGCAAAATATTTGTGCTTGCAAAAACAAGTGAAATTATGGCTCTTTTCTAGTCTTCACGCACACACACACACACACACACACACACACACACACAACATCACAGTGACTACCGTACCCTTTACGGACCTGCTCACTTTACCATGAGTTTTTTTTTTTTTTTTTACTTTTCTTGACCTTACCAGACGATTTTCACCACAAGACAATTTCCTTCCATTTTCAAAAGGCTCCTCGTCCTGAAAAAATCAATGAAGACTAAAGCGGAACCCTCAATTGGTAAATAAAATCGTCCGTTTTGTGGCAGGAATAAATCACTAACTGGAGCAGGAGGCTCCACTGCATATCCTCCTTAGCGATTTACTTTCCATATTACTCCCGAACATCATCTTGAGTGTTATCTATGTCGCCCTAATATCAGAACAGTTCATCAATAACGCACAGGTGGATAATGTGATGTAATATACAGAATTAATCGCTAAATAATAAATGTTAAGATCAGAAGCCACTTCGAATTTCACCCTAAAAATATATATTTAAAAAAAAATTACATGTGACCAGGCCAATAAAAAATAACACCAGAATTTTGAGGGCGTAACCAAACACGTTCCTCATTACACACCACAAAAATCTCTGCTACTTTTATGGCCTCGATATTGCAAGTCTGGGTCAAAGCTGGCAAACAGTCGTATAGTCAATTCTTTGTCGTAAGATCTGGGTTTACAGGAATATAATACATTACGATTATTACTCTGGCTTCAAATTTCTTAGTTACAAAAATGAATGCTAAAAAAAAATGTACGCAAATATCAGTAAACTCTCTCACACACACACACACACACACACACACACACACACACACACACACACACACACACACACACACACACACACACACACACACACACACACACACACACACACACACACACACACACACACACACACACACACACACACACACACACACACAAATGAGCCTTAGACTGTTAATTATTATGATAATGATGGTGGTGTTAGAACTTCCACTTTCCATTGTACGTTTCATATATCCTTACCTCCCAGCTCTCTACATCACAATGCGATATTCCCTTTTCCCTCCTTCCCTCTCTTCTCCTTCATCCACTCTACCTAATCCACCTTTTTCTCTTCTTTCAGCATCGTCTTCCACCAAGAACGTAGCAGTGGATGTGTATGGAGTGACACCTGCCTCCACCCCGGGTCTTCAACACAGTGATGCACTCCTCTCCCTCACCACCATGACACCAGCACTACACCAAGGCACACCACCCCCATACCAGGTCAGGGAAGAGGAGAGGGAAGGGGAGGGGAAGGAAGGAAAGATAAGGGAATGGAACGGAGGTGAAGGGAAGGAAAGGGAAGGGAACGAAACGAAAGGTAAGGGAAGGGAAAGGATGGAATGAAAAGAAAAGGAAAGGAAAAGAAGAGATGGGACGAGAAGAAGGGAAGGGATGGGAAGGGAGAGGACCCGAGGGGATGGGAACGAACGGAAGGAAAGCCAGGGGAGGGGAAGGAAAAGGAGAGAGGGGGCAGGGGACAAGGACGTTTATAAGAATACCATCAGGAACAAAAATTCGCCCAGTATCCCCTGTCAGTATTGTGTCCTGCTCTCCTCCTTTCTCAATCTTTCCGGAACGTCAGACAATCCTTCTTTCTTCTACTACTTTACCCACTGCTTCATATTTCCATCATATATATATATTTTTTTCATGGACAACCCTTCATCGTTATAGTTAGTAGGGAAATGTTAAGGAATTTTTTATCAGGATAGTAAACAGGGGTAAATAGGAAGTACAGGGGAAGCGAGGATTAAGATTATTGGTTCACTGGTTAAGTTATCTGGCGAGGTAAAACACTTAAACTAAAGACTTTGAGCAAGATGTGTAAAAGAGAGAGAGAGAGAGAGAGAGAGAGAGAGAGAGAGAGAGAGAGAGAGAGAGAGAATTAGGATGGAAAGGGAAAGGACGAAAAAAAAAAGGGAGAGAGGAGAAATTAGGATGGAAAGGGAAAGGACGGGAGGGAAGGAAAGGGGTTGTGTGTGTGTGTGTGTGTGTGTGTGTGTGTGTGTGTGTGTGTGTGTGTGTGTGTGTGGCTCTCATCCCTGACCTATGAAGTGGCTGGGTGATGCGTCGAGTGCCAGGCAATTAGCTCGCCTCTTCCCTTCACAATACCCGAACACACCTAGCATGCTTGGACTCTCTCTCCTCGCTTTACTTCTTTTCTCGCTTTATTTTCTCTCTTTTCTCACTTTACTTTCCAGTTTCTCTCTCTTTCACGCTCCATTTTTTATTTGTTTCTCTCCTCGCTTTATTTTCTCTCTTTTCTCACTTTACTTTCCAATTTCTCTCTCTTTCACGTTCCATTTTTTATTTGTTTCTCTCCTAGCTTTATTTTCTCTCTTTACTTTCCAATTTCCCTCTTTTTCACGCTCCATTTTTTATTTGTTTCTCTCCTCGCTTTATTTACTCTCTTTTCTCACTTTATTTTCCAATTTCTCTCTTTCACGCTCCATTTTTTATTTGTTTCTCTCCTCGCTTTCTTCTTGGTTATTCATTTTTTTTTTTTTCACTTCACAGTACCCGAACACACCTGGCATTCTTTTGAACTCCCTTTCTCGCTTCGTTTTCTCTATTTTCTCCCTCTCTTTTCGATCCGTCTCTTATTTTCTCTTTCTTACTCGCTTTTTTTACATGTCTCTGTACTTGCTTTCACTGACTTAGTTTTTCTTATGTTTTCTCCTCGAATTTTCTTTTGCATTCGTTGACTCTCTCCTCGCTTTATTTTCTCTCATTCCTCGCTTTATTACATCAGCCAAGGAGGTTATGTTTTGGCCCGCGTTGGTCTGTCTGTTTGTTAGGTGGATTACATCAAAAAGTTAAGAACGGGATATTGTTTTTTTTTTCGTTTTTGTTGCTTTATTTTCTCTCTTCACTCTCTCTTTGTCGGTTTACCTCTTTTTCTCTTTTTCCTCTCCTCTTCACTTCATAATACCGGAATAAACCTAAAATTCTCTCTCTCTCCTCGCTTTACTATTTGTCTTTTCTAGTTATATATTCTCTTTTTTCGCTCTCTTTTTCGTCTATTTTATTTTCTCTTTCTCCTTCTCTTTTCTCATTTTTTCCATTTATCTATTTTCTCGCTTTTCACACTCTCTTATTTGGCCTGTCTCTAATTATCTCTTTTCAGGTTATTTTTTTCTTATTTTCCTCTCTTTTCTCTTTTTCACGCACTCTCATTTAGTCTCTACTGTTTTTCTCTTTTTTTAAATTAATTTCGTTCTTGTCTTTTTTCTATCCTGATCACTTCATTTCACAATTCCTGAACACATTACGGTATACCATTCACTGCCTCTTTTCTGACTATTTTCTCTTTTTTATTTGCTGTCATTTTCCCTTTTATCTAGGTCTCTTTTTCAGTCTCGATTTTCATTCCGTACCATTTACAACGCTGGGTGGTAACCATATAACCAAACCATACGTGCTCCCTACGTGTCAACAAGTGGGTTGGTGGAGGGTTAGTGCCCCTCCCCGTAAAACAAATAACTCAGAGTCAAATGGCAACCTCTTACGGGATTATGGCGTCTGGCAGTAGTTGTAATAGTAAACATTCTCTTTTCGCTCTTGCCTCTTCTCATTTCCATTTCATGTATACTTTATTTAAAATCATTTCCCATTCTCTCATTATACCTTTTCAACAGTCTTACTCCATTGTAACTTGACTCCAACTATTTTTTAATGCATTTTTCGTTATTTCTCATCATTTTTACCCTCCACCTGACAAAGTCAGAGGAAGGTGTTGTTATCACTAGGATCAACAGGCGTCTATCCATAGAGTTTGGCGGCAGGGCGGCTAGCCGGGCGTAGAGATTTCGTTTCCGGGCCAGAATTCAGAAAGCATTCACTACAGAGTCATGAAATTTCACAAACCGGTTGTTATGTGTCTTATACTGAACTGGTGTCTTTTAATAAGCAGTATGCTGTGTTTAGGGATTTTTTTTAAATAATGAAATAGTAATTAAAAAAAAAAAAACTTTCAATGCGACCTGGTATAGGAATCTGAGGACCCAGGTTATGTGACCTCATGGCGTTCGCCTTACGCCCACCTTTAAAAGAAACAACTGAGGGGGGGGGGTGAGGGCCGTTATGTGCTTGGTTAGGTGTGCAGAGAGATGAGGGGTATGTGCTTGGTTTAATGGAGAGTTGCAACAGCGTAGCGCTGCCTATGTTCTCCTCATTTCTTAACAAGTTTTCCTCATTTCTTGCACAATATTCTCGTTCTACTCTTATTTCCCTTCCAACCTCACTTTCTCACTCCTTGAAGATTTCCTCTCTCTCTCTCTCTCTCTCTCTCTCTCTCTCTCTCTCTCTCTCTCTCTCTCTCTTCCTCCCCCCCTC
>NC_136974.1:32876495-32931495 GCF_032717465.1 Coenobita brevimanus
TTGTTGGTAATCAGATGTGTACAGGAACTACTGAAAATTAATGTACAGCGTCATCAAAGAATACCTGAACACCTGCGCACGATGGATGTGAAGATGCACAGAACGGAATTCGTCCCCTAGGAATGGTTGGCATGCCCGACTGTGGAATGATACACACTAAAGCCATTACACTGCAGTATGGTGCACTGGTTTGTGGTGCAGTAACTATTATTAACAGAGATACACATGAGGAGAGCTGTTTTCAGATTCTTTCGTCACATATTACAAAATCCATGGTGCTCACAGCGTTCATACTGGCGTATTTTAGGATGGGTGTACAGTTAAAGTTTATAGTTCTTTTACACTGTCTTTATGTCGAAACCTAACATCTTTCAAAACTAGATCAAAATCGAATGATGATAATCTCTATATAGTTCCCACAGTGATATAAATTTCCGTTCACCACCACCATGACGCTTTTTTTTTTTTTTTTTTTTTTTCTGGGTTCACGGATATTTAACTGAGACATGATATACAAAGATGCATATAATCACCCACAGATGAATGATTACATGCATCTCGGTCCACTAGGTTACATTCAGGCGTCTATGTGTCAAGGAATGAATGGGGAAAGGTGAGGTGGACGGACTTAGCTCATGATTCAACCTAACATACGTATATAAATTACTGACTGAGGCTATGCAAGTGTGGTATGAATGTTTTACGGCGAATTAGTGATGTGTAGTGCTGAAGTGTGGCGCTGAACTGTGGTACTGAAGTGTAAAACATTTATTGTGCTGGAGGCGTTCGACTGGAAAATAAAATGGCTTACGGAAGGGGTAAATTGGATGATGCGAGGGTCTGTCTGTCGGTGTGGCGGTGGTGTGGTGTTTTGAAGGTGGTATGGTGGTGTGGAATATTTTAAAGGTGGCATGATGTAGTGGTGTCAAAGTGAACACTGCATTTGTGGTATGCTGTGGTGATGGAGCGAAGACTGTAAAGGTGCTATGGTCGTATGGTGTGATGTGGTGTGGTGTGGTGAAGATTGTGAATGTAATGTGGTGTGGTGTGGTGATGATTGCGAATGTGGTGTGGTGTGATGTGTTGAAGATTGCGAGTGTGGTGTGGTGTGGTGAAAGCGTGAAGATTACAAAGGTGTTGTGATGGTGTGATGTGGTGTGCTAGTGCTAGTGACAGCATACTTAGCACAAGGAAGCCTAATCCACGAATAAAAAGGAAAATATCTATTAATACACATTAGCCGAGAATTAAGAACTTTGCACTTCAGGAGACAATTTTACATAGCTCACAAAACCCGTCGCAGACAAGAGGTTAAATAACCAAGTTACTATAACAGTCGTAGAGTGAATAACTGAACCGTGTATAAAATAACTAAAGTGAAGGAGTGAATAATGAATGAGTGAGGTGGTGTCGTGGATCAATATTATATAGTTCACGTGGTGCTGTTGGTCTGAAGGTGGAAGAGGGTGGATGGTGGGTTCAGGGTTCGCATTGTCGTAGGGTGAGGAGGCTCCCTAGCACCTCTTCCGTGGCGATTTATTTCTGGATATATCTGGTTACTCTTGTGCGATTTATTTCCGGATATAGCTGGTTAATATCCTTTTGTATGTTACTTATGTAGCGTATGACGATGTTTGAAGGATTTATATAACACGGACTACGGCAGTAAGGTGTAACAGGCAAAATATATCGCTTGGGAAAAGGTGTTAGTGACCTTCCTTAACCGAAGAGAATACTGAACCTGGTGTATGTAAATTTCAGCCTGCAGTCCACTGGGTTCACGACCGGATGAGCTTGGGGATACAACATGAAAAACAAAAGGGAAATAAGTGGTGATGCTCTCTCTCTCTCTCCACTGGACTCTCACTTCCTTCACTCCTGCAAAAATTTTTTCTTCAATTTTCCCTTTCATTAATTTTTTTACCCCCTCTCCCATCCCAAAATCTTTCATTTCTCCCTCTTTTGTCCTCATTCTATCACCAGCCTCTCTCTCTCTCTCTCTCTCTCTCTCTCTCTTTCTCTCTCTCTCTCTCTCTCCACGAAGACTAAATTCTTCCGTCCACATAAAATTCAATATCCCAACCTCTCTCTCCCCATCACCATTAAGTCTGATCTCACTCTGCTCCTCCTCCTCCTCCTCTTCCTCTCCCTCTCTCCCCCTCCTCCTCCGCTTGCTTTCACTGTGCTTTCTTTTCTTTTCTCTCTCTCTCTCTCTCTCTCTCTCTCTCTCTTTCCTTGGGGTAAAGAAATTCCCCCGTACTCTACTGTGACATATACTCTTATTTTCTTTGATTATCTGCCTATGTTCTTCCTTCCCTCCCTGCTCCCTTTCCTCCCTCCCCCGTCTCTCTCTCTCTCTCTCTCTCTCTCTCTCTCTCTCTCTCTCTCTCTCTCTCTCTCTCTCACTCACTATGCTCACTTCCTGCTTCCTCGCCCTAGGTTAGAAAAATTCCTGTTTATTGTACCTTGACATTCTCTCTCTCTCTCTCTCTCCATACCTATGAACGCTTCCTTAACCTACCTCACATATCCACAAAAATATAACTGTCATACAAAGCGAGAGGTAAAGCAATATATTTCACTGTCTGTCGGAAATCTGCTTTATTTAAACTCTCTGAAGGCTTTCCGAGGAGATTAAACTATATCGCGTCCTTTCTCTGTCAGTTTCAATCGCTTACAGCTTCATTTCTGGCAAACTTTCCGACACTGTTTTTATATTACTCCAGGATCACGGAGAACACACATCGACATTACATTTGTGTGTGTGTGTGTGTGTGTGTGTGTGTGTGTGTGTGTGTGTGTGTGTGTGTGTGTGTGTGTGTTTGTGTTATCGTACTGCAATCTACTTCGCAATCCTTACATGCAGTTTCACCTTTTCTTTGCTCTGTTAA
The DNA here is from genome assembly GCF_032717465.1 of Coenobita brevimanus. Taxonomy (NCBI): domain Eukaryota; kingdom Metazoa; phylum Arthropoda; class Malacostraca; order Decapoda; family Coenobitidae; genus Coenobita; species Coenobita brevimanus. The sequence continues at coordinate 32,879,387 of NC_136974.1, forward strand.
AAGGAACTACCAAAATGACGAGGCTTTATATAATATCCTTAAGCATCTTTCCTTATATATACCTAAACTCCTTCATACATTTCATACTATTTCCTATACCGTTCCTTTAACATCCTTGTATCACCTTTTCCATATATAGCCCACCTGACAGCGATTAAAACTCTCCCACGACTCGGCTGCCGTATTTAATCTAACGTTATCCTCCTCTCTCCTTCGCCAGGCTCTCCAGCAAGCTACACAACGCTTGGCCCACGCAGACGCAAACCAACGCCTTCCAAATTTGCCAGTCTGCAGCGTCCCAGGTCTTCCAACGCACCCAGCCACACCCATACCCACAGCCACAGCCAGGGACAAATCACGAATTTTCCCGCATCTTCCGTCTCCCTACAGCAGGAAAACTCACAGCAGCGGCACGAGCAGGGAAAAGTGGATCTCCTCATAGGGACATCTGCGACAGGTTATACTTCTGCAGGGGATGACCAAGTTTTGGGGCCTCATCTCAGGGGGACATTACAAAGCTTCCTGCCTCATGGACGTACGCGATCGGACTCCCAGTCTAGCCTTCAGAAGCAGCAACAGGTGGTCACAGGAACGGCAAACGGCAGCAAACTGGGAAACACCAACAGGGAGAACGGGAGCCAAGGGATGCGACACCAACACAGCCATCACCATCATCACGATCCATCAAGAGGACCTACCCTTCCTGATTCCAGCTGCCCCAAGCACCGTGATTCGTCAGCATTCGTTAATTCCAATCACCAGCACGAACCCCAATCTGCGAGTCAACGACCGATTTCCAGTCACCAACACGAACCTCAATCAGCGAGTCAGCGATCTACAGGCAGCCACCACAGTCATCGAGGCAGCTTCAGCAACAGCCATCACCATCACCGCACGAGTAGCCAAGGACTGAGTGGCGGAGAGGGGTCCAATCCACACACAGCCACCAGCCCTCCTAATCAACAGCGAACGGGGAGCCCAAACCAGTACACCAATCTCCCTAATCCACATGCGGGCACCCAGCAGCATGTCATTTCTAATCAGCAACGTACTGGGAGTCCAAACCAATACACGAATCTCCCCAGTCCACACATAGCCATCCAGCACGCCAGCTCTCCCAATCAGCCTCGCACTGGAAGCCCAAACCAATACACCAATCTCCCCAATCCACACCTGGCCAGCCCCACCAACCAAAGGCAAAGCAGCAGCAGCACCAAAGACGCAGCCCACGCCCTGCTCCTGCTGCAAGACATCAATAAGCCTGCAGACTCGGCCGGAACTGCCACTAACTACACTAACACGACTAACACCGCCTCAGATGTGCCTCGTCCTCGCTTCCCCCACGACTTTGTGCGACAGAACTCCATCACCAACAGCAGCAGAGGAAGAGCAGGGGTGGCGGGGAACGGCGACCCCCCTGGAGTAGAAGAGGCCCCCACCACAGAGAGACGGGACTCAACTAGCAGTACCCACAGATAATCTTGCTCACAGAGACGAAATTCAACCAGCAGTATTCACAAATATTTCAGGCCACAGAAACGAGACCCAGAGATAATTTAAGAGACAGAGAAACGATATTCAGTCCGTACAATTCATAAATAATCTATGCCACACAGAGAAAAGACTCAATTATTAATACTCACATAGAATCTAGGCCATAGAAAAACAAGATTCAATCAGAACGACTCAGATAATCTCCTGACACTATGGTACCGGGCCAGGGTAATTTATTCTGCTTCTAGCCAACGCGGTCCAGCAATGTGTTTACCTGATTAATTTCTGCTACCTCCAGACGATTTTATTAAGCTAGTTCCAGACGATTTTATTCAGCTTTGGGAGACATTTTTGTTGTAAAGGGCTTCGTGAAGGCTCTCTAACGTTCCAGATCCAGAAGCCTCGCCATGTACAGTTTTGCGGTGAGACCTTCCTGAGACAGGGTAAATCAAGGCGATATCTAACCTCTCCAGTGCGAAAAGTCCCTCTCCAAAGCTCATTAAAACTGTCTGGAGGCAACACGAAAAAATATATCTGATTTTCTTATTTATCTGTCACTGGATTGAAAAGTTCATATGTAGTGACCTTCAGCACATCATCCCTAAAAACAAAGCAGGCAAGTTGTTTAAATAAAGCCAACTGCAAATCAACGAAAGCTCGTAAAATATATATTAAAGTCATCTTCATCCCCTCAAGGCAAATTAGTGCCCAGGAAACTTTTCAGGATCGTGTGAAAAATAAATTAACTCTTCCTTCTTTGCCCTCTCAAGCGCTTTTCCCAGACATCTGCCTTAACTTTCTGCATTTAAAAAAAAGGCGGGAAAAGAGTTGCCCGAAACTCCGTGGGGTGAAGCGAAGAGGAGCGTGGTAAGTGAAGTAAAGGGGACAGGATGAAATGAACCTTAGTTAAGTGGTAAGTGGTAAGAAATAAGTGGCAAGAGGTAGAAAATAGAGACAAAGTGAACAGAAAAAATATATGGCAATGAATGGTATGGAGAAAGGGCGAGATCTGTAAATGAAATAGCGAAATAAAGGGGGAAGGGGAGTACTGAACCTTAGTTAAGTGGTAAGTGGTAGAAAATAGACAAAGTGAACAAAAATATATATATGGCCCTCAATGGAATCACGAAAGGAAGAAAACAATTATATAATAAACTAAAATGAAGATATACAACTAGTCATCAAAGCACTAGATATCTGTGAAGCCTGGTAAGTGGAAAGTGGTAGAGGATATGGAGAAAGTGGCTGAAAAACTGACATGAAAAAAGAAGGGATACACAGGAGAAAATAAAAATAATGTGATATATCGACAAAATAATCAGGGAAATAAATAGTGATATACTGATGAATTTCAAAGTGATAAAGAGTAGAAAATAAAAATTCGGTGACTGGAAAATTTCTATGAATGGATAGCTAGGAACTGATGATTCTAAGTGGTAAATTGAAGACAAACTAGTGAGAAAGAGTACAGCATATTTATGTCAAGGTGATATAAACTTAGAGGTAAAATATTAACCTCAGTGAGTGCTTGACAAAAAAAAGACAGTGATAAAACAGAAAAAAGGGACAAGGAGATAGAAATGACCCTCGATCAGTGCTTAGAAAATAAGAAAGGAAAAAATAGAAAGAAGGAAAGACATACATACATGCATACAGACAGACAGACAGACAGACAGACAAAGAAAAAAGAAAAAAAGTACTTGTTAATCAAATAAATGACTACAGAATAATGAGTGGTAAAAAAATAAAGACGAAAATTAACAGAATATCTACAAGACAATATTGGTTTACATGGGGAAAGTACGGCACCTCAGTAAGTGATGGAGAATGCGGACTCTGGCTCTTATACTCGTCGGCAAAGGGAATATTCAAGCACTTCCTCCTTACTAGTATTTCTGCATTTGATACATAATATTCTCGTCTATTGTATTTACTAAACTATAGGTAAATCAAAGGCTACGATAAATAAAAAAAACTATCAAGGAGTAATTTCCAAGATAAATCGCTGAGGGGTACGTGCTAGCAAATTTCCTAAGATAAATCGCTGAGGGAAACGTGCTAGCAAACTTTCTAAGACAAATCGCTGAGGGACACGTGCTAGCAAACTTCCTAAAACAAATCGCTGAGGGACACGTGCTTGCAAACTTTCTAAGATAAATCGCTGAGGGACACGTGCTTGTAAACTTGCTAAGATAAATCGCTGAGAGACACGTGCTAGCAAACTTCCTGAGATAAATCGGTGAGGGACACGTACTAGCAAACTTCCTAAGATAAATCGCTGAGACACGTACTAGCAAACTTCCTAAGATAAATCGCTGAAAGACAAGTGTTAGCAAACTTCATACGGCACCGAGAATACAGCCAAAAATAATGAAAAAATATATTGACAATTAAAAAAAAAAAGGAATATATTGTGTGATTAGGAAAATTTTTATCAGTGATTCAAAAAATAAGGAATAAAAGAAGCTAATGATCGTAGGGAAATACAAACTGATTAAAAAAAAAAAGAGAGAAAGAGAGAAAATGTGAAAAGCTGCTATATACAATATATTTTACTGTAAAGGTGGAAAGAAAAAAAAAAGGAAAAACTACTTTACCGCAAAGGTCAAAAATAAAGGAAATAAACAGAAATACGTACTATTGAACTGAAAAAAAAAAAAAAGATAAACAGAGGAGTGAATTAGTGGACCAAAAAATATAAGGAATAACAGAAAAGCGAATTCGTGAACTAAAAAATTATGGGAATAAACAGAAAAGTGAATTAACAGAATATCTACAAGACAATATTGGTTTACATGAGGAAAGTAAGGCACCTCAGTAAGTGATGGAGAATGCGGACTCTGGCTCTTATACTCGTCGGCAAAGGCAATATTCAAGCACTTCCTCCTTACTAGTATTTCTGCAGTTGATACATAATATTCTCGTCTATTGTATTTACTAAACTATAGGTAAATCAAAGGCTACGATAAATAAAAAAAAACTATCAAGGAGTAATTTCCAAGATAAATCGCATTCTCTATCACTTACTGAGGTGCCTTACTTTCCTCATGTAAACCAATATTGTCTTGTAGATATTCTGTTAATTCACTTTTCTGTTTATTCCCATAATTTTTTAGTTCACGAATTCGCTTTTCTGTTATTCCCTATATTATTTGGTCCACTAATTCACTCCTCTGTTTATCTTCTTTTTTTTTTCAGTTCAATAGTACGTATTTCTGTTTATTTCCTTTATTTTTGACCTTTGCGGTAAAGTAGTTTTTCCTTTTTTTTTTTCTTTCCACCTTTACAGTAAAATATATTGTATATAGCAGCTTTTCACATTTTCTCTCTCTCTTTTTTTTTAATCAGTTTGTATTTCCCTACGATCATTAGCTTCTTTTATTCCTTACTTTTTGAATCACTGATAAAAATTTTCCTAATCACACAATATGATGAAGAAAAGTGAATTAGTGAATCCAAAAATAAAGAAAAAATAAAGGAAATAAAAAGAAAAGCGAAATGGCGAACCAAATACTAGAAGGAATTAACAAAATTTAAACAGTTAACCAAAAATAAAGGGAATAAACAGAAGAACGAATTAGTGAACGAAAAAACATGCATAAAAAAGGAATGTATGTCATTAAAGGGAAAATCGGTGTTAAAGACATCTAAATTGAAGAGCAAAGCATTTACAGAGAAGATGATCAAAGAAAAGTTATTAGTGATGGAAAAAGGGAAAAATTAGCAGAGTAAAAGACAGATATATAACAAAAAAATTCCAACCCAAGAAATGAATAGTGGTCAGAAAAGGGATATTGGCACCTCGAAAGGCCAGACAAGGAAAGCGTAGTGGGCGAAAAAGAACCACAAATAAAATCCACTGACACGGCCAATGATTAGGTAATAAAGCCTTGGCAATCTAGGAAATGAACAGTGAGTGGGGGGATAACAGAAGTGATACTGGTAATTGATACAGCAGAAAAAAAAAAAAAAGTGAAAGAAGTGATATTGGTAACTGATGAAGCAAAAAAATAATAATAATAATAATAAAGACTCCGGGACAGAAAAGACCAAAAACAGAAGCTATAACCATGATTAATGATTTTAAAAAATGACGAATCAAAGAAACGGATAGATCGAGTACATAAAAAAAAAAAAGTATTGGCGACTAAAAAAAGGACGAAAAAGAGAAAAATTTTTAATACTACAAACACAATGGAAAAAAAATAAATGAAAATCCACATACTTCAGAAAAAATAAAACCACAAACCAGAAGATGCAGTATCGGTGACTAAAATAAGGACGAAATAAGATATATATATTTTTTTACAATACAAATATCACGGCAAAAATAAAATAACAATCCAGGCAAATCTGAAAAATAAAACCACGAGCTCAATAAAACAAAAACTGCCTAAATAAAAGAGACGCGGGAAATTTTGATCCACAGTGACAGGTCTAAATTGAGAGGAAGGAAGAACAGGGAAAACAGCTTAACTTGTTTATCATCTCAAGCGCTTTGGACTGCACGGAGGAAAAAAAGATTCTACCCACCTCCTCTATGACACATTTCCCTTACGGCTGAATTACCCACGTCTGGCAGTAGAAAAAATAAAAGAGCTAAAAATAAAAGGATATTGGCGAACTTAAGGACTCATACTGATAAAAAACGAACAAGTAAATGCTGGCAATTTTGAATCCTTTATGTACGAGGTGTTTTCTCATTAGCTAAATGAAAAGGTGAAACAATAAGATAAATAACATGCATAAATAAATGAAAAACAAAAAGCGCTATTCCACTACATGGGTTAATGCTGCTGAGTGAAAAGGTCTATCATTAGCAAGATAAAAAAAAAATGAAAATAAAAAGTAAATGCATGACTCCAATACATGAGTTAATGTTTCTGAATGAAAAGATGTGAAAAAGTCTAACACTGACAAAGATAAAAATAAATAATAATAAAAATAAAGCATTACTCTACTAGGTAACTTAATAGAGACCGATTCTTACTCCTTTACTGCCCCAAGACACCACTTTTAGTTGAAATAAACAGCAAGGCAAGAGAAATGACCCGACGGAGTGACAGAGTACGGTAGCGTTATATCTGGACCACCCTGTTAATCAACTTTGGACTGTACATATAACCAGTCGTGCGGTCGTATTCTTGTCGGCTTGGGATTCTTAACACCTCTTCCTTGGCGATTTACTCTGAACACCATTTTTTTTTTTTTTACACCTCGTTCGGAGGTATGATGGAAAAGAGGGGAGATTGGAATTAGTACGAAGGAGACGCCTGGGGTAAGAAAGAGGTAAGAAAAAAGGTAAGAAAGAAGTATGAGAGGAGGAAGAGGTCAGGGAGAGGGAAGAAAGAAGAAAGGGGTGAGGAAGAAGGAAGAGATAAGAAGATAGAGCTAAAGAGGGAAAAGGCAGGGGAGGATGAAGAGGTAGGCTAAGTGAGAAGGAAGAAAGCTGAAAGAGGTCAGGAATAAGGAAGCTGAAAAAAAAATAAGAGGGGTATGAGGTAAAGGAAAGAGAAAGAGACAGAAGGAAGGAGTACGAAAGAGGAACTAGATATAAGGAAGAATGAAGAGGTGACAGAGATGCAGGAGATAAGGAAGAAGGAAGAGAAGAAAGATACCGAAGAAGGAAGAGAAGAAAAAAGATTACAAGAAGAAAAATAAGGACGGAGGAAGAGACGAAAGAGATAAGGAGGAAAATGGTATGGAAGAAGTAAGAAATACTAAGAAAGCAAGAAAATAATAAGGAAGAAGTGCTCAAGAAAACTTCCTAGAGCCGACAGGAATAACTCCCACCTTCACCAAACTGCTAATGGTAACGATAAATAAGATATATAGATGAAAACTTAGGTCTGTTAGCTTTCGGTATAATGTATGTAACCAATTTTGTATTAAAAAGTTCAGCATTTTATAATATTACACTTTAAGCTCACACAGAGGAGAATTGTGATATATAAGAATGGTTGTCAGCTAAATAATAATTGTTGCTTAGAATTATTACGATGGGAATTATTATTTTTTATTATTATCTTCATCTTTCATCTGTGTTGAATGAATCCCCTTCTTTTTCCGCATCATGTGTGTAGGACCGAACCTCATCTCATCCCTTCCTCTCTTGGTGTGTGTGTGTGTGTGTGTGTGTGTGTGTGTGTGTGTGTGTGTGTGTGTGTGTGTGTGTGTGTGTGTGTGTGTGTGTGTGTGTGTGTGTGTGTGTGTGTGTGTGTGTGTGTGTGTGAGAGAGAGTGAGTAAACTTGCATGCATGCGTGTTTACAAGCACACGTACGTACAACCACGTGTACGTAAACAAGAGTGCGAAGAAGAAAAACCTTAACATTTAAACCATCTTCAGAAAATCTGCCAAGAAACCAATGAGCCTCCCAAGATTCCTTCTCACCTGTACATTAAAATCCCCACCTAATCTAAGACAAATCCCCCATCCCTAATTTTAAGGTTAATTACTGTATCATTAAAACTTTATATACTGAAATGCCAATGCTGTAATATAGAAGTTTAAAAAAATGTAAAAAAAAATATTCACCCATTAACAAAAAAATAAAATCCTATTACCCCTCCTCCCAAGACTGAAAAGTTGTATGAATAAACTGTTTCTTTTTTGGAGCGATTTGTTTTATTTATGACCTCGATATCTTAATACATATTTTTTTTTTGAGAATTTTTTTTATTTACTACCTTTTTATTCATTTTATTTTTTCAACTACGTCTGGAGCGATCTGTTTTATATACTACCTCGATATTTTTATTTATTCTTTTGATTTTTTGGAGTGATTTGTTTTATTACCTGGTTATTTTTATTTATCTAGTTTTTGAGGTGACTTGTTTTATTTACTACCTCGATACTTTTATTTATTTTTTTATTTTTTTATTGAAGTTGTTTTGTTTTTACTACCCCAATATTTAATTATTTATTTATTTACTTTTTGGAGTCATGCTTTTTTTACTACCTTGATATTTTAATTTATTTACTTCTTTATTTTCTTAGGTGATTAGTTTTATTTACTACCACGATAATTTTTTTTTACTCATTTTTCAGGGGTGATTTTTACTGCCTAGATATACTTTTTTTTTTTAACTGATTTATTTTTCACCGTTGTGGTGTTTTATCCTTCTGGTCAAGTAGGTAAAGGCGTTCCAATAGCAGAGTGGTTAGGGAGAAGGACTCATATTTCCGTCAATAATGAAAGCTCCCTAACAGCCTTTCCACAGTGATTTATTTTTGGATTCGTCTGGTTACTATCATTCTGTACGATCACTGTGCAGTGTAGTTACGCTTGAGGGATTCATATGTTACAACACAGAGAAAGGTACGGTGCAATAAACAAAATAAATCACTTAGGTGGAAGTGTTAGGAAGCTTTGTTACACAGAAGAAAAAAGTAAGGTGTAATAAACAAAATAAATCGCTTAGGAAACGTGTTAGGGAGCTTAGTTACACAGAAGAGGACTGTAAGGAGTAATAAACAAAATAAACCGCTTAGGAAAGGTGTTTGGGAGCTCTGTTATATAAAAGAGGGGATTAAGGTGATATAAACAAAATAAATCGCTTAGAAATGGTGTGAGGGAGCTTAGTTACATGGAAGAGGACGATAAGGTGTAACAAAAAAAAAAAAATCGCTTATGAAAAGGTGTTAGGGAGCTTCCTTAACCGACGAGAATACAGACCATGGAGTGTTTACACTGAAATGGTTTACGATACACAGAAGTGGACGGTAAGGTGTAATAAAAATCGCTTAGGAAATGGTGTTAGGAGCAGAAAGGACCACCTATAGGAAGAAAGTCGTATCAAGACTTGTATTCTCGTCGGAAGGAAACTCTCTAACGCCGATTACTAAGCGATTTATTTTGCTTACAACACCTGACTGTCCTATGTGTTACTTATATTTATTCTGACATCACCATACTCTGAATAAATAACGTACAAAACGATATTAGACAGCCATATCCAAAAACAAATCGCTAGGGAAGAGGTGCTGGGGAGCTTCTTTTACCGCCGAGAATTATCGCCCAGTGTCTCTCTAAGCTTAGGAATATTAGCCAGGAAAGGGAGGTGAGAAAGGATTAAATAATATGTGTAATTTTGTCTTCCAATATCCATCTATCTAATCTATCTATCTATCTCTTGCCAGACGCCTTAATCCCGTATGGGGTGGCCACAAACAAATCGTCTCCATGTCGCCCTGTCCCCTGCCATTTCAGTGCCAATATACATCATTTCATTAATCTTTGAAGCCACTGATATTTCCTTTTCTCTGTGCAGACTTTAAACCAACAACATTTAACTTCAATAACCAGATATACCAATCAAACTATGCTCTATTTACTCTAACCCGGCCTAAAATTGCCATCTCTCCACCTGGAACACAAAGTTATTTCAACAGGGTGACACTGGAATATGATGCTAGTCACGAAGAGGTGCTTTGGAAAGGATGTAGACCCATAGTATTGTCTTACTGTCACTTTTTTTTTTTTTGGTATGCAAGGAAGAAGGAACCAAAGTCCAAACGCAGCAAGCCTGTTCCCTCCAAAAATAAAAACAAAATTACAGAGAGCCAAATTAAAGATCCGTTCATTTCGAGATGTCTGGACACACTGCGTTTAAAAGACTGGAGGTTATAGGCAGTAGGAAATACTGACATAGTAAGACAGTTCCAAAGCTGACCTGCTGTGTGGAATATGCTCCAAAACGGAAAAGAAAAAAAAATCTTGGACAAGTTAAGATGAAAGGAATATAGCTGCCCTACCGCGATAGGAGGACAAACGCAATTAATCAACAAACACAATTACCTTTATCAAAACATCGACCACGACTCACCTGGAGCCAAATTATGCGCTAATAATTTCATTAGATGAAGCCTTAATTCCAGGCTAAATCCTATTATTATTATTCAGCACCAAGGCACACTAATTCTGCGACGGTATAAGCTCCTCAGGCAATGGTAGGCTCCAGGATGCTAGGTTTTCACTCATGTCTACTAAAGCACATTACGTTTGCTACTATGTATTATTGCTGTCAGTGTTATTTTGTTATCTTATTAGTTTTTATTTTATATGCGCTGTTATTTTACTTTATTAATGTTATTATTTTCAATGTCTTTATTAGTTCTTAAAAACTTTCCCCATCATTGGTCGGAGTGATCTGTCGACAAATAAAGCACTGTGTATGCGTAATAATTATATCCACGCCTAATAAAAAATAAAACACACACACACACACTGAAATGCAAGTAAAAAACAAGAACCCAAGGCTGTCTGCAAACCTTGTTCCCTCGAAAGAAAATTAAGCAAACTCAAGATCCCTGGAGAACTGCGTTTAAACGACCGATTATTTGTAGCAGGGAAAGACTGGGAAAAAAAAAAAGATTCAGAATTTACCCAAACACACAAGAAAAACTGAGCACAAAACAACAACAACAAGAGTAGGAACAACAACCTAAATGAAAAAAAAATCCCAAAAGCAACACCAGATCCTCAATTAAAAAAAAAACATAAATAAATAACAATACATAAAAGCCATCACTCCACCTGGGACACAGTTCAACATTCGCAAATTTGTTTTCTATTATTTACCGAGCAAGAGCAACTATTCTATAATGCAAAGGACGATGGTGCCCTGTAGTTCGTGGAAATATTTGTGATCTGATGTGGTAGTTGTAGTAGTAGTAGCAGTAGTAGTAGTAGTAAAAATAACAATGGTGAAGGTAATGATGACAAGGACGATGACGATAACGAAGACGGTAACGATAAAAATGATGATAAAGATAATACATTTACAGGACGTGTTGCCCAAAGAACCCTCGAGTATATGCTATTTTTTGATCTACTTTTTAAAGGTTACCATAACAAAATTATTAGAGCTTCTATTTCTGATGTTACCATGGCAAACGCAATGAAATTATTAATAAAGTGAAAGTGGAGGAGGAGGAGAGGAGAGGAGAGGAGAGGAGGAAGGGTAAATCAGAGAAAAGTGATGGGAGATAATTGTGAACGTTGATGAGAGAGAGAGAGAAAAAGAGAGAGGAGGGGTAAATGAGACATGTTAAATATGCTCTCACAGTATACCCAATGTTAAATATACCCTCACAGTATACCCAATGTTAAATATACCCTCACAGTATACCCAATGTTAAATATACCCTCACAGTATACCCAATGTTAAATATACCCTCACAGTATACCCAATGTAAAATATGTCCTCACAATATACCCAATGTTAAATATACCCTCACAGCATACCCAATGTTAAATATACCCTCACAGTATACCCAATGTTAAATATACCATCACAGTATACCTAATGTAAAATAGGCGCTCACTGTATACTCACAGTTTTGTGGTAGGGGAAAAGTGAATGAACTTACCTGAAATAAAAACAAAAGATTATTAACAACAAAAAATACTTTACTTTCATTTTTATAAAGAAAACTTATACCAAAAATAACTTATTAAAAAAGTGAAATAAACAAGTGGTAATAAAAGTGGTAATAGTAATAATAATAACGAAGACGTGCAGTGTCTAACCTGAACATCATAGATAAAATTAATGAAGGTTTAAATCAATATGCATACACGAAAATTTATGTTTATCTTAACCACAAACTTCCAAAGCCAATGGTGAAGGGAGGTTAGAGAGAGAGAGAGAGAGAGAGAGAGAGAGAGAGAGAGAGAGAGAAAACAATTAGCGAGAGATGAAAGGGACACAACAAAGAGAGAGGAAGGAGGAGCAGCAGACGAAGACGATCCCCCCACTCGCATTCTCTCTCTCTCTCTCTTTCTCTCTCTCTCTCCACTATCATACAAGCCTTCCTAATCGTTCATGCCTACACTCACGCATACACCACCTCTCTCTCTCTCTCTCTCTTACACACACACACACACACACACACACACATGCTCACAAAACACCCCGACACAAACCCTTCCTTCTCACATATACACAACCCCCTCCCCCTCCGACACACACACACACACACACACACACACACACACACACACAACCTCCCTCTCCAGTTCTATTACGTTGGCTATTGGCTCATACCTTCCCTTTATTAGCCAATCCCCAACCTCCCCCTGTGCCCCTCTAAGCCGACCCCCCCACACACACGCTCACGCACGCGCGCGCGCACACACACACACACACACACACACACACACACACACACACACACACACACACACACACACACACACACACACACTTCCCCCAACCCACACAAAACACACACACACACACACACACACACACACACACACACACACACACACACAAAATATTCCCGACACTTGTGTTCCTTTTACCCTTGGCTAGTCTTGGAGAGAGAGAGAGAGAGAGAGAGACCTTGCTCTAAATCTCTAATGTGAGAGGGTTACACTATCTCTCATCACTATCTCCTCTTTGAAGACAGTGTGGATTTACGATACTGAGGGGAAAGTGGATAACATAGGTGGAAAAAGTGGATGAACTACAGTACGTGGAAATGAGCACACAAATGGAGGAGAAGTGGAAATCTGCTGCTCTAAAGTGGAAGTGGATGGTGATCAGGCTCTTGAGATTAGCAACGAAGTGGATATTAACGGCTAGTAAGTTAGAGGCGTTGTGGACGCGATGGAAGGAGATGGAAGAGACAGGTGGAAGAGATGGAAGAAGGAGGTGGAAGAGACAGATGGAGGAGACACGTGGAAAAGGTGGAAAAGGTTAGTGGATCTAGAAGCCAATCTGGTAAGGGAATGAGCTATCCTTGTCATTAACACAAAATTCGGTCCGAAATTTGTAGAGAAACGGGTGTATAACTGTCCGTATTTTGGAGGTGGACAGGTAAAAGGGGGAGGTGGAGAGAGACGTGGATCTGAAGGTGGAAATGGCTGTGGAGTAGGAATTTCTTGCCCTTAATTTGTAGCTAAGAAGTAATCAGCTGTTTGTGATTGTCTGGGTGTGGTATTTAATTCACCCACATTTGAAGGTGTTGTGGAGAGGGTGGAAGAAGTGGGTGGAGAGGGTGGAGAAGAGAGGTGGAGGAAGTGGGTGTGGAGAAGGTGGAAGAGGGAGCTGGAGAGGGCGGAAGAGAGGTGGAGGAGTGGGAGGAAGGAGGTGCAGGAGGTGGGTGAAGAGGATAGAAGAGAGGTGGAGGCGAGTGGAGAGGGTGGATGTGAGGTGGAGGAGGTGGGTGGAGAGGGTGGAAGGGGGAGGTAGAGGAGGGTGGTGAGGGGTAAAAGAGGGAGGTGGGTGGAGAGCGTGGAAGGGGGACGTGGAGGAGGAAGGTGGTGAGGGTAGATGAGGGAGATGGGTGGATATGGTAGAGGGAGGTGGATGAAGTGGGTGGATCTGGAGGTGTAATTACTACGGAAGTGGAGGATTCTAGTTCCTAATTACCAAGGAGAAAGTGATTCAGTCTTCATAATTAGCACAGATGAGGACATTAACTACCTATAAATTGAGGACAAGGTGGACGGAGTGGAGGACGACAGGTGGAAGAGCTGGGTGGATTTATAGATACCAGGTAAGTGGTGGACTCTTGCAGGTAATTGACAACGTAAAGGTGACTGAGTCTTTGTGATTAGCAGAGAAGCGGGTATTTACTTCCTGCAGTGTGACCGTATTGTGAACGCGGTGGAAGAGGTGGGTGGAAGGGGAGAGTGGATCGAGAGGGATAAGTGGAAGTCCACTGGGTGGAAGGGATGAGTGGACTGAGGGATAAGTGGAAGTGGAGTGGTTAATTCTTGTTTGCAGGGAAAGAAGTGATTAAGTATTCGTGGTTATCAGAGATGGAAATTTAATCTATCTATCTGTCTATCTATATCTACTTATCTATCTGTCTGTCTATCTTTCTGTATCTACCTGGCTATCATCCAATCCATTTTTTTACCCATAAGAGTGCGTAGGCTTCCTGGGCTAGACTATTTAGTACCGACATCGAAGGTGAAGGTAACCAGCCTCCATCGCCCCTGAGTGGCGCTATGTGAGCTACACGAGTAAACCCCACCTCTTCTTTGGAAGTAAACCATTTGACTCAATAGTGTGAATGCCATGACCCACCAATTCACCAGGCGTCATTTGGCTATATGGTTACCACCCAGCGTAGTACATTTTCTAGTAGCTTACAAGAAACGATTTCACTCAGCGTAAAGTCATCCGACAGCTGCACTACATCGACTGAGTGGATGGTGGCAGCCCTCACCTACCACGGAGAAGGGTGTGTTAATCACCAGTAAATTGACGCTAATTTGGACCAGGTGGAGGAGAAAGGTGGAAGAGAAGTAAAAGTGAAAGGTGGAAGAAAAAGGGGAAGAGAAGGTGGACGAGAAAGGTAGAAGAAAAAAGGTGGACGAGAAATGTGGAAGTATGAGGTGGAAGAGAAAGGTGGAAGAAAAAGAAAAAAAGGTGGAATAAGTGAGTGGATCTGAAGGTACAACTGACTGGGGAGCAAGGAAACTGTTGCCCTTAATTGGGAGGCGGCGGTGATTAAGTCTGGGTGATTAACAAGGGGTGACTCTTAATTGCCTGTAATATGAGGGGTATTGTTGACACGGTGGAAGAGAGAGGTGAAGGAGAGAGGTGGAGGACAGAGGTGGAATGGGTTGGTGCAGCAGGGAGTAGAAATGCCAAAGATTTTTTTGTGTGTGAAATTTCGTCCTTAACCGAGGGAAAATTTATGCTATACCGATTTTACTCTAACTTGGCGTTAATTTTTCCTTTCTCCATCTTGAATGCTGAGTTGTGGTAGTAAGTTAGCAATAAAATACTATGCTGGTCACGAAGAAGTGTAATGACAATGATGCTGAGCAGCAGTATTGTCTTATTCTGCCACAGAGCTACGTGAAATAAGCTGCAAAGAGGACGAAAATCTGGTCCAAGTATAGTGCAAGTAGTTTATTTATTTATTTATTTATTTATTTATTTGTAGGGAGTGATTATGAACAGTATGTAAAATGCAAGTTACTAATGTTAGACACGACAGATGAGGGAGGTGGAAAGAGTGAGATCTTACGCCAAGTTAAGGTGAGCAGAGTATAGGAACTGCCAACAATGTGGAAGTGGAAGTGGAGCAAAAGAGAGAATCTGGGGTATAACAGGTGAAGAAGTGGATTGTTTATGTACTTAATTCGCTGGTGGAGAAAAATAGTTATGTTTCAGTATTAGAACAGATGTAATTAGCTGTTTGTAATTGGAAGAGACGAGGGTGTGTGTGTGTGTGTGTGTGTGTGTGTGTGTGTGTGTGTGTGTGTGTGTGTGTGTGTGTGTGTGTGTGTGTGTGTGTGTGTGTGTGTGTGTGTGTGTGTGTGTGTGTGTGTGTGTGTGTGCGCGTGCGTGCGTGCGTGCGTGCGTGCGTGCGTGTGAGAGAGAGAGAGAGAGAGAGAGAGAGGTGTAGTAAGTAAATAAAGAGGTTTAAATGTCTAGAGGTGGAGGGTAATTAGCCTTTAATAACCAGGCAGGTGATTATCTGCCCTTAATTAGCGAGTAAATGAGTATCTACATAACCAAGTCTTTCACAGTAAGAAAACATCCCCCAAAAAAAATCATGAAAAGCACCTTAAGGAAATATTTAAGAAACTGAAAGACGTTGCTGAGCTCCTTATATCTGAAGTGAGGACGCCTTCAAGTGGTGGCACCGATATAGCGAGGCGGCGGAGTTGTCTGGTTGATACACACACACACACACACACACACACACACACACACACACACACACACACACACACACACACACACACACGACAACCTCCTCAGATGGATTAAAATTCAGGAAGCAGAGTCGAGGATGCTTGGAATGTGACCCTAAGAATGGTCATGACAGCTTCCTAATGCGACAAAAAGAGAGGAAGAAGAAACCCACTCGCAACAACACACCCATTCCTTAGCCCAAACTTGCCAAAAACAGTGGGGAGTTATATCTTGCTCTTCTCCTCTCTCTCTCTCTCTCTCTCTCTCTCTCTCACACACACACACACACATACACACACACACTCATACTCTAACCTCTTCCTTTATACTCTCACTCCCCCCTTCTCTCTCTCTCTCTCTCTCTCTCTCTCTCTCTCTCTCTCTCTCTCCACGGATGCTGTCGTGAACCCCAGTATTGTTTGGGGTCCTGCCACTGAATTGTCATGATAATTAGTGTTGTTGTTGTTGTTCTCCCCCCCCCCGCCCCCTGCCTCTTTCTCCCCCCCCCCGTGTGGATAGGTGGGTAGGAAGGTGGATGGGGAGGGTGTGATGGTGCGATGTGTATGTAGGTAAGGTAGGTTGGTAGGTGCCTGGGTGTATGGATAGATGGGTGGGTGGAGGAGTGTGTAGGTAGATGGGTGGATAGGTGGAAGGGTGGTCAGGTGGACGGATAGGTGGGTGAGTAGGTGAGGGGATGGGTCAGTATGATAGCAGGTGAATGGATATGTGGAAGGGTGGTTAGGGGATGGGTGTGTAGGTAGGTAGGTGGATGGATTGGTGGAAGGGTGGGTAGATAGGTGGGTGAGTAGGTTAGTGGACTGGGGGAAGGTAAATGGGCAAGTAGGTGAATGGGTTGATACGTGGAGTGGTGAGTGTGGCAGGGAGCGTGGGTGGGTAGGTGACTGGGCAGGGAGCGGTAAGTGGGTGGATAAACAGCAGAGTGGATGGGTGGACGGGGGTGGATAGTAATTAGACTACTACTGCCCTGGTCATTATGCCTCCCCCTGGTATTTACGCTGACTCTATAGCCCTAATGGAGGACGCTGGACTCATTTCTCTTTTGTTGTGTGTGTGTGTGTGTGTGTGTGTGTGTGTGTGTGTGTGTGTGTGTGTGTGTGTGTGTAAAGCAGTGTTTTTATTAGCAGAGTGTGATTGGAGGTGAGGTTGCGATTTTCGTATTTTTCCATATTACTACGAGACAGTTTTATTTATTCCAAGATGCAACTTAAGTAATGAAACGAAGAGAGATGAGATATTTTACTCAGTGCAAACCAGCCTTCTATAGTCCATTTGTTTTAACCTCACAAAGACCTCTGACCTATTTCAGCTCAGTTGATGGACAAGTGTACTTTAATTGGATGGCTGATTTGACCTGTAACCGACGAGATCTAACTTATTTCAACTCAGTTGATGGACATATGTGGTCATTTTGGAGGGCTGGTTTGACTATACTCCTTTCACCGTAACTTGGCCCAGATTCTTTCTCCTTTTCGCAGCTTAGTTCACGTAGCTCAGTAGCAGAAGATGACCGCATTTCGACTCAACATCCTTCCCATTGCACTTCTTCACGACCATCAGCATATTCTAGTGTTAATCTCTCTTCGCAACTCGGCATGCAAGATCGAGAGATGACAATTTCAGGGCAAGTTAAACTAAAAAGGACAGAGTACCCAAGGAGACTCATTCCTACCTCGTACGTATGGCTCACTGTAATTAATGCAACCAACACTTAACATGAATATTGGTCCAGTTCTCTCGGGTGAAAACAATGCTATTGTAGTAAAACAGTAAAGGTTTTGCAGGAGCTGAGTTTTTTTTCTGAGTGGCTGTCGTCATGGGTTGATTTCTTCTCACGTCCTGATGTATAAAGTTATGGGTCGTGTGATTTATATTTTTCTAGTAGTGTTATCTTCGCTTGTGTGTAGTCAAAGGTGAAGTTTTTTCCGGAATTTACTTTCAACGTTTTAGCTTTTATTCTGAAGCTTAAAATATGTGTCAATGGATAATAAAAACTGTGCATTAAATTTTATAATTTAATAATAATTTGACGGTGTACACTGAAACAATGATAGGCATACGGCGATGACGACGATAACTACTGTAGGTAATCTCAATTCTCTATCTGTAATTCGTCTTTCTTCCCTCTGATTTGTTTTTGATTTTTTCAATTTTCTCTTCA
The DNA here is from genome assembly GCF_032717465.1 of Coenobita brevimanus. Classification (NCBI taxonomy): domain Eukaryota; kingdom Metazoa; phylum Arthropoda; class Malacostraca; order Decapoda; family Coenobitidae; genus Coenobita; species Coenobita brevimanus. The sequence goes on from NC_136974.1 coordinate 32,897,731, forward strand.
ATCTGTATATTTTCTTTCTCTGATTTATGTTTTCTTTCTTTAAAAATCCTGTTCTTTCTATGTATTTTTTTTTATTCTTCCCTATTCTATTTAGATTCTCTTCTTTTTGTGATCTGTTTTTTTCTAAATCTCTAGGGTACCTCTTCATAACTTTTTTCCTGACATCTCTTACATTTCTTTTCTTTCCCCGATACTTCTGATTTCACTATAATTTCCCACATTCCCCCCCCCCCTCTCTCTCTCTATTGGCTGCCTCTGTCCCTTTTCCTTCCGGGTTCCAGGTCTTTTTACTTGTATCTTGATTTTTCTAACGCTATTTTTTCCCTTCCTCATGACCTGACCTTTTCCTGTTCCCCTGTCATTTCTGAACATTCTCTCTCTCTCTCTCTCTCTCTCTCTCTCTCTCTCTCTCTCTCTCTCTCTCTCTCTCAAATTCTTCACTGCGACAGGTCACCTTTAAACTAAACAAAATCATCTGGTGGTTGAAAAACATCAAATAAAAGAAAACCAAGGGTCGTGATATTGAAGGTGGCCTCTCTCTCTCTCTCTCTCCTCATCACCTGTATATAAGTTAGCTCCTACTGATTGCATGGCCTGAAGTACGTAAAATCATTCCGCACCATTTATTCCTTCCAAATAGTTTATTCCCAGAGAGGAGAGTCCTGTAGAGATTCTTCTTATCTATACAAACCTTATTTCTGTAGAGTTTACCATTGTAGTGTTAATTTCCGTAGAGTTTATTCCTGTAGAGTCAATTTCCGAAGAGTTTATTCCCGTACAAATAATTCCTGTTGAGTTTATTCCCGCAGTTAATTTCCGTGGAGTTTATTTCCGTAGAGTTTATTCCTATGGTTAATTCCCGTAGAGTTTATTCCTATAGTTAATTCCCGTGGAGCTTATGCATGTAGAGTTAATTCCCGTAGAGTTTATTCCTGTAGAGTTTCATCCTTGAAGAATTTAGTCCGTAGAGTTTATTCCTGCAGCGTAAATTCCCGTAGAGTTTAATCCTTGAAGAATTTAGTCCGTAGAGTTTATTCCTGTAGCGTTAATTCTCGAACAGTTAATTCCTGCTCGTTTGCGTGTTTGTCCCCTGCCTGCGACCACCAGTGTGTGTGTTTGCTCTTTTTGTTTGCCCGGCTGGCATTTACGTAACAGCACTGGATTGATTGCTCACTCAGTTACCCAAATTAAGGCAGGGGGGTCCCGTGGAATGAGGTTTAATCCCTTTTGATATTACGATGATTTTTTTTTTTTTAATTTACGCTATTCTGACATTTTTAAATTTCCGTTAACATTATGACAATATTTTTTATTTTATTTTATTTTCACGAGTATATTATGGCGATTTTTTTTTTTCACTAGTGCTAACTGGGAAAAAATGACAATTCTCTCTCTCTCTTCTGTCTCTCTCTCTCTCGGCACAGAAAGCAAAACTTTTTTTTTTTTTTAAATATTTAACGTAATCTTTGCTTATAAATATATCGCCTTAACACTGACACAGTTTAAATCAGTACTTCTAAGGAAAGTGAGGTGCCATGTTCATCCACCCAGTTTCACCTGTCCAGTTTCATCACCCAGTATCACCCACCCAATTTCATCCACCGTTTCATCCACCAACCCAGTTTTATTCACAGTTTCATCCAGTTCCACCCATTAGTTTCACTCACCCATCTTCATCCACCCAGCTTCGTCACCCATTCTAATCCACCCACTTTCACCCACCCATCTTCACTCACTCAGTTTCACCCACCCATCTTCACTCACTCAGTTTCACCCACCCATCTTCACTCACTCAGTTTCACCCACCCATATTCATTCACCTAGTTTCATTCACCCAGCTTCGTCACTCATTATCATCCACCCACTTTCATCCACCCATCGTCACCCACCCAGTTTCACCGGGCCTATGGGTAAACGATACTCCCCTTGTCTGCAGAACATATTTTTAGCATATTTTGGGGGGATCTCCGCCCCCTGCCTCCCCCCCTCCCGCCCAGAAACACCTCCGGGAATGTTGTGGGTGACAGCATCGGCATTTGAGGACGGGGAAGAAGGGGAGGAAAAAAGGGAGGAGTAAAAGACGGGGTAGGAGGAGGTGAAGATGGGGAGGAAAAGGTGGGAAGGGATAAAGGGGGAGAAAGAGGGGAGAGGAGAGGAGGGGAGGAGAGGAAGATGTCAAGTGGAAGTGAAGGAAGAGGGGAGGGGGAGGAGGAGAGAGAAAAGGGGAGAGGGAGCGAAGGGGAGGAGGTGAAGCGGGGAGGGTAGGGTGAAACGAGGAAGACGTAAAGTGGTGGAGAATTAAGTGGAGGAGGTGAGGAGTGCAAGGAATAAAGAGAGGAGGTGTTGGGGAGAGCAGGAGGTAAAGAGAGGAGGTGTTGGAGAAGGCAGGAGGTAAAGAGAGCAGGTGGTGAAAAGAGGTGTTGGAGAAGGCAGAAGGAGGTAAAGAGAGCAGGTGGTGAAAAGAGGAGGTGGTGAAGACAGCAGGATGTAAAGAGAGGATATGGTGAAGAGAGCAGGAGATAAAGACAGGAGGTGGGGAAGAGAGAAGGGGATGAAACCAGGCAGAGAAAAGGTGAATTAAGGAAGAAAAATGTGGCGGAGGAAAAAGTGAAACGAGGAAGGAGAAGTGAAGTGGAGGAAGACAATGGAAGGTGGAGGAGAAAGAGTGAAGAGGAGGAGGAAGCGTGACGCGGAGAAGAAAATGACGCGAAGGAAATTGAAACAAAGGGTGAAAAAGTGAAATAGGGGATGATGAAAGGGCAGAAAAAATGAGAGAGAGAGAGAGGGGGGGGGGATGGGACACATACTTCTGCTAACTTCACGGCAGAGAGGATAATAAGGAAACTTGGTTCAAAAGTTTCCAGCCCTTTTCCCTACCTTTCCTCCCTCCCCTCCCTCTCTCTCTCTCTCTCTCTCTCTCTCTCCTATCCCCCCACACGTCTTCCTTCTCCCCCCACCCTCTTTAAGTGTGGGGGAAATTATATAAGAATGCGGGAGTTTTTAATATATTCACTCCTTGTGCTCTCTCACACTTGCTCTCTCTCGCGGTCTTGTACTTGTTCTCTCTCTCTCTCTCTCTCTCTCTCTCTCTCTCTCTCTCTCTCTCTCTCTCTCTCTCCCTCCATAACCTGCTTAACTCTTCAATTCAAAGCCGTCATTCTTATCTCCTGACGATTTTATTAAGCTTAGCACTGATTTTTCAGATTAGAGGGGTTAGATACGCCTTCATTAACTCCTACAAGATTATGGGGCTTTCTTTTCGTAATCTATATATAATCGTCTGGAAATAGCAGGAATATACAATGAAAAAAAATTCGATATCTTGTAAGGGGATAATTTTATTAAGTTACCTTCTTTATTTTATGTAGAACTTCATGCCTTTCATCTTCATTTTTATTTTTCTTTAATACTATCCTCCCTTATATTTGGTCGGCACAACTCTAATTTTACCCCTTCAGTAAGATGACGTCTTCTGTTTATTACCTCCGGCACGAAGTTGGACGAGGTTATGTATTCACCTAAGTTTGTTTGTTTGTTTGTTTGTTTGTTTGTCCACACGATATCTCCAAAAATTCTCATTGCATTTCAATGAAATTTTGTGGAAGGGCGAGCCATGGGCAAAGAAAGAACTGATTAAATTTGAGAGAGGATCCGAATCTTATGTATCCCGCAAAGTATCTCCAAAAGCTGTCCATGAATTTCAATAAAATTACGTGGAAGTGTGGGTCAGGAGTCAAAGAACATCTGATTAAATTTCGGGGTGGATCTGGATCCAATGTATTCCACACAATATCTCCACGGATCCGGATTCGGATCCTTTATAATGGCAATGGCATTGGCGGAGGTATGCGCTCTCTGAATGCTTTCTAGTTTTCTTCATGATATCTATAGGCGATCTATTTAGCTCCTGGCGAACCTCTTGTAATAACTGGTACAATTAAGTATATTTCGATCCATTCCAGGCAAAAAAATCTCAAAATAAGAAAAAAAAAAAAATGAGGATGAGAGGCATAAAGCGAAGAAAATATCTCATCGTATTGAAGGAAGTATACATTTTTTCTCTCCCACTGCTCTTTTACTTGGTTTTTCTTTCCCATCCTCCCTTCCTCCCCTCCTTACTCCTTTCCTTACTGCATTCTCGGAAAACTATCATTGTATATATTCCTAAGATTCCCTTTCTTGTAGTTTCTTCTGTTCTCCCGCACCTTCTTTCTCTCCTTATAATCTCCTTCCTTCCTTTCTCACTGCTTTACTTCTTCCCCTTTTCCTTATCGTTTTCCTCTCTCTCTCTCTCTCTTTCCTTTTTGTGTTTTAGTTCTTTAATTTTGATCATAACAATTTTATGTCGTTGGTTCTTTTCTTTTGAATTTTCAACTCATTCTCTATCTTTTCTCCCTCTCCCATTGCATTTCTCCTCCTTTGCTTCTTCCTTCCATCCTCCTTTCCTCCTTCCTTTCTTCTTTCCTCCTTCCTTCCTCCTCCCCTCCCGCCATGCCATCCTACTCAATCAGTCCTCCTCTAACTATTGTGTCCTGTGCCACCCCAAATACCTGGATCGTCTCTCTTTCTCCTCCTCCTTTCCTTCTCTCCTTCTTCCTCCTCCTCCTTCTCTCCTTCCTCCTCCTCCGCCTTTTGTCTGCAACCCTTTCTTTTTCCTTCCTTCTGGCCCTCCTTCTTCCTATTTCATTACTTACTCTATTCTTGTATTTTCACCTTCATCCCATCTAGTTTCTTCCTTTCTATCCTTCCTTCTCTCTCTTTCCTTCCTTCCTTTCCTCCTCTTGTCTTCCCTGTGACCTCAGTACCATCTCTTGTCCTCCTCTCTCTCACTCATCGCTTTTCTTCCTTCATTTTTTCCTTCACTCTATTTCCTTTTTGCTAACCCTTCACCTTTCTATCTCTTCCTCCCCTCATGTTTTCCTTCTTTGTCCTTCTCTCCTTTTTTCCTGCCCTGTTATTGTCGTTCCTACCTTCTTCTCTTTACCTTTCTTTCCCCCTTCTTCCTTCCTTTCTTTCTTTCTTTCCTTCCTTCCTTCTCCGCACACTCAGTCGTACACTAACCACTGTCTTCCCTGCCAACTCAATAGCTTCCTCTGTCTTTTCCTTCTTCCCTCATAGCTTTTCTTCATCCATATTTCCTGTTTCCTTCTTCCTTTATTCTTTCCTTCACTCTTTCCGCTTTTCCTTCCTGATTTCCTTCCTTCCTTCTTACTTTCCTTGTTACTCCATTTCTCCCCTCTTCTCTCTCTTCTTTCTTGGTTGATTTTCTGCATTCTCCCCTCCTTCATATTTCCTCTTCTTCCTCCTCTCCTACCTACATCCCTCCTTCCTTCTAGTCTTCCTCCATAAGTCATTCCTCCTGTATTTACCATGGTCTCCCTCGCCACCTCAATTGTTCCCTTGTGAGGCTGTCATTTATTTACCTCCCTCCCTCCCTCCTTCCTTCCTCCTTGCGTCTCTTCCTTCCTTCATTCATTCATTCCTCCCTTCCTTCCTCTCTTTCCTGCCTTCCTTCCTTTCTTTCTTCCTACCCTTCCTTTCTTTTCCTTCTTCTTGCTTTACTTCCTTCTCTCTACCATTTTTTATTTCTACACTCTCCCTGTTTCCTTGCCTTTTCTTCCTATCCTCCTCCTCGTCTTTATTCCGTACTTCTTCCTCCTCTTTTTTTCCTATCTTCCTTTTTTCCTTCCCACGTGTCTCCTTTCTTATGCATTTTTCCTTCACTCGTTCTACCTTCCTTCTCGTAATTCTTCTGCCTTTCTCTCTCATTCCTCCTCCTTCTTTCCTTTCTTACTCCTTGCCTTCCTTCTTCTTCCATGTATATGTCTCTTTACTTCTTATCCTCCCTTCTTCCTTTTGTCCTCCTCGATTCTTACCTTTCTCTATACCTAATTCTTTCTTAACCTCTCTCTCTCTCTCTCTCTCTCTCTCTCTCTCTCTCTCTCTCTCTCTCTCTCACACACACACACACACACACACACACACACACACACACACATAATCAGTCCCGTCCTCACATTTTTCTTTTTACTGTCTTTGTCTCACTGTGTAGCCTCTCTTCCTTGTTTCTTCCATCTCTCTTTCCTACCTTCCTTCCTTCCTCTCCCTCCCTCCCTACTTTCCTTCCTCCATCCGTTCTCTCCGCTCATTTAGTCCCACTTCCACACCTTTGTTTTCACTGTCATCGTCTTATAATACTTGCTCTCTTCCTCCTTTCCTCTCTCCTTCTCTCCTTTCCTCCCTCCCTCCACACATCCAATTCTGTCTTCATATCCTTGTTTTTAGTATCATCGTCTCAGTTATACCTCCTCTCTCCCTCCTTCCTCTTTCTTTCTTTCCGTCTTCTTTCTTCTCTTCCTATGGTCTTCCTATCCTCCTCCCTCTACTCCTCTTTTCCTCTCTCTCTCTCTCTCTCTCTCTCTCTGCACATTCAATCCTGCTCTCCTAACTTGTTTTTACTGCCATCGTCTCATAATACCTCCTCTCTTCCTCCTTCCTTCCTCATTCCCTTCCTTCTCCCTCTTTCCTCCCTCCCTCCCTCCTTTCCATTCTTTCCTCCCTTCTTTCTTTCCAAACAATCCCTCCTCTTTCCTCCCTCCTTCGTTTCTCTTTCCTTCCTTCTCTCCTTTCCTCCCTTTCTCCTATCTTTCCCAACAATCCTTCCTTCTTCCTCTCTCTCCCTTCTCTGCCTCCTACTAACTCCCTTGCACATTCAGTAACTTCCTCTCTTTTCTCACTCTCTTACTTTCAAACTTCCTCATATCAACTTCCTTTATTCTTGTCTTCGCTTCTTTCTTCCTTTTTATTCTCCTTCTTCCCTACTTCCACCTTTCCTACCTTCCTCCTATTTTCTTCCTTTCTCCTTCTTGTTCTTCTTCCTCCTCTTTTTCACTTTCCGTTATTCTTCTCTTTCGATATTTTTCTTCCTCTTCTTCCTCGTCTCTCTTGCATATCTTCCTATTCTCTTCCTACTTTCCTTGCTCTCTTGCGCTCCTTCGTTCTTTCCTCCTACCTTCCTTCCCTCCTTCCATCATTTCATTCCTACTTCGTCTCTCTTCCACCAGTTTCCCCTTCCTTCCTTCCTCCTCTTCCACTTTTCCTGTCTCCCTCCTCCTTTTATGCCTTACCTCCTCCACTGCTGTCCCCCTTTCTTCTCTTCTTCTCCCCTCCCTCACTCCTCCTCTCCTCTCTCCTTCCTTCTTTTATGTCTCCCCCACTGCCTTCCTTCTTCCTTTCCTCCTTTTCCCCTCCCTCCATTCTCTCCACACAATCAGTCTTGCACTCTCTCTGTTTTTCCTTCAAGTTAAACAGCTCTCCCTGTTCTCTCTCCTCTCATTCATTTATCTCCCTCCTCTCTCCTTCATCCATTCTCTCCCTACATTATTCCTCTCTCCTTCATCCATTCTCTCCCTCCATTATTCCTCTCTCCCTTCCTTCCTTAGCTTTTCTTTCATTATTCTTACCTTCCTTTACCTTTACTTCCTTCATTTTTCTTTCCAACATTTAGTCCAGTCTTCCTTATCTCTTCCTTCCTTCCTCCGTTTCTTCTATCCTTCCATCATTCTTTTTTACATCTATTTACCCTTGCCTTCCTTCCCTCCCTCCTTCCTTCCTTCCTTCGTTTCTTATTTCCTCCATTCTTTCCGCATCCTTCCTTCTTTCTGTTACTTTCCTCCTTGTATTCCTTCATTTCTCCACTATTCTTGTTGTCTTCCTTTTTCCCTCCTTCATCCGTCCTTCCTTCCTTTCCTATCTTTCTTCTTTCCTTCCTTCCTTCCTCCCTCCTTTTTTTCTCATGTTTTCTTGACTTTCCCAATTATTTCTGAATTGTCACCCTTTTGTTTTCTTTTCTTTCTCCCTTCCTTTCTTCCTTCCCTTCCTATCTTCTTTTCTTCACATAAGTTTTTATTACCACTTTCCTCGACCAGTATCAATCTCACCCACATCCTCTTCTTCACTTCCCACCATCCTTCCTTCCTGTTCTTCCCTTCTTTCTTTCTTTCATTTTTTTTTCTTTTCTTCCTTTTCTACCTTTCCTCCCTTCCTTTTCATTGCCTTCTTTCTTCCACACCTCCTTCCTTTTTCATTTCCCCCTTCCTTCCTTTTATTTCCTTCTTCCTTCCTTCCTCCCTCCCTTCCTTCCTTATCCCTGCCTTCTTTCTTTCATCCCTTCTTCCTTTTTTTATTTCCTCCTTCCTTCCTTCTTCCCTCTCTCCTTTCCTTCCTTTTCACTGCCTCCTTTCTTCCATTCTTCTTTCCTTCCTTTTATTTCTTCCTTCCTTCGTTCCTTCCTTCCTTCCTCTCCACACAATCAGCCCTGCACTCACACTGTTTCTCTTTCGACCCCAATGGCCGCCCCGTCTTCTCCTCTCTCATTCATTTACCTCCTCGCTCCCTCCTACTTTCCCCTTCTTCCCTCCTTCCTTCCTCCTCTCCTACCCCCTTCCTCAACTTTCTTCTATATTCCTCTCAATCTTCTTCCTTTCCCTCCTCCCTCATTTATTCTTCGTCATTCAGTCCTCTTTTCCCTTTTTTCCTTCAGTTTTTCCTTTCTTCCTTCTCTCCCTTTTGTTAGTCTTTTTTTTATTCCATCCTCTCTCCCCGGTGCCCTTAATCTCTTCCCCTCCTTCATTTTTTTTTCTTTCCTTCTTTCCCCCTGCTTTTCTCATTTTCTCCTTCCATCCTTCCTTCCTCCTTTATTTCTTTCCCTCTCACGTATCCCGTTTAATTCTTTCCTTCCTTCCTTCCCCCCTTCTCTCTCTCTCTCTCTCCTTCTTTCCCTCCTGCCTTTCTTCCTTTCCTCTTCCTCCGTCCTTCCTTCCTCCTTTCCAGTTTTCCCTTCACCTTTCCTTCCTTCCTTCCTTCCCTTTCTGTTCTTTCAATCCGTTCTCCTTCACTCCAGCATTCTCCCATTGTTTTCTCTCTCATTCCTTTACCTCCTTCCTATTTTATTTCCTCCATTTATCTTGCCTTTCTCTTATATTTCTGTCTCTTTCGTTTTCTCTTTTTTCTCCACACAGCTGTCAAACTTTCATCCATTCCACACCAACGCTGTCTTTCTAGCCTGTCCTACTTTCTACTTCCCCTTACTTTTTCCTCTCCATCCCATCTTCCTCCTTTTCCTTCCTTCATTATTCCTGCTTCCTTTCTCCTCCCTATCTTCTTCCTTCTTTCCTCCACTAGGCAAGCCTCCTTATTCCTTAATTTCTCTCAAAGTCAAATGTTCCTTCATTCTCCTATAATTTTTGTCCCTTCTCCTTCTTTGACCCTTCCTCCTCCTCTTCCTCCTTCTCTTCCTAATTTTTGTCTTTCCTTCCCTTTTTCCTTCATATTTTCATTCCTCCGCCTCTTGCACCACTCCATCCTTCCTTCCTTTCCCCTTCTTCCTCCGCTCTTCGTCTCCTTCCCTGCTTCCTCCAACACAATCCCTCCTCTTCCTCCTTCTCCTGCTCCCACTGTCTCTCCTCAATATTTATTCTTCCCCTTCTCCTATCTCCATCATTCTTTACTCTCTCCCTCCACTACCCCCTCTTCCCCTTCCTACCCTCCTCTTTCCTTCACTCTCCTTCCGCCAATTTAATCACTCCTTCTCCTGCTTCTTCTCTTCCTCCCTACTTGAACTCTCTTCCTGCCTTCTATCCATCCTTCCTTCCTTCCCTCTTCCTACTACCATTCCTATGTTCGTTCCTTTTCCTAATACTCCTATCATCTTCTTTTCCTTCCTTCCTCCTTCTTCTCTCTCTCTCCCTGCCTTCTACACCTACACAATCACTGCTCTTCCTCCTCACAATGTCTCTCGCCAACATTCCTCCGTTATTCTTTTTCCTTAATTCCTCATCTTTCCTCGTCCTTCAGTCTTTCATTTTTCTTGTCTTCTTTCACATTCCTTCTACTCCCTCCTCCATCCCACCTCCTTCGCTTCTTCCTCCACTTTTCCTCCTTCCTCCAAGACAATTACTCTTCTTCCTCCTCCTCGCACCCTCCTCGACATTCCTTCCTTCTCTCTTCCTTCCCATCTCCTACCTCCCTCCTTTCCTCCTTCCTCCAATTCTCCTCCTTCCTCCAACACAATCACTCCTCTTCCTCCTCCGCCTCGCTCTGTCTCTCCCCCGCATTCCTCGACTAATTGCCCGAAACTGGCGCAAATTTTTCCTGCCTTGCAAATTAATGTCCGGGCTTTCTCACGGCCACTCAGGAAAACACATGGAAGGCTTTGCTCCGGCTCATTATTTGCTGGGAGGCTGCCTTCACGGGGTGGCACAGTGGTTAGCATGCCCCGGTCGGAGTGGTGGCCTTGCTGGGGTATTTATTTATTCATTTATTTATTTGGGGGAGGGGGTTCCTTTCTCGGGGTGGTGGAGTGGTTTACATGCACCGGTCGGAGTCATGGCCTTGCTGGGGAGGAGGGTAAATATCTGGTGGGGGAGACTAAGGGGGTGGGGGGAGTAGACGTTGCATTTATTTGGGGGGATGTTCGTCCTTTTGCAGCTCATTTCCCGTAACTCAATGGCAAAGACAATAATAAAACTGTACACCCTTTCCATAGCACTTCTTCATGACTAGCTCCATTAACTAGTGTCAGACTCGTGTTACTGCTTAGCATTCGGGGTGGAGAGATGGAAATTTTAGGCCAAGTTAGAGTGAGAAGAGTACAGCTGTTTGGGGTTAGTTTAACGAGGTCTGGGCTTACTTATTTTCTTGCTTCCTTGCTTGCTTGCTTATTTCCATGCTTACGTGTCCTTGCTTTCTTACTTGTCCTGGTACTTGCTTTTTTGCTGCTTACTTTTTCTTTATTTACTTGCTTACATGCTTGTCCTTGCTTGCTTACTTGTTCTTACTTGTTTGCTTTGCTGGCTCGTCCTTGCTTACTTTCTTGTGTGTTCACTTGTTCGCTGGTAAAAAGCGTAGTTTAAGCTAAGCAAAAGTGAAAATTCCATAGCTATCTCGAGGTACTGTACTGAAGACTGGGCAAAAAAGGGCGTGCGCCCTTGCCTGCCTCCTCACTTCCTTCATCCTTGCTTGCTCACTTGTTTACTTGCTTGCTTACTTCCTTGTTTGCTTGTTTAATTGTTTACTTCCTTGTATGCTTGTTTACTTCCTTGTTTGCTTGCTTCCTTGTTTACTTGCTTGCTTGCTTGTTTGCTTTTAAGGGTGTGTTTTCGTAAATCTGTGGGTGTTGGTAATCTTGAGGCGTCGTAATCATGTCTCTGAGGCAGGCCAGAATTTTGCCTGATTTAATGGCTTTTCGGACTCTCTCTCTCTCTCTCTCTCTCTCTCTCTCTTCGTGTGTGTGTGTGTGTGTGTGTGTGTGTGTGTGTGTGTGTGTGTGCGTGTGATTTCCCTGTCCCTGTTTCTCTCCTCAGAGCACAAAGATCCACAAATTCATCCGTACACATCCACAAATACACGAACTCTCTCTCTCTCTCTCTCTCTCTCTCTCTCTCTCTCTAAGGTCCTCCTCTGCGTCCACGGGGCTTATCCTGCCACCTAATTAACTGGATAGGGGACTTACGCATTAACGCAAAACCCTACCCCACTAAGTCGACGCAATTACGCACGAACACTTGGTACGTTATCATCATCATCATCATCGTCATCACTGCCGTCGTCGTCGTCATTATCATCAGCATTTTCAAGATCATTATCACTGTTCTCCTCCTCTTCTTCTTCCTCTTCCTCCTCCTCCTCATCATCATCATCATCTTCATCATCATCATCCCAACCACCACCACCACCATAACCACCGCCACCATCATCACCCCAACCACCACCACCACCACCACCACCATCAACCTTCCCCCTAACACATTCCTACATTTCCTAACCCAGGCAACATCACACAGCACTAGTAACAAATTACAAAATACATATTACAAGATACCCCTGATGGATACAGCTCTCAGGGGGAAAGCATAGCCGGTTCTTCTCAATTAATGCTCGAATTTTTGAGGCTGTGCGATATTGGAAGCTCCGGATATCAAGAGCGAGAAATAAATACAGCTAATTTCAACTGTGAAATAAAGTTTTTTTTTATTATTTCGTGTGTGTGTGTGTGTGTGTGTGTGTGTGTGTGTGTGTGTGTGTGTGTGTGTGTGTGTGTGTGTGTGTGTGTGTTTATAGCATAATAACAGTTTTTGAAATTCCGTATCTCTCTCTCTCAGCATTTGCAATATTGAAAGCCCATGATATCAAGTGCCGGCAAAACTAGGTCGGATTTCCATAATATAAAAAAGTTGCATGAAATGATGAGGTGTCCGGGAATCACAAAACTATGGCCCCGCAATTTCCCACTATTCGGTAATTAATATATATCTACGATTCCCGGCCACCAACTTTTATTCGTGATTTATGATATTTAACCACTTCAGCGCGAGGACGCCTTTTAGGGCTTAATACCTCCGCCACGACGTTGGAAGGAGGTTATGCATTCACCCGTGTCCCTGTCTGTATGCAAGATATCTCAGGATGTTCTTAACGGATATCAATTAAATCTTGTGGTTAGGCAGGCAATGGGTCATGGAAGAGTTGATTAGTTTTTTAAGTGGATCCCAGTTCGAATACAAAAGTAAATCAGAAATGTCATTGGCGTTGGCAGAGGTACCGGGAATGCGCTCTCTGACTAATGTGAAACAGGGCAGACTAAGACCGTACCATTAACTGAATATGTACGCCCGTAAAGTATTCGTATGGATGGAAAGGTAGTACAGTAATATAAACTTTATTTGCGGTGGCGAAGATATGCGCTCTCTGACTGCTTTCTATTTCTTGCTGTGGTGGTTCAGAGTCTGGTGTACTCGTCTTCTGATCATTGTGTCCGGAGTCTACGGTCCGAAATACAAACGTGGCAGATAATAAAATGGGTGTTGGTAGTGATTTTTCAATATGCCTACTTATGTTTGCATCTGTCAGCACTACCGATGACACACACACACACACACACACACACACACACACACACACACACACACACACACACACACACATCCTTCCTTTTTCACATGCATCATCCTACCTGCATACACTCCTTCCCCTTTCGCATTTCGCCAATAAGGGGAAGGATTTATCCTATCCCGATTACCTCTCTCTCTCTCTCTCTCTCTCTCTCTCTCTCTCTCTCTCACTCGACTTGTTCAGTTTATGGTCCATGTAGGGATCCTTCTCTCTCTCTCTCTCTCTAGACTTGTTCAGTTTATAGTTAATGTAGGGATCTCTCTCTCTCTCTCTCTCTCTCTCTCTCTCTCTCGACTTGTTCAGTTTATAGTTCATATAGGGATCCTTGTCACCTCCTTTAGTTATGGAGTAAATGACTTCCACGTTTAACCCTTGCAATTCGAAAAATTAATCTTGAACATTAGAAAGAATAACTGAATATTAAGGTGTACTCGGCCTGAAAGGTTAACGAATCACTGCACTTCTGAGCCACCAATTTTTTCTTTCCCTTTTTTGTGTGTTTTATAAATAGTTAAAAATTTCCCGTCACTTTCATATCTGTGTGTGTGTGTGTGTGTGTGTGTGTGTGTGTGTGTGTGTGTGTGTGTGTGTGTGTGTAATCTGACATTTGCTCAACATAGGTATTTTAATTTTCCAAGTGTCAATTATATCAGGCTGGTAATGACTGCCTCATATTAAAGCTCAGTTTTATATCTGATTATTTAGCAAACATTTTTCTTTTTCACATCATTTGTGTTCATACATATATATACGTATATGACCTGCATTTTTAACGCGAGTGAAATATTGTGTTTGTTCATAATTCACGAGGATAGTTTAATATTCCAAGTGTTAGTTATTCAGGGCTGCTGAAGCTTTATTTATTTATGTATTTATTTATCTTTATTTTTGTACCAAACCTATCTCTTCAACATATAATTTCATTATCTTCTTTTTCCTGGTTAAGTCTGATAAAATATCTTTTCTGATCAGGTTATAATTGTCTGACGTAAGCTTTCATTTAATAATATTTTTTAAGTACACACACACACACACACACACACACATACACACACTATATATATATATATATATATATATATATATATATATATATCTATATATATATATATATATATATATATATATATATATATATATATATCGATCTATCTATTTTTCTGTTATCTATCTCTATTTATCTTATCTATAAAACCCGTTTCTGCAATCGACACAGAGACCAATGAACGACTCAGGACTTCTTCCAGGGAGTGATGGCCAAAATATAATCCCTCCCCATACTGGCGAAGTTGAACTGGTTAAGAAGTGTCTGTAAAAACAGTGATTCGCCCACTCTCACCACACCCATCACTTCCACATCCAATCCACTCAAATCTACCACATCCATCTTACCACGCTCACACCTTCACCACAAACAGACAGCACTACATCCACCCATCCTCACCACAACATATTCTCTCATATACATCACACACTAAACACACCCACCACAACTCCCACCCATCCACATCTCATCCATTCAACTCCAACACCTCTACCTCCTCATCTCACCCCCTCTTCCAAAAAAAATAAATCTTCAATTTCACCACACACTGCAGTCAACCACCGCTACCACTAACACCCACCACCACCACACCCACCTCACAACCAATCCTTTAAAACAATATACCCAAATGAGGCAAGAAGGTACCAGCAGAGAGAGAAAAAAATCTTTGGGAGGAAGGGGAAAAAAATCACTGAATCCCTAGTTTGGTTTCCGTGGGCACTTTTTGGGGGAGAAAGAACCCGACTCCCAATTTGCTTTCGGTGTATTTGTTTGCCAGGATGCGAACGTAATAGATTGGTGAGGAATTTTCTTTGGGAGATCTTGGAGTTGTCTTGGTCTTGCTTGCTAGGGAGCTGTTCAAAGTTTTAAGAAACGGCGTGGGGACAGTGAAATATGATACCGGGTATACGATAACATAAAATGATGCTTATGATGATGATGGTAATAATGCTGCAGCTGATGATGATGATAATACGGTAATAATAATAATAATAATAATAATATAATACGGTAATAATAATAATAATAATAATAACGAAAATAATAGCAACAACTTCAACAATGATTAATGATAATAATAATAATAATAATAATAATAATAATAATAATAATAACAACAACTAACAAAAGTACCACCAACACCTACATCAACAACAACATCCATAATAGCTAACAACAATAATAATAATAACAAATAATAAAAACAATAATAATTATTATGAGATGTGATTTTTCGTTCCCATGTCTTGTCCTGCCTTCTCTCTCTCTCTCTCTCTCTCTCTCTCTCTCTCACACACACACACACACACACACACACACACACACACACACACACACACACACACGAAGTAAAAAGATGTGAGCGATTTGACAAGAGGTTTTTCCTAATCTGGCAAAACTATAAAAAGGTTATCTAAAAGAGAAGCCGTCGTACTGAAGGGGTTAACACTGAAATAAACCCGAAGACAGTAAGCACTCACGACGTCGGATAGTTTCTTGATAGTTGTATACATGTGTCTTATTCATCTATCTATTTATCTACCAATCTGTCTATTTACTTATCTCCTTCAACGCAATGACATGTTTTTCAAATTTATTCTTGCTATGCTGACGATTTTATTAGTCTTAGGAAGAATCTAGAGTGGTAAAGGAGTTAATATAGACACTCTGTAATCCCTCCAATTCGCAAAGTCACCAGTAAGATAAATAAAGTAATCTGAAAATGACCAAAAACATAAATAGCAAAATAATCTGAAAATGACCAAAAACATAAATAGCATACCTCGTCGAACTGAAGGGGTTAAGTGCGACGTATTTTCCGCGAGAATATTTTCCTAAGCATAAAGCCAAATCCCCAACAACAGGAACAAAAGCAAATTCCCGACAAAAACAAAAGCAAAATCCCATATAACCTGTACATAAGCTCCCCCCCCAAAAAAATCGTAGTCACGTGTTTTCTTTCTTTTTTTTTTTACATGTAAATCAAGGAAGCAAAAGGAGTCCGGGGTGTCGAAAGCCTGTATTGTTAACTATTCAGTATTTTCAGCCAAGTGAATATTTGAGAAAGGCGGTGTGTGAGTGGGGAGGGAGAGGGGAAAAGAAACAAATAATTGATCAGAAAGGTGGTGGGAACAGGAGAACAGAAGAAAGAGGTGTTGGGAAGAGAGGGAATGGAAAAGAAAAATGTATTCAAAAAATTACCTAAGCTTGCGAGCTAAGCAAGAAAAAAAAATGAAGAAAATTCTTGACTTATAAACGAGGGCAAAAAATGAAGGAAAAAAAAAAAAAAAAAAAATGGAAACAACGTAAAAAGGCAGAAAAGAAAAATGTTAACAAAAATACCTAAGCTTGGATTCTAAGCAGGAGAAAAAAATTAAACAAATCTGATATTGTAAGAGGGAAAAATGAAAACGGACAACGATCGAAACACTAAAAAAAAAAAAAAAAAAAAAAAAAAATCAGGTGGGAATCTAAAAAAAAAAAAAAAAAAAAAAAAAGGTATTATGGAAAAAGACAAGTAAAATAAGGCGCAAAAAATTATTGAAAAACGAAAAGACGGGACCTGAAATAATGAGAAGGTACGAACTAAAAATAAAAGTGCATGGAGGAATGGAAACAAAAAGCTTGAACCAGGAATATTAGCAACGGGGGAAAAAAAAAAAAAACAACGTGGAAAACGAAAAAAATAAAAACTCTAAAAATACGTGAAGGGAATGAAGTGAAAAATGGAAATGGGAGAAATATAGTAAAAATTAAGATGATAAATAAATGAATGACAGATGATAAAAGAAAGTGCTAATAGAAAAACTAAACCAAAATAAAACAATACTATGGGTCGTGGGAAAATCGAACAAATTAAAGAGACTATGAATGCTCTTTGCTTTCTGTATCATACTTGGATTCTAGAGAAGGCTGTCTAGAAAATGAAAGACAAAAGAAAAGAAAAAGACAAAGACAGTCACAAAACACACACACACACACACACACACACACACACACCAATAATAAAAATAACAGCCTCATATTCAATCCTGAATTTCAAATTCCACCCAAATATTTGTAACTCATGGCTTTCTGTGCCCCTTCCCTGTATCACATGAGAGAGAGAGAGAGAGAGAGAGAGAGAGAGAGAGAGAGGAAATGGGTGTACAGGGAAAAAACAAAAAAATTCCTATTACCATTTTAGGTTTCGAAAAAGGAACGAAAAAAGGAAAGAAAAAACAAATATCGTATCACATGTTGGATAAAATCAGAATGTGCAATATTGGTAGGTTTTATTTACGGGTTGTGGCAAACATTATACGGAAATGAAAGCGAGGGGAAGAGAGAGAGAGAGAGAGAGAGAGAGAGAGAGAGAGAGAGAGAGAGAGAGAGAGAGAGAGAGAGAGAGAGAGAGAGAGAGAGACAGACAGACAGACAGACAGACAGACAGACAGACAGACAGAATTTTAAAAGTTACTGCCAAACAAACGCTAGAATAACGAACAGAAAGAGACTATATAACAAGAGGGGGATGGTGAACGAATACGAATAAGAGAGATGAAAGGGAAGCGAAAAGATGCGGAAAATATTACGAAAAAATAACAATGAAAACGAATGATAGAAAAGAAAGGAAAGAGAGAACAGTGCATTGCTTACGGGAAACTGGAAGACAATAGAGAGAAGTTAGAATATAAGATGAGAGAGAGAGAGAGAGAGAGACTAAAGTTATCGCGTGTTAACAACAAAAAAATCAACTTCCCCAAAAGGACTATTAAAGACAGTATAATCCCGACACGAAAATCACACACACACACACACACACACACACACACACACACACACACACACACAGATGCAGTACACTTAAATTGTTAATGGATGTTGCTTACCGCTTTCTGTATATTTCCTAAACTACAAAAAAAATGAATGAATAAATAAATAAATAAATGGAGGACACAGGCATCGCATTCTCCCTTCACTATTCATTTTCTACCACTCACTCTCCACTTTCTCCACTACCCATCCACTCTCCACCTCATCTCCCCTCTTCCCCACAGCCACCTTCGACACTTACGCACTCTCCAAATCCATCTGCACTCTTTTCCACTCCACATTCTCCACCACTCATCCGCTCTCCATGTCTCTACCTTCACTACTAACAAACTCATCCACCTCTCCACCTCTAATCGTCCCCCCCCCACCTCCACTCCCTTCCCCCCTCCCTATTATCTTTACCTGCACCCACCCAGCATCCCTTTGCTCCTCTCTCTCTCTTCATCCTGTCATCGCACCTCTCTCTCTTTTTCCCTCTCCCTATTTTCCCCTTCTATATCCCACTGATTGGCACAGTCCCCTCTCTCACTTCTTTCTTTCACTCTCTTTTTTATCCGTTTCCCTCCCCTCCATGCAGTGATTCAGTAATTCGGGTGTTGATGGGAGAGGTTACAAGAATATTCTCTCTCTCTCTCTCTCTCTCTCTCTCTCTCTCTCTCTCTCTCTCTCTCCACCCTTAGTAACCAGACAAAGTTGACGTGGAAGACCTCAGGCGAAAGTTTTTAATGGGGGGACGGCCAGGGCAACGGAGGTACCATCAGTGGGTCATAGGAGCCTTAAGTGGATGTCAAGTGGATTATTTGGATTCTAGGCAGGTTCTAAGTGTGTTATTTGGATTCTAAGTGCCTTCTAAGTTCTCCACGTAGGTTAAACGTTACCCTCGTCGTGTTTGTTTTGATGATCTGAGTTATTTTTGAAGAAACACTGGAAGAAAAGACACATGTTTTATAATTCTCTCGTTATACCTTTTTTCATTTATTCAAGGAGCTTAATCTTACCTAGTCCCTCCATCACGGAAACTATCTATCTATTACCAGATGCCTTAATCCCGTAAGGGGTGGCCACAAACAAATCGCCTCCATGTTGCCCTGTCCCCCGCCATTTCACTGCCCTGCTCCCACCTCACACACGAAAACATACTTTATATATTATACCCGCTAATGCCAGACGATTTTAATAAACTTAGGAGAGACTTAAGGAAAAAAAATATATAGGACTATACTGAAAACTGGAATGGATGATTGGGAGCTGTGAGAAATTTTGAGTTTGATGAGGTATTTTGTTATTTCCAAGGTGACTGTATTTCACTGGGCATGCTGTTCGAAGGTCCCTGACTTTTGTTTTCTCTTTCTTCGTTTTTGGATCCTCTCTCACTTTTTTTTTTTTGTAGGTTGGAATGATGATGATGATGACGATGATGATAATGATATTGATGATGATGGATCCAATCTTATGTTTTTTTAAAAGGTCGGAATAAGTGCTGGATTGATGATGATGACGATGACACGACGATGATGATGATAATAATGATGATTATGACGAGATGATGATGATGATGATGATGATGATGATGATAATGATGATGATGATGATGAGAATGCTGCACATAAAGGCATCCTCAAATGATACAATGAAACACGAACACGAATAATAATAATAATAATAAAAAAAAAGGTAAATTACTGTGTAAAAAAGTATGGATAATTGCCAGGAAGGGTCGGTACGTCATTCTACAAATTACCGTATATTTTATCTAATCATTCCTCTTTTTAAGCTATTCAGGGGAACGTGCTCCGCTTGATATTACGTCTCCCTTTTTCTAGTATTTAGGTTATTATGTAATTTTGTGTATTATCTAGAAAGAGAAACGCACAGAAAAATGTACTGCAGTTCCTTTCACGGCTAAGAGGGTGTATGCGTCTGAGGAATGAAGTAGAAACATTGAGATAAATAATTTGAACTGTTTCCACACGTCATCTATGTCTCAACCTAAGCTAGTGTTATTAAGAAGAATCGCAAAATACTGACTTTGTAAATGAAAAAAAAAGAAGACAGTTATACCGCAGAATTTAAGACAAACACTGAGCTGAATATACGAACTGTTCCCATAAGTAATCTGTGTATCAACCTCAGCTAGTGTGTTATTAAGAAGAATCGTATCAAACTGTACATCATTAGAATACTGACTTCGTAGAGAAAGGAAAGAAAAACAGAAAAAAGAAAAAATTACACCGCAGAATTTAAGAGAGACACTAAGCTGAAGATCTGAACTGTTTCCACACGTAATCCATATATCAACCTAAGCTAGTGTTAAGAATGATCGTTTCATATTGTACATCATAAGAATACTTTGTTAAAAAAAAAGAAGGAAGGACGAAAGAAAAGAAATGAAGAAGGAAGGAAAGAAAAAAGAAGACGAAAAATTAAAAGTTCGAACTCAAAATATATATAAAAAAATTCATAGATGTACTGTAAAATCCATGCGTGCAAACTCTGTCTCGTATTTCTTAGTATGACCAAAAGAGAAATAATTTATAGGAATGAGGCGGAGTTGAGTGGATAGATGGGGAGTGAAACTGGAAGGAAAAAAATAAACAATGGAAGGGTGGATGGAACTGATGTCGGAAAAACTGGACTGTGGAACAAATGGGCGGAAAATGTCGTTTAATTGTGGGTGGAATGTAGAGAACAGCAATGTGGAGAGCCAGGTGAAGAGGAAAGGAAGAGAGTGGATACATCTGAGTGGAAGGCTGGATAAGTGGAGTGAAGGTGGCATAAAGTGGAAGGATGACGGGTGGAATTTGAGAAAGGCGAGAGATGGCAGCGCGGAATGAGAAAAGGAGAGAAGGAAGTGTGTGTGTGTGTGTGTGTGTGTGTGTGTGTGTGTGTGTGTGTGTGTGTGTGTGTGTGTGTGTGTGTGTGTGTGTGTGTGTGTGTGTGTGTGTGTTGTAAAATTGGGCACTGAAGCGGTTTCAACGATCTGGTTTGATATGTGGATTTTATGGTGGAGAGTGGAAGTGGAGGGAGTGGATAAGCGTGTGACTGAAAACCTGGATACAGAATCATAGTCTGGATAATGTGGATTGATTACAGGTGGAATTTTGAGTTGAGTGGAGCAGCTGGAGGGAGTGAACATAAGTGTGAATGGGAAAATTTTATAGAGAAGCAAATTTGGACTGACATGTGGAATCTTTTAGGGTGGATGGAGCAGGTGGAGGGAGTGGATATGTGTGTGAGTGGAAAGTTGGGAGGTGGAATAATGGAGTGGGGATGTGAAGTGCCGGGCTGAGTATCTGGACAAGTTAGGCTTCAAGTTCCTACCTGTGTGTGGCGTGCATACCTAAGGAGGGTGAGGCTGGGTGAGAGAGAGAGAGAGAGAGAGAGAGAGAGAGAGAGAGAGAGAGAGAGAGAGAGAGAGAGAGAAAGAAATAAAAAGGAGAAAGAAAGGCTTAAACATGAGGATATAAAACTGCAGGACAAAAACGGGAGATCCAGAAAGGAAAATGGAATGTGTATGTCTGGAAAATGAAACTAAAAAATATACATGGACAGAAGGTCACGTAGACAACAAAAAAAGTGATGGGTGGAAAATGGTATAAGAGAGAGGGAGAGAGAGAGAGAGAGCGATAACGTGAAACAAAAGAAAGGAAAGCGAGGGAGAGAGAAAGGCGAGCAAGATTGTAAAGATGAATGAAAGAAGAGAGCGAATGAATGCACAGAGAAAAAGGACAGCAGACAAGAGGAAGTTGAGGAAGGGGAGAGAAGAGGAGGAAGAATGGGTAATCAAATAAACACAAGAGACACCCCAAAGAATACAAATGAAAAATAAACAAAGCATACCTGAGAAACAAGGTGAAAAGGAACACAGACTTAAAACTACCGATAAATTGAAGCAAACGGGGACTGAGAAAAGTAAAGGATTGTCCAAAGGGAGAGAAAAAGGGCAAGGAACGCTTAGGGAAAATTTTCGCCCTAGTGAGAAAAGAAGAAGTTGGAGGGGCAGAGGTTTTACAAGGCTTTTTTCACGCTAAGTTATAAAATGTTCTCGCGTGCATCTAGCCATTTTAAATTCGTCGCTTTTACGTCGGTTCTTCAAATATTCTCTTTACTGCTACACTGAATATCAAAGGTGTACATGCAAGCTAGCCATGTATGTATGTATTTATTCATGTATGTATGTATGTATTCATGTATGTATGTATGTATGTACCTATGTACGAGAACTAGACTGCAGTAATGACGTAATCTATTGCCAGCGTTGAAAGAGTTGGGAAATAGATCTCTCTCTCTCTCTCTCTCTCTCCCCCCCCACTTTCTTAAATGCTTACCAGCCAACCTATCTACACACCTATCTGCCTTCCAACCAACTCACTAACCAACCTACCCACCTACTTACCAACGCAAAACAACTATCTACCTTCCTATTTACCTACCTACCACCCTACCCATCTATCAGCCTTCCGATCTACCTACCTACCTATCTATTTATCAAACTCAAAATACACTCACTGTCCACTACAGAAAGTTAGGAAGACTCGGATTCCTAGCTAACTTTGGTTATACAGTGGTCTGTGGAGAGAGAGAGAGAGAGAGAGAGAGAGAGAGAGAGAGAGAGAGAGAGAGAGAGAGAGAGAGAGAGAACGGAGAAAAGGAAAAAAGAAGAGAAGGGAAAAAAGAAAGACATACAGGGAGTAAGAGGCTGGGGCATGGGGAGAGGGAGAAATTGAGAAAGGAAGGAAGGAAAGGAGGGAGAGAAGGGAGGGGAAGGACTGAGAGGAGAAATTGGAGTGACAAGGAGAAATGAAGAAAAACGGAAACGAAAGGATTAAAGTGGGGGGGTAAGTGAGATTGAAAGAGAGAAGAGGAAGGTCCAAAGTTTAAAAGAAAAAAGTGTGTAAGTTGGAAAAAAGTCTAGAAATGGCAAAAAAAAAAAAAAAAAAAAAAAAAAAAGGAAAATGGGAAGGTAAGGGAAAAGGCTAAAAGAGGGAAAAAAGTTGAATAGAATACGGAGAGATGTGGAAAAAAAAGTACAGGGAAGAAAGAAGAATGGCAGGACTGGGAGAGGGGAAAAATGGAGAGGTGAGGGATGGAAAAGAGAAGAGGAAATGGAAAAAAGAGAAGGAATGAGAGAAGAGAGAAATTGAAGAAGGCAGCGGATGGGAGAGAGAAATAATGGAGAAGTGGAGAAGAGGACGAAGGAGAGAAGAGAGGGAAAGGTACACGAGAGGGAAAGTGGGAGGAGAGGGAAGGTAGGTGTGGAAGGGAGACGAGATAAATAAAGCAGGAAGGAGAAAGTAAACAAGAAAAAAAAAAGATAAAGCAGGAAGAGGTAAGTGGAAAGGAGAGACAAGAGGGAAAGATCAACGGAGAAGGCAGGGTAAAAGAGAATATGTGAGAGTGAAAGCGAGAGAAGGAAAAAGGATAGGAGACCAAAGGGGACAGGAGAAAGAAAGGGGGATGTGGGGGGAGAGAGAGAGAGATGAGGAGAGAGAGAGATGAGGAGAGAGAAGAGAGAGGTGAAGATGTAAGAGGTGAAGTAGGGAGGGGAGAGAAGAGGTACGGTCGCAACGTGATGTGAAGTTCAAGAAGGGTAGGTGCCTCTCCTCTCTCTCTCTCACTCTCTCTCTCCTAAACGCAAATCAATCCTTTAAAAAAATCCCCCCCATGTCAGCAGCAGCAGCAACGTGGAATTACTTAATAAATCCTACAGATCAACACTAACAAGAAAATGCCATCAGGTTGAAAGGGTAGGGGTGTGAAGGGGAAGACCTCATCTCTCAAAAAAGGACAAAAATCGAAAAAATAAATTAGATGTCAAACGCAGGGCTCATATAAGGCTGTGTGTGTGT
This sequence comes from Coenobita brevimanus, assembly GCF_032717465.1. Classification (NCBI taxonomy): domain Eukaryota; kingdom Metazoa; phylum Arthropoda; class Malacostraca; order Decapoda; family Coenobitidae; genus Coenobita; species Coenobita brevimanus. The sequence continues at coordinate 32,921,392 of NC_136974.1, forward strand.
GTGTGTGTGTGTGTGTGTGTGTGTGTGTGTGTGTGTGTGTGTGTGTGTGTGTGTGTGTGTGTGAGAGAGAGAGAGAGAGAGAGAGAGAGAGAGAGAGAGAATCAGCATCGTCTTATATGAAAGTAAAAAAAAAAAAAGTCAAAGGGTTTAGGACTGGTTAAAAAAATAAAATCAAAGTATCACACACACACACACACACACACACACACACACACACGCACACACACACACACACACACACACACACACACACACACACACACACACGAACGCAAAGCCAACGCATTAGCATCCCGTGTGGAAAAATGAAATGTTAAAAGTCTTTGCATCGTTCTAAGAATAATAATTATGTCCAAGTACTAGAATCGAGGCTTAGAGAGAGAGAGAGAGAGAGACAGACAGACAGACAGACAGACAGAGACAGTGTGTATGTACTCGTTAGCATCATGGTTAACCCCTTCAGTTCAGTTTCATATATATTTTTTAGATCATTCCTACTTTTTTAAGACGATTTTATTCAGCCTCTAGGGACTTTTCAAACGGGGGGGGGGGATATAGCCTTCATTAACCCTTAAAAACCCTAATTACGGTACTCTCCCCGTAAGTTAAATACAATCATGTGGAAGCAGCAAAAAAAATAAAAACAAAGAAAAAAAATGCGTCATCGGAGTGAAATAGGTTGACAAAAACTTTAAGAAAAAATATGTAAAATATTAATTCCGGAATACAAATGACTGGCCAAAAACAATCATCGGAGTGAAGGAGTTAAGACAAAAGCTTTATTATCTGTATTGAGGGGAAGTAAAAAAAAATATTAACACTGGAATAAAAGTGATTGCCAAAGCTTAAAATAGTGGGCTTAAAAAATTGGACAGCATTAGCTTTGTGGTTGAAATCCGTTTTTTCCATTACGGGTTGCATTTTTCGCTTGTCCAGAGTGGCCTTCATCATGTGAGGGTTGTGGGATAGGATTTGCTGATGAAAGTATTTTTAATTTACTGTACATACCATAGGCAGGATGTGTACATAGACAGACTGACGGATACAGACAGATAGATATAGATAGATACATAGAAAGATAGACAGAGCTGTGAGATTAGATTTGCAGGATGAAAGTATATTGATTTACTGCATATATATACTGCATGCAGAATGGGTGTGCATGGATGACAGAATTAGATAGATAAACAGACAGATAGATAAATAGATGGGCAGAGTTGTGGGATGGGATTTGAGGGATGAAAGTAAATTATTTTCCTGTATATACCGCATGCAGGATGTGTGTGTACATAGACTGATAAAAAAATAGATACATATATATAACCACATAAATAGACAGAAAGATAGAGTTGTGAGACTGGATTTGCAGGATGAAAGTATAATAATTTTCCTGTAGCTATATACCGTATGTAGAACGTGTGTGCATTGATGACAGATAGAGCTAGATAGATAGACAGATACAGATGGATAGATAGATCGGGAGAGTTGTGGGATGGGATCTGCAGGATGAAAGTAAATCGTTTTTCTGTATATGCCGTGTGCAGGATGTATGTGCATAGATAGATAGGTAAACATGTAGATAGACAGGTAGGTAGAGTTGTGATATATGACTTCCAGGACAAAAAATATATATTACTGTACTGCATATGTATGTGTGTACTGATAAACAGACAGGTAGACAAACTGACAGAAAGTAGATAGACAGATAGACGTAGATGGATAGATAGACACAGACATAGATAGGTGTCGATAAGACATAGTACACCTTCATACTTCCGTGTAAAAGGGAAATGCATTATCAGTGATTTGGAAAAGTACATGTGCATAAGCAAGCAAGGGACAGACACAGACAGGCAGAATAAAAGACAGACAGACTGACAGACAGCAGACAGACTGATAAACATACTAGGCCAGTACTTATAGACATGCAAATAGGAGTCCTGCTGTGTATTGATTTAGCAGCGTACATGTGTAAGCGAAAAACATACAGATAGACAGATGGACATATACTGTAGATAGACATATAGATAGATAGGTACACTGACAGATATTAACCCAAAAAATCTGAAGCAGGGCTAAATCATGCAAATGCAAAAATACCCTCCTAATACGTTGTACCTAATAATATAAAGACCACTTGGGAATGTTTACAATATCTGGCCTTCTTGAAAATATTAATGGATGTACAGTACAAATATCCAAAAAATTCGTATACAATAACTTTACAATATCACTTTGTTTTTGCTATCAGAAAAACGTGTAGTAAATATTGAAATAATACACTTCAAAGTATTTAAATTCTAGTAGAGGTTTCCGCTAAATATTACCGGCTACAACTGTTTAGCCTGCTGTAAATATGAAAGTGGAGTGAGCGTAGCCGCATCACCGCGGTGCAGGGCGCGGAAGAATACATATTAGAAGAAATAGGCCCTTAATCTTTCCTTCTAGAATCTTCCCTATCTGTTCATTTCCGCATATCGCACGTTATTAATCCCTTATAAAGTATTTATGCAATCTACGTTGATATTGCACCGATATAAATAACTTGAGACAATCCTGAAGCTCATTAAGAATACTAAATGATGCTACTACGCTTCCCAAGATGACACGAAGACGGAAATAAACAAACCTTATTTTGGTCGCTCCTTATCGCTGTAACGACGATCTCCGCTTTCCTTACACATATTTCCTCTCTTGATGAATTCATGATGAGGCGGGAAGTCATTAATTTCCACTGTCCTTCCTGTAACTATTTAAATCTACGAATTGTTGAAGAGCGACTCACAACACACTTCCGCCCAACCCGCTAACACAGCTTCCTGGCTCTGGCGCATGACACGGCAGGTAAGTCTAGTGCGCGTAAGAAAGTAGTGCCCCGCACGCCCAGACATTAGACAATCTTCCGCATTTTTTGCACCATAAAGACAAAGGATGCATTTTAATCTTATATACCGTGCAGTTTATCAGTGTCGTGTTTATGATATTTAATCATTAATTCTCCAAATAATCATCACCTCGAATGGTCAAAAATTAAATGGTGAACTGACGATGCCGATAAGAAAAGAAAACCTACCTTAATATTCGGTCGCTCATTATCGCTGTAACCAGAATCTCCACTTTGTTAATGCATATTTCTTCTCTCGATGAATTCTTGATGGGAGAGGAAGTCAATAAATTCCTCTGTCCTTTCTGTAACTATCCAAAATCAGGAAATGTTCGAAAGCGAGTCACTTCGTACACACACGATTCAGTTAACATTTACCGGTGCATGACCCAAATTTGCCAAGTGCGCGTAAAAAAGTAGTTCCATGTAAAATTCACACTTTTTTCTTTCTTATTTCAATACGATAAAAGAAAATGCGTGTACTTTACTCCCGTTTACCGCACAGCTTCCCAGTGTAATATATTTTGGTAGCAATCTAACAGCAATTATTTTTCTGTTCTTGTAAGTGTCGTCCTCTCAGCTCAGATTTATACCTGGGGAGGGCTGAGGAAGCGGATGAATACACGCCAGGAACAGGGCGACAAACACACCTTCTCTCGGGCGCTCCTTATCACTTAATGCCCATATACTCTTTGATATACGAGTATTTTTTCTTTCACTCACACATTTTATAGATAGACATATAAAAGGGAAATGCTCTGGGAAGTGATTTAAAAGAGTGCATGAGTAAAAGCGAGACAAACGGAAGGATCAGTGAGACAGGAGGAAATTGGCAGGGGCACGTGAGACAGGGAGGAGAAAGGAGACAAGGGGAGAGGAGAGAAGTAGCTGAAGAATACAGTTTGTAGAAGAAATGAGATGAGAGGAGAGGAGAACAGATTAGAAAATACCAGAGCAGAGAAAGAGAAGGAAGGGGAAGGTGAGAATGAAGATTATTAACTCTCCGGCCCCTTTGACTCACTCACCTGAATATTTTCCCCTGGCTTATCCTGCAATAAAATACAAGAGTTGCCTCAATCATGAGAGAGAGAGAGAGAGAGAGAGAGAGATTGGTTGAAATACATCTACACGGTACTCTCTCTCTCTCTCTCTCTCTCTCTGGTGTGTGTGTGTGTGTGTGTGTGTGTGTGTGTGTGTGTGTGTGTAAAAATATGAGTTAGGGCAGCAGACAGCAGTTATAATGAGGGCTCAGACTGGGGCCAAGTTAGGTCGTTTGGTGGATTCTACCAGATTTTTGTTATGAATTAATCCTTATTTATTGGCCTCGTTCATTTCTTTATAATAGCCCTTTTAACACCTTTATTTTCGTATGTATTTAGATGTGGAAGACAGTGATGACGATGACGATGGTGATGATGATACTACTACTACTACTACTGCTACTACTACTACTACTATTATTATTATTATTTAACATCACCTTACTAACCTTGTCACATCATTCTTTTATATTCACAGTGTATTGTCACGTTAATCCCCACTCAGCATCACCACTAAAAATCCCCACTCAGCATCACCACAAAAAAATCCCCACTCTGCATCACCACAAAAAATCCCCACTTAGCATCATCCCACTCCCCACTCCCCCCACACTCATAATCACGTGCCCACTCCCCAAGTCTCCATTTCTTTCTTAATTAGAGGAGATGGGTAAAGTTCTGATGGGTGGGTGTGGGTGGTGTGGGCGGGGGTGGGAGGGTGGGGGGGGTGCTTGGTGGTAATGTATGGGAGCATGTGTCTTCTTCCTTCCTTCATTACTTTCATTCATTCATTCATTCATTCATTCATGGGCTGATGGTGGTGGTGGGGGTGGTAATGTATGGGTGTGTGTGTGTGTGTGTGTGTGTCTCCTTCATCTATTCCTTCCTTCTTTTCCCTTCCCTCTTTCCTTCCTTCATTCCTTCATTCATTTATCCGTCCATCCATTCACTCACTTATTCATTCTACATTTGCTTCATTTTTCTGTCCTTTCATCGGTTATTCATCTTAGTTTCCTTTCTATTCCCTCTATTCATTCTTTAAAATTATACCTTTCTCGACTATTTTCCTTCCTTTTTCCTTCCTCCCTCCCTTCCTTCCTTCCTTCATTCTTTCCTTTATTCATTCCTGCATTTTTCATTCTCTTGTTTCTGCTTCCTTTTACTTTTCCTATATTCATTCCTTCTTTCCTGTATTCATTAATGTTCATGTTTTTTTTTTTTCTCTCTCCATCTTTCACTCATTCTTTATCATCCTTCTCTCTCTCTCTCTCTCTCTCTCTCTCTCTCTCTCTCTCTCTTTCTCCTTCTTCTTCTTTTCCTTTTTCCTATCTTTTCTCCTTTTTCTTCTTCTGTAGAGTTGTTTCGACCATGAGAGGGCTGGAATAATTAACAAAGAAGGAGATATTAATTTTCTTATCCCACAAGCTCATCTCCTCGAAGACAAGAGACGTTCCTTTGCGACCCATTAAGTTTTGTGAGAAATTTTGAGCTGAGGAAAGTTTATGTAATATCACGTGGAGTGGAGAGCTTTTGGTTTTCTGTAAGTCCTCTTTTGTCCTCTCTCCTCTTTAAGTATACTCTGTTCTCTCTCCTCTTTAAGTATACTCTGTCCTCTCTCCTCTTAAGTATACTCTGTCCTCTCTCCTCTTTAAGTATACTCTGTCCTCTCTCCTCTTAAGTATACTATGTCCTCTTTCCTCTTTAAGTATACTCTGTCCTCTCTCCTCTTTAAGTATATTCTGTCCTCTCTCCTCTTAAGTATACTCTGTCCTCTTTCCTCTTTAAGTATACTCTGTCCTCTCTCCTCTTTCAGTATACTCTTTCTCCTCTCTCCTCTTAAACTTTACTGTATGTCCTTCCTCCTAATTCTTTGTTTATTTTATTTCTAGTATGTATTTTGTCTTACTTGTCTCTCTCCTCTTATATTCTTCTATTCCTTTCTTTTACTCTTTCTACTTGTCTCTCTTTTCTCATGCTTTCCTATCATTCTCCTTTCTGCTTCTTCTTCTTTTCTTCTTCTTCGTTCCACTTATTTTTCTTCAATAGCCTTTTTCTTCCAATTCTTCTTCTTTGTATGTGAGTCTACCTTTGTCTTTTTCTTTCTCACATCGTTACATTTTTTCTCATTTTCTCTTTCTCCTCCTCTCTTTGCTTCCTTTCGCTTAATCCTCTCCATGTACTTTATTTTTATATTCTTATCTGTTAGGTCTCCTCCCGTCTTTTACAGTGCCTCTACCTCCTCCTCCTCCTCCTTTACTTCCCTCTCTTCTTCTTTCTCCTGGTCGTCTTCCTCTTTTTTTTTTTCCTTCATGTAATTTGCGCAGCTTTTCATCCAATCTTCTTACTTTCTCCTTCTCCTTCCTATGAGATTCTTTTCTCCTTCTTCCTATAATAATCCTAACTCCATCATCCTCTCGTCTCTTCATCCTTCGTATCATCATCATCATTCCCATCCTTCATTCCCTATCTTCCTAGCTTCTTCCTTCATTCATTCCTTCTTCCTCCCTCCCTCCCTCCCTCCTTCCTTCCTTCCTCTCTCCCTTCCTTCCTTTCTTCCCTCCCTCCTTCCTTCCTTCCTTCCCCCTCGAACAAACACAGAAGCCTCGCTTGTCCCCATCCTAGTACCCTCCATGCCCTCCTTCCTTCCTTCCTTCCTTAATTACTTATTTCCCTCTCTCTCACCCTCCTTCCCTCCTTCCCTCTTTCCTTCCTTTCTTCCCTCCCTCCTTCCTTCCTTCCTTCCTTCCCCTCGAACAAACACAGGAGCCTCGCTTGTCCCCTCACGCGGAAAATTAGGTCAAAATTTCCCCTCTGTAACTCGGTCCATTTTTTCCCCCGGTGAATTTCCGACAGGCGCACACACGTATCGGGGAGACAAAAATTTCTTCCGGTATTAATTATCTTTCTTTTTCCTTTTCTGGCGCGTTTTTTTTTCGGGGTTTGCTTTTTTTGGTTTTTAGTTTTCTTTTTTGAAGGTGGGTTGGTGTCATCAGTTTTCCCTTTTTTCTTTTTTTTTTCTGTTATTAGTTTTCCTTTCTCCCTCTTTTTTTTTTTTTTTTTTTTTTTTGGGGGGGAAGTGATTTTTTGCTGCTCTCTGTTTGGTCTACAGTCCCAATGGATCCCGGCTGGGGCAGGGAACTGTTAAAGGATTTGAATTTCATTAAAAGTAGACTTCAATAGTCTACCAGAAAACCCCCTAATCTAAACTAGTCAAACTTAACTAAACCTAATCCTAGCTAACCCAACTCAACCCAACCATAGCCAACCCAACCCATCCCAACCACAACCAACGCAACCCACCCCAACCACAACCAACGCAACCCACCCCAACCACAACCAACCTAACCCACTCCACTCCCATCCATTTCAACCCTAAGCAACCTATGCAACTCTACCACAATCTGATCTAACCTATACTGCTTTTACTCTAACTTGGCCTAAAATTGCCACCTCCCCATCTTGAATTCTTAGTTCTAACAACAGAGTGATACTAGAATAAGATGCTAGTCACAAAGGAGTGCCATGAAGAGGATGCTAAATCGAAGTACTACCTAATTCTAGCCACTGAGCTATGTGAAACAACAAAAGACCAAAAATCAGGGCCAAATTAAGGTGAAATGAATACAGTCAAATCTAACCTCATCTAACCCAACCCAACCTAAACTAACCAAACCTCAATTCACCTCGCCTCAACTAACCAACCTAACCTTAACCTAATCTAGCCTCACCTTACCTCACCTCCCCTACCCTAACCTAGCCTATCCTAACCTAACCTAACTCCTTTGCAGCTGTTTGGCGGAGTATATCGGAGCAGTGTGTTGCCTGGATCCTTAATGGCCGCCGTGTCCCCAGCAGGTATTGGCCTTCCTTATGAATGGTGCTCAGCTTTATACTGTGTGTGTGTGTGTGTGTGTGTGTGTGTGTGTGTGTGTGTGTGTGTGTGTGTGTGTGTGTGTGTGTGTGTGTGTGTGTGTGTGTGCTTTCAATTATGTGTGTGCATAGGGGAAGGATGTGTTTGTTTAAAGTGTGTGTGTGTGTGTGCTTTCAATTACGTGTGTGCATAGGGGAAGAATGTGTTTGTTTAAAGTGTGTGTGTGTGTGTGTGTGTGTGTGTGTGTGTGTGTGTGTGTGTGTGTGTGTGTGTGTGTGTGTGTGTGCAAATGACAGAGTGTGAGCGTAACTGAAAAGTGTGGGAAACTAAGGGAATGTAAGTGAATTCCTAGACAGCTGAGCAGAAAAATGTTTTGAGAGTGTACCGAATGCTTGGGCTTTTGAGTAAGTATAAATGTTTGAGTGTAGCTGTTCAGTGTGTAAGTGCAAATGGCTGTTCTGTGTCTACATGTGTGTGGACGTGGCTGCTCTGTGTGTACATGTAAATCTGTGCTGGTGTTTGCTGTGTATGCGTATGGCTGCTGTGTATGTGCATTTGGCTGTGTATGCCTGATGCACGTACGTTTTGGAGACTACGCAATTAGTAAGCATATTCGCAAATCCTGCAATGCAACAACATGATCCACTGTCTCTGTGAGCAAAGGGGATGGGATTAGGAGAAAGTACACCCCGGAAACTCACACCTTTCTGTTTTACCTGTCTTCTGTCTGGATTAAGCTTCGTGTAGTTGGGGGCAATAATATCTTTCAATTCTGTATGCAATTGAGGATCTATCAGGGAACCGAATGGAAGATATATAACTAAAACCCAGAAGACGATACAAGATACATGCAAAACATCAAGAATATGGTGGAAGTATCTCCTCCTGGTCTTCAGTTTTATATCTTATCTTCCAGTGTTTTTTATCGGAAAGGTGGGTAACTCTTGGATAATATTTTGAACGCTTTTTAGTCGCGATATTACGACGTATTATCCATTACAATTTTCCTCGAACTACTATTAAACATTACATAATATTCTGCTCACATTTTAGTTGAGGCATTTTGAAATTCGTACCAAAATTGTCTGTACAGTTGTTAGTCGTAATATTATCAAATTCTACATACTATACAGCACACTTTTTAGTCGAACTGTTATGAAATTTTTAAGTATTCTGTTCACATTTCAGACGAACTTTTTTACAACATTTCCATAATATTTTGTAAATCTAGACTATCCTGGTTCTCCTACACCCACTGCAGTACCTGGGGTCCATCTGGCGTTAGGATGGTATGGTCAGGCACACTAGTTCCTGGCAGTGGACACCTGTAACCTTTTTCGAACAGTAACATGCGAAAAACTACAAGATGCGGGAGTTTCAAGGCCCTTCGGTTAATGACCTAGTTGTGATTTGTGTGGGACGGTGATTTTGTGTGGTGTGGTGTGGGGGTGATTTTGTGCGGTGTGGTGTGGTGGTGTGTGGGGTGATTTTGTGTGGTGTGGTGTGGTGTGGGAGGGTGATTTTGTGTGGTGTGATGTAGTGTGGTGTGGTGTGGCTTTACTAAATTTGCTAAACTCTGCGGGAGTGATGCACTTCGCGCCCGAGAATCGCTAATGAGAGACAGACGGACAGATCCCTCCTAAGGAGGCTCCCTCATCAATAATAATAATAATAATCATCATCATCACCATCTTCATAATCATACACAATAACAATACTTCATCATCACCATCACACCACCACCACCACCATCACCATCACCACCCTACCACTCGCCAGCAACAGAGCTTCCGGGTTGCTGGGAACGCGCAGAATGGTGAGAGAAATTCCGCAGCGATAATTTCCCACCATTTTTGTGACAGGAGACTTGGGAAACATATTGATTAACTCGTCACTTCCCTTCACCTGGCACACACCTGGGGAAGCTGTCTCACACAACTGTTTGCACTGATACGAGGGGGATAAAAATTTCACTGCCTTACGGAAAGTTTTTATTGATCGCAACAGTGTTTTTTTTTGTGTGTGTGTTTATATGACTGGGATGAGAACTTCACTGCCATAACGACATTTCAAAGTCCCGTATGTTCGTATGGTATGGAGGCTCCCTAGCACCTCTTCCTTAGCGATTTATTTCTTGATATAGTTGGTTAATATCCTCTGGTACGTTATCAATGCAGAGTATGGCAATCTTTGAAGCATTCACATAACGCACATTAGGACAGTAAGGTGTAATAACCCAAACAAATCGCCTACGGAAAGGTGTTAAGGAGCTTCGTTAACCGACGAGAATAAGACCCCAGGTTATAAGT
>NC_136974.1:32933995-32941495 GCF_032717465.1 Coenobita brevimanus
GTATGTACTGTGTATATGAAGAATTACAAACACGTCACGTATCCTGAGGGGTAACACACACACACACACACACACACACACACACACACACACACACACACACACACACACACACACACACACACACGTCAGGTAAAGAAGGGTATAATACATCCATCCATCCATTCATCCATCCATACACATGCACATACACACAGCGGACATGAAAGGAGGGCAAATTATTTAGAGAGACAGACAAATACAGGCTTTATCAACACGGACACATTCATTATTTTCTCTGCAGCTTCCGTAATCTCTCCTCCCCTCTGAACACAACAAACAACTAAGCTACATACATATATATACTCTTTGGCAGCTGTGTAGTATGCGATGTTGGCTGATGATAATAATACTGTATAGAGTTTTTATCTCCATTATCATCGCTATTATTTGTCTGACTATCATGACGTCTGTTGGCATTTTATTTCTACCACCTTTAATTCACCTGGGAGATTTTTTCCAGCTGGAGTACTTATAAATGGATTATATGTATTTCTTGCTACCTTCAAACGATTTTTATTTAGCTTGGGAGAGGCTTGACTGGAGAGGTTAGTTGGTCGTTATTATCCCCTTTACTGCGTGAGTTACTGAGCTGAATAAAATCGTCTGGAGGTAGCAAGAAAAAACCTCTCCCTTAAAAAATAAAATACATAAGTTACAAAAAAGACACAAACTTAGGCACATCTTTTCTCTCCCTCGTCTACCTTCCCTCTCCTTGACCTGTTTCTCTACCTGACTACCTTCTTCCCCCAATTTACCTCTCCTACCAACCCTCCCTTTCATCTACCATTTCTTTGGGCTCCCATTTGTCCAGCCACTCCTGCTATACCTCGTTTGTTCTCATCTGTAACCTCTTTTCAGCTTAGTTGATGGCCAAGTGTAGTCAGACTGGAGGGTGAATTTGACTGGTAACCAAGGAGATTCATCCCTATCCCATAAATAAGGCTCATCGAGTTTCATGAAGCCACGACTCCGTATTTAAGTTGTGGCCCAGTTCCATCAGATAAAAACAAACCACCTAAAATCCCAGAGCTGACCCTTTCTCTCATCCTCAGGTTCACCTCCTCCCCCTCAAAGGCCACGACCTCTAGTACTTAGTCATTACCTCCTCAAGCCTTCCACAGGGGCAACTCTTTCTTCCCCTTTCCTTCTTACAAGACACTTTTCTCCCCAACTACCTCTAATTAAAGCCTCAAGACTCTCCTCAGTCACTTCTCACCCAAACACCTTTCCTTTCATCTTCTATTCTTTCTCTTCCCTTTCCTTCCTTCGAGTAACTTTCAACTCATCTAAACATTCCTTGTTTATCTTTCTCTTCTCAGCTAAATATTCCTCCTCTGTCTCTATCTTGTCCCTACACATTACCTCCTCCTAACACTTACCAATCTCAGATAACATTTTCATTTTTCACCTTTCCTTCTGCTCATCTACACTTCCTCCTTTACCCATCTCTTTCTTCCCTCAAACCTTACCTACGTTATTGTACTTTCCTCTATTCTTTCCCTACATGCTCCCCTATCCTCCCTCGTTTCAGCTCTTTCTTTCATCTCTTCCTTTCAGCTACTCTCTCTATATACAAATGAAGCAATCATTCCTCCTCCCCTTCCATAATCTCTTCTCTCTCTTCTTTCTCCTCCCGCATGCATAAAGTAATTCCTCTCGTAGTGTCAAATGAAACCTACAAATCTCTTAGTAATTTATGTCCCTTTATCTATAAGGAAATTTCCCTCTTTCCTGTACATCCGCAACTCTAGTTTCTTCCTAGTTTTTCCATACCTAGTCTCTCACCTCCCTTCTGTCTGGGGTAATTTATTTTCTCATCATGTCATTTCTAAGCACGTCATCTCCGTTATCATCTCATTCATCTGTGGTCAAAATTTCTTTCTAAAAATTACAATATGTTTTACCTACATCACTCTTCCTTTCTCCAGCTTAATTTATCTTCTCATCATGTCATTTCTAAGCACGTCATCTCCGTTATCATCTCACTCATCTATAGTCAAAATATCCTTTTAAAAATTACAATATGTTTTATCTACATCACTCTTCCTGCCTCCCTCCTCCTCCCACCTAAATAAATTAAATCCTCCTCCCACGTAACGTGAAGGAGGAGGGGGTGGGGGTGCTATGCGTACCTGAAGGAAACACCTGCTAATTAGAACATTCCTCAGGGGTTCAAAGATGCCTTCTTCGGGTTTCTTTCGCTCAGGTGACAGGCCGAATCTTCTTACTGGTCTAATTTTCTTATTTAATCTCTCTCTCTCTCTCTCTCTCTCTCTCTCTCTCTCTCTCTCTCTCTCTCCCTCACACACACACACACACACACAAATCACTCCTCTTTTAGCAGACACCGACGAAATCTCAGTAATTCGCTCGGTTATATTTTTTCCTCCCTTATTATTTTGTTCGCCCTGTCCCTCAGAAATTTTTGAAGGAGTGTTGTCGCAGGAGAAGGACAAATCTAATCTGAAGGAGGTTTTGCGGACGTCAGGTTAGGCGCGGGTGTGGCTGGAATCCTTGGTTACTAGTGGGTGGTGGTGGTGGTGGTAGCAATATGTGGTGGTGATGGTGGTTGTGGTGGTGGCAATATGTGGTACTGGTGGTGATTGCAGTATGTCAAATAACAGATTATACTTCTATCTTAAGCTGGCTCAGATTTTCGCCTTTTTGCAGCTTATTCTGTTCTCCGCATCTGATTCTCTCTTGTCCTGTGCATCTGATTCTCTTCTCCTAGTCACTCGTCTGATTCTGACCATTGCTACTGTTTCTCTTATTATGATACATTACAAAAACCACTGCCACCTACAACTCAGGAATGAAAAGGTAAGAGATTTTATTATTTAACCTCCTTCCCATCCACAACAGTGGGGTGGGTATAATGTTTTGCTTGGTGTGTGTGTGTGTGTGTGTGTGTGTGTGTGTGTGTGTGTGTGTGTGTGTGTGTGTGTGTGTGTGTGTGTGTGTGTGTGTGTGTGTGTGAGGTTTTGTTTATGTGTTTGCGTGCGTGTGTATGTGTAAAGGAGAGTACTTAGTTACAGAAAGGGGGTTGAATATTACGTAAAATTTAAAGTCTCCTCTCGCCCTACTCTGGAAGTCAAGGATGCACCATAATGTGTTGGTGTTGCGTCGAGTGAGAGGAGGTTATGGTGTGGAAAGGAGTGAAGGAGTTAGCCTGGAGCTGAGCAAGGAAGGAGAGGTATGCTGGAGGGAGGTAGGAAGAAGGAGCCAAAATTCAGGACGGGAAACTGAGGGAGGGAAGGAAGAAGACACGACTATGTAAGGGAATGAAAGAAGGAAGGAGGAAAAAAGAAAAGGTATATATATGTAAGGGAAGGAAGAAAGAAGAACGGAATACGTAAGGGAAAGAGGGAAGGAGGAAACATGATAGGAATATGTAAGGGAAGGAGGGAAGACGCAAAGAAGAAAGGAATATGTACGAAAAGGAGGGAACGAAGAAAAAATATGTAATGGAAGGAAGAAAGAAAAGAATATGTGAGGGAAGGAGGAAAAAGAAAGGAATATGTGAGGTAAGGAGAGAAGAAGGAGGAACAGTCATAGCAAAATTGTGCACGCCACTCCACAGCTACAGGAGACCCGGGTGGGGGTCGGGAGGGGGGGTTAGGTGCGACCGTCGGGGATCCTAACCTACTTAAAACTTCGTGTAGGTGGAGGTGTACCACTGTGCAATATTTCTTTCTTCCTAGGTAAAAAAAAAAAGCCATGCATACCGGCGCCGCGTGGGACTCCTGGAGGGGGCGTCCCACACCTTAAGGGGCGATCCTCAGGGAATTTCATCCTTCCTAAAACCTAGTCCTAGTGAAGGGCTACCACTAACCAAATCTTCGCTTTCCTAAGTGCTCCCCGTTGTCAGAAAATGAGTCCTCTTAAAACCACTTCATCTTTTTTTCCTCCTCCTCCTCCTCCTTTCATCCTGGGGAAATACCGTGCCTCGACCACTCTGTGAAGTGAGAAAAACGCGAGGAAAGAATGAAAAAAGAAAGGAAAAGTAAATGGGAGGAAATTCTACCTTCAACAAAGGAATGGAGAGGAGAGGAATATCCAGGTGGGGGAAAGTAGGAAGGAAGGTTCGAAGTGATGGTGAAGGAAGGAAGGAAGGATGGAAGAATAAATAAAGAAAATACCAGAAAGATAGAAACAAACTTTAAGACAGAAAGAAAAGAAAGAAAGACAAAGAAAGATAGAAGGAAGGAAGGAGGGAGGGAAATCTAATAGACTCTACACGAGTGAGAAGGACAGGAGAGGAAAGGAGGTTATGATGCGGAAAGGAGTGAAGGAATTAGCCCACAGCGGAAGAGCGGAGAGTAGGAAGAAAAGGAGGAAGGAAGGAAGTGATGGAGATAAGAACGAAAGAGGGAAAGAAAATAGGAAAAAAGGATGGAAGCAAGGAAGTGAGGGAGACAAGAAGGAAAGAAGGAAAGAAAATAGGAAAGAAGGAGACAATGAAGGAAGTGATGGGGAAAGAAAGGAAAGAAGAAAAGAAGAATCTTATACAGTTGTGAAAAGGAAATGAGAGAAGGTAACGATACGGAAAGAAGTGAAGGATTTAGATAAAAAAGGAAGGAGAGAGAACGGAAGAAGATAAGATGGACAGAAGGAGAAAGCGACTGTCGAGGGAAGAAGATAATATTTTTGTGAAATGCAGCGAAAAGGGTGGAAAAGAAGGAGTGAAGGACCTAGCCCAGGAGAAAGAAGAAGAGATGAGAGGAGAATCTACAAGGAGGACGGAAAGAAGGAAAGATGGAAGTAAGATAAGAAGGAAGGAACGAAGGAAGGAGGAAAGGAATGAATGCGTGAATGAAAGAATAAATGAACGAATGATGGGGGGAGGGAGAAAGGGAGGGAAGAAATGAGGAAGAAAGGAAGAAAGAAAAAGAAGGAAGAAAGAGGGAAGGAAGGAAGTACATTACAGACAGCTGAGAAAGGGAGAGGAGAAAGAAGGGGAGGAGAGGAGAGGAAAAAGAAGAGAGGAGAGGAGAGGAGAGAGGAAGCGCCAGACGGAGAAAAATGTCAAGTAGGAATGGTGAAAGCGATGACTAAAGGAGGGAAGGAACAATTTTGTGGACTGCTCAAGGAAGGATTGAGGAGAAAGGAGAAATCTGATAGAGAAAAGAAGGAAAGGAAAAAGAAAGGAAGAGGGAGGAGGAAGAAGAGGAAAAATAAAGGAAGAGGGAGGAGGAAGAAGAGGAAAATGAAGAGGAAGAAAGGGAAGAGGAAGAATGGGAAGAGGAAAAAGAAGAACAGAAAGAAGGAACGAGAGCGGAAGAGCCTGATGATGATAAGAAGGCAAGGAAAAAGTAAGAAAGGAAAGAATGAGAAAATAAAAGGAGTAGGGGCAAAAATGCATGATGGAAGGAAAGAAGGAAGACAAGAAGGAAGGAAGGAAGGAAGAGAGAGAGACGAAGGAAAAGAGAGAGACGAAGGAAAAGAGAGAGACGGAAGGAGGGAGAAAATGGCAGAGGAAGGAGGGGTAAAGACTCATGATGGAAAAAAGAAGTACGCAAAAAAGGAATGAAGGACGAAAAATATGACGAACTAATAAAGGAAAGAAGGAGAAGGTAATGTTGAAAGAGAGGTGTAACGTTTTATGGACTAAAGTCGATGGAAGGGAACTAGGAGAGACAAACGAATGGAAAGATATGAATGGATGGATGGATGGATGGAAGGGAGGAAAGAAGGAAGAAATGAGTGAAGAAAGGAATAAATAAGGGAAGAAATGAAAGAGGACAACGTATAGAGACATGAGAAAAATTCTTATGAACGGAAGAGGAAAGAGGGACAACAGAATAGGAAAGAGGGGTAACAGAAGAGGAAAGAGGGATAACAGAAGAGGAAAGAGGGGCAACAGAAGAGGAAAGTGGGGCAACAGAAGAGGAAAGAGGGGCAACAGAAGAGGAAAGAGGGGAAACAGAGGAGGAAAGAGGGGCAACAGAAGAGGAATAGAGAATTATATGAAAGAAACAAGGATGGGAAGCGTACAGTAAGGAAGAACAGAGGATGGAGAAGTTTTTAAAAAGAGAAGGGAAATAGAAAAAGGTGCCAAAAGATGGGGAGAGAAAGTGAAACGAAAGGAAGAGAGACAATAAAATTTATTACGGAGGTAAGAAAAAGAATGAAATTGATTATATATATATATATATATATATATATATATATATATATATATATATATATATATACTGTGTATACGGTATATAAGAGAGAGAGAGAGAGAGAGAGAGAGGCTTCTACTGCGTAAAAAAACATATACAGAAAAGAAGGAAGTTGTTGGCGAGAGTGAAAGAGGAGTATAAGTATAGGAATCAAGAAGGACGAAAATGTGTAACTAAAGCAAAAAGGATGAAAAATAAAGAAAAAGGAAAATAGAGGTAAAAAAAACATAACGAAAGTGTGAGATGAATGTTACACTCAGAGGGGGGGACATTTTTGGCAAAACAAATAGCAGAAAAAAACTGAGGAATGCTATGACGGAAAATTTTATATACATGAAAAAAGGAGGACGGAAACTAAGACAAGAGGGAAAAGACAGGGAAATAAAGTACGCTGACAGAATGAAGGAGGAAGGGAAAAGAAGAAAGATCGAGTGAGAGGGGAGAAGAGTAAAAGAGAGAACAGGGGACAAGAATACGATGATAAAAGGAAGAACAAAAAGATGAACTTTAAACATATACCTAACACTACATCACCTCACAATTCCTACTTCAACACCAGCTCTCAAACACAACACTAACTGGGTAACTTTAAAACTACACCTAACACTATATCACCTCACAATACCTACTTCTACGGCCACTATATAACACTATACTAACTAGGTAGCTACGTTTACTTCTACGGAACCCATAAAAGTGTACATTTCCCCGTTTACGAGCCCTGTGTAACAATAGCCCTCTTTGCCCTCAACAATAGTCAGTCTCCCCCTTCTATTTTACTGCCAGTCCGTGGAGCACATTCTTTAGTCTATAGTCTACTCTCTCTCTCTCTCTCTCTCTCTCTCTCAGTATTATAGTTTATTTCCATTAACTTCAAGAGACTGGTCTCCAGTATCATATATCTTAAACACTTATCGCGACTACTGTGTTAAGTTTCTTTGGGAGGAATGATTATAGAATACGATTACGTGAAATGTATCATCAGTAAAAAGCAACAACATTGATGCGATTACCATTACTCGACTGACAGTTCACACACACACACACACACACACACACACACACACACACACACACACACACACACACACACACACACACACACACACACACACACACACACACACACACACACACACACACACACACACACACACAGCACAGAGGGTCCGCGACTGCAATATCCGAAATGCTAGTCAAGTCGGCCATTCCAACAGCCCGTTAAGGACGAATGGGGGGCATCAGCACGAGACCAGGGGCTGATCCAGTAGGGGGGAAGGGGGAAGGTAGA
>NC_136974.1:32946495-32971495 GCF_032717465.1 Coenobita brevimanus
AAGAAGAGGAGAGGAGAGGAAAGAAGAGGAGAGGAGAAGAGAAGAGAAGAGAGCAGAAGAGAGGAAAGGAGAAGAGAAGAGAAGAGAGCAGAAGAGAGGAGAGAGAGAGAGAGAGAGAGAGAGAGAGAGAGAGAGAGAATGAGGGGGGGGGGAGAGGGAAGAAGAGAATAAACGAGAAAGAAGTGCTGCGAAGAAGAGAGGAAAAGTACGGAAAAAAAAAAAAAGGGAGAGAGGTTAAGAGGAGAGGCGAACAGAGGAGAGAAGATTATAGAAGAGGACAGGAGTGTACAGAAAGGTGGAGAGGAGAGGAAAGGATAGGAGAAACGAGGTGGAAAAGAGAGGGAAAGATCGGAGAGGACAAAACAGAAGATGAGAAGATAGAAGAGGAAGATGATGAGAAGACGTGAGGAGAGAGGAGCGGAGAGGTGAGGAGACGAGAAGAAAGAGGCTGGAAAGGATGGATAGGGAAGGGACGAGGACGACTGTGAAGGGGGAAGGCAAAACAACCAAGAGGAAAAAAATGAGACGAAAAAAGGTAGGCTCATGAACACTGGAAACAAAGAGGAAAAAGGAAAGGAAAATGAGAGGAGAGAAGAGAACAGGAGGGAAACGAAGTCGAAAAGTGGAGAGAAGAAAAATGATGACGAAAGGAAATAAAAAATGGTGAAGAAGAAAAAGAAAGAGAGAGAGAGAGAGAGAGAGAGAGAGAGAGAGAGAGGTGATTTTCCACGGACCTATCTCAGTATCACTCGCCTCCCTTCGCACTATCCATTACCTTCTTGTTAATAATTATGTTCCTTTACTACACTTTTACTAAGAGTACGTACTTTATTAGTCCCTTCACCCCGAGTATGTCCTTTTTTTTTTTTTTAATTCTCGCTGCTGCCAGACGATTTTATTCAGCTGAGAGAGAGAGAGAGAGAGAGAGAGAGAGAGAGAGAGAGGAGCCACAGTGTTAACCAATACTAATGAATATAATAATTATGGTAAAATAATAATAGTCATCATGAAAATAATAATAAAAATCATACAATTATGCCACTTCTACTGCAACTACTATCACCACCACCACTAATAATAATAATAATTATAATAAAATAATAATAACAACTAGTTACCTGTTCTGATTGTGTAGCCGCAATAAGGAAGCTTCACCATTACTATTCATGGTACATAAGGTATGTGTAATACAAACAAGATCTGAAGACCCTAAGGTAACTTCTTGTGTAACATCAACAGGATCTGCAAAGGCGTCGAAGAACGCATGTGCAAATTTTACGTTTTTCTCAATAAGTGGCTAACTATATGCCTAACTGTAAACATACTCCTTTCAGATCATAAGAGGAACCACAGCTATATACCTGGAAAATTACCGCTTTAAAGCTTTGGTGGTTTTCTCTAAAAGGTGTTGCAAAGGCAAAAATGAGCAGATCTGATTACGGTACTTTCTACTAGGCTAAATGGCAAAATATTAAGGCCATATTGTTAAGCAAACATTTTCATCAGAGGATTTTCAACCAGATCGCTGGATCTCAATTAGTTTCCGAGATATATCAATTTCAAATATGCAAATTTTAGAATAAAAAGGAGCATATGACTTTAAAGAAAAAGTCAAGGTCATTTATATTTAGCACAGGGACTTCGGTTACCCAAGAAAAATAATAATACTGACGAACGCAAGCTTAATAACTGCATTATTCAACCGTCAAAATATAGTTTTCCGATGCCTTTGAGTTCATTATTGGTGGCTGGTATTTAATTGGTCAATCGAGCCCTAATTACCAGGGGTCAAATAATTATCACCATCAGGTACATGTGAAAAAGCGTTTTTTTTAACACTAGGTGATAGCATGACCAGGGTAGATATGTTCAATGATTCAGCTCAGTTAAGCATAATATGTCTGTTTTTACCATCTTGTGTTTATTTTTACTATTTGGTATTTATTGTTAATATCGTGTTTATTGTTACTATTTTGTGTTTAAGCATTTTACGTTTATTTTTACTATTTTGATTTTATTTTTGTTTTTTTACATTTTTTTTATTTTTACCATTTTGCTTATTTTTAATATTGTCTTTATTTTTACGATTTTTAATTTTTACACTTTTTGTTTTTTACTGTTCTGTTCATTTTTACCACTGTGTTGTTTTACCATTTTGTGTTTATCTATACTATTTTGTCTATTTTTACTGTTTAAAAATTTTGAATTATTTTGTTTTTAGTTTTACTGCTTTGTTAATTTTTACTAATGTACTTATTTTTACTATTTACTGTATTACTAGTTTTTTTTACTTTCATTTGTGTTTATTTTTACTATTGTGTTTATTTTTACTATTTTGTGTATTTTGATTATTTACTGTATTTTTACTTTTGTTTTTTTACTGTTTACTATTTTCAATATTTTATGTTTATTTTTAATATTTCCTGTACTTTTACGTTTTGTGTTTATTTTTACTATTTTGTGCTTATATTTCCTGTCTTTATTTTATTATTTTGCGTCATTTTACGATCTCCTGTGTTTATTGTACCATTTTGTGTTAAATATTTCCTGCCTTTATTCTATTATTTTGTGTTTACTTTTGCTACTTCCTGTCTTTATTTATCTATTTCTGTTCTTAGTATTAGTATTAGTTGTTGTAGCAGTAGTAGGATTAGTTGAAGCAGTAGTATCGTAGTAATAGCAGTAGTAGGTCATTACTATTTGCAGGCTCCTGGCCTTCGGCTGCTTCCTCAATGCATTAAAAATTATTATTATTATTATTATTATTATTATTATTATTATTATTATTACTGCTACCAACAGACAATTTATTCACCTTCAGGAGGCTTTTCCGACTGCATGGGTTTGATACGCCCTTCATTAACCCCTTCCCTACAGGAGAGCTCCCTTAAGGCGGTCAGAATTTTTACTGCTCCTGCAATAATAATAATAATAATAATAATAATAATAATAACTATAGTAGTAGTAGTGGAAGTAGTAGTAGTAGTAGTAGTAGTAGTAGTAGTAGTAATAATAATAATAATAATAATAATAATAATAATAATAATAATAATGATGATACAAAAATCGTAGTGCTGTTCTCGATTGTTCTTACGATGAAATGCATATAGACTCAAAAGCTGAAAAGAATGTACAGAAAATAAACTTGAAGATGAGTAAGAGAATATTATAACTTACTTGGAAGATAAAAATATGGAAGGGTACATGAGGTGAGGTGGCCCGGAATGGCAGGAGAGAGAGAGAGAGAGAGAGAGAGAGAGAGAGAGAGAGAGAGAGGGGCAGGAGAAGACAATGGAAGAATTATAGGAGGGAAGAACTGAGAAAGGCGACGGCTAAAAGGAAGAGAGTGAGGAGGAAAGTGGCTGTGAGTGAGAGAGGAAGGTAAGAGGAAAGAGGCGTATAAGAGGAAGAGATTAAAGAGTGACAGCTACGAGTATGAGGAAGAGAGGACTGCTGTGGGAAGGAGGAGAGTACGGGGAAGAGATCAGAGAGGAGTAACAGAAAGAAGAAGAGAGGAAGGTACAAGAAAGAGGAGAGTAGAAGGGGAAGAGATGAAAGAGAAGCGACAGGTAGAGAGAGGAGACAAGAAAAGGCACGCAGGCTGGAAGATTTACGTGAGAGACAGAGAATAAAGAGAGGAGAGAGCTAAAAGGAAGAGAGTTGGAGAGAATAATGGACTGGGAGCAAAACACGGAGACACTGAAAGAAGAAAGATATGTTGAAGCGAGAGGATTCAACAGAGCAATTTGACGACCATATAAAATACATTACGTTTGTGTGTGTGTGTGTGTGTGTGTGTGTGTGTGTGTGTGTGAGAGAGAGAGAGAGAAAGAGGCCAGCAACTCCCCAACCACCCAGCAATAAGACACATAGCTTCCTCTGGGCCCTGGAAAAAAACATCACACTATTCTATCTACCCACAAGTTTCACCACGCTGTTAGATTTCACACACACACACACACACACACACACACACACACACACACACACACACACACACACACACATTTTTAGTCTCTTTCCCCCCCTGGGTTTTTGACGACTGGAGGAAGGTGAAAAGGATAGAACTAAATAATACCTTGAAAAATGACTCTCCTGATATCATTCGTAAAAAGAATATTACAATCGAAAATCTACAGAAAAATAAAAATTAGAAAAGAAGCACATACTGTACACTAAAAAAAAAAAAAAAAAAAAAAAAAGCCTCTGCTGATTATACACACGGGAACCAACACATATAATATCACTAGCCAAATACACTAAAGACAAAGTAGGTATGAAAGTATAAATTCTGTGAAAAGACACGATTTTATAATTCGCAAAAATACACAAAATAAGCAAACGATATCAATAAATCCAATTAAAAATGGACTTAACATCCAGAAAAATTCCACTTCTACTTTCACACACTCGGACAAACCCACAGAACGAACCCAAATGAACCTTGAAAAACGACCGACAAAAAATAAGAAAAAAATAATGCTTCAAAAATAGTGCTGCTAATTTTCCTCCCTCGCTGAAAAACAAGAACTGGGACAGAAATGAACTCTGAAAAATTACCCACAGTTTTGGCGAGACGGGAAATAATGAAGTGGAAAAAAGTCGTGAAAAATGTTAGTGCCGATTTTACGTACTCACGAGAGAGAGAGAGAGAGAGAGAGAGAGAGAGAGAGAGAGAGACTTTAAAAAATTACCTACGACTTGAAGAAAGTGAAAAGAATGAAACGAATAACCTTTGAAAAATATTACTGTCGATATTACAGACACACACACACACACACACACACACACACACACACACACACACACACACACACACACACACACACACACGCACACACACAAATGAACCTTTAAAAATGCCGCTGCCAATTTTACCCACTCACAAACGCTGGTGATAGTTTTTCCAATTTCGTATTTCCTCTTTCCTTAGTTTTATTTTCTACCTCAGTCAAATCTTAGTTAAAAAAAAAAAAAATATATATATATATATATATATATATATATATAGATAGATAGATAGATAGATAGATACATAGATAGATATAGATAGATAGATAGATAGATAATGATGAAAAAAATGAACAAAAAACTAAAATGAAATGAACTCTGGAAAAATGCCACAACAAAAATAAGCCAAAAAAAAAAAAGTCGATTTTATTTTTCTCATTCGCATAGTCACCTTTTTGGACAGGTAAATGACGAAATTAAATATGGTAAACATCTTCCATTTTACCCTTAATTTTCGCCTATGCTATTCTTCATTTTTATCAATACTAGAGCTAATAAAAGAATCCCTTGGGAGAATAATCAAGAATGCACCTACCTTGTATTCTTGGAGGCAGAGGTTTAGTTTCCAGGAAGGTAAATGAGGTGGAGGTTTTGGGGTCCTCTCCTGGAAATATCATCTCCCTTGTCAACATGTAACAACCCAGGAAGCTGTGGACGAAATGAAGTAGAAGTTAATCGCTCTCTGTTCGAGGAAAGCATGCATTTTTTCCCCTGACATCTCCAGACGGTTTTATTCAGTTCAGGGGGTTTGGAGGGTTGGAGATTGAATTGGTGGGGTTGCATACAGCCTTGATTAAATTCTTCTCCGGCTTATGAGAGGTTAATGGTCCCTGGTGGCAAAGGGGTTAATGAAGGCTGTATCTAATCCCTCCAGTTCGAAAAATCCATCCTAAACGAGTATTAAATCGTCTGGAGACAGCAAGGAGATAATATAACTTCTTCAATAATATATCAGGAGTTAATGAAGGCCAAGGGCTGTATTCTCGTTGGGTTAAGAGACTCCCTAGCCTTTCTTCCTAAGCGATTTAGTGTTGGATATGGCTGGTTAGCATCTTTTTGTACGTTATATATGCAGAGTATGACGATAGTAGAATGATTAATGTAACATGGATATGGTCGGGAAGGTGTAATATGCAAAATGAGGTGCGTAGGAAAAAGTGTTCGGGAGCTATATACTACCTCCCCGAGCATATGCAATCAATGAACGCTGCCAATTTCTTTCAAAGACTTTCAGTGCAAAAAATGCAAATTATACACAGGTAATTACATTCTTAACTAATGAGCCTCCCTGTTTCTCAGCTGACAGGTTGGACATTATAAAACGCTGAAAAATACACCCAATCTCCATTCCAACACTTTAACTTCAAATCGAGCCATACTACATTTTATCTTGGTCAAAAATTATTTTTAAAAAATGCTAATAAAATCATTTATTAATTTTAACGACGGTCGTCTCATTAGAAATGCCAGCTAAGGCTTTAATGATGATAACAATGACGATGATGATGATAATGATGCCCAAAACGATAAAAGAAACAGTGACAATGTTTTAATAATTTCACTCCTACGACGTACGTTTTCTCACTCTTGCTGGCACTAGACGATTTTATTCAGCTTAAGGCAAACGTCTGACAGTGAAGATATTACCAAAGGCTGAAACTAACCTCTCTAGCTGGAAAAGTCTATTCACGGGCGAAGAAAACCGTCTGAAGATAAGAATAACCTATAAGACACATTATTCAGGTTGAAGGGGCTACTAATATACATTTTTTCACCTTAGCACCAAAGTATGAACGTTTATATAGAAATCCACTTTTAATCAGACTTAGCAATGACAAAAATTGAAGTGTCTTTCTGTAATAACCACTTTCTTATTATACGTTGTTTTGGAGATCCCATAACACATCATTCTCAGCGATTTATTCTGCAGATTACACTTCAATATCGTCATGATAATGTTGATGAATCTACATGGAGACTAAACTGACATATTTACCTTTGAAAATGCTCTTAACTCATAATATGCAGAATAAATCACTATGGAAAAATTATTACGACGTCTCCTATGCTACTGTGTCAAGTATCAACGAGCCTTTATGACGAGAACAGTGCCAGGTGGGGGTCAGGTACGACTACTCTCACCTGACGAGGCCATCCGTGCATCCATCAAAGAGGCAATACGGAAGGCCCATCACCTCCACATGAGAGCTGTTCTGGTCCTACTCCCGGCACTCTCACGCGGGAGATCGGAACAGACACGCAACTGGATTTCGGACATCTACTAAAGCGACATCAGTAGGACGTGAGCCCTGTCTGCGCCCAACCTGCAGCATTCTCAGGCGGGGGATCGGAACTGACACGTATCCGGAAATAGGGATATCTACAGAATCGACGTCACTCTCGTTCGATGTCTCTAACAACTTCAACATTCTCTCGCTGGGTATCGGCATCACGACTTACCCGGAAGCTGAGGTATTGGAAGCGACATCACCTCCTATTAAAGCTCTACGATCTCTACCTCCAACACTCTCAGGCGGGGTATCGAAATCACGACGTATCCAGAACTTCAGTGCTAGGGGCCGCAGTCTCGTGATATTAGGAGACCTTGTAGCACCTTTTCCTTGGCGATATATCTTGCGTACTGCATGATCATTTTCCCTCGGACGTTATTTACACCATTTCAGTACCTACACTGCATGAATGGCATCAAAGAGAACAGTACCGATCAATTTGCAGGAATATATTGGTAAGGAAGATTTGCTTGAGGGTTTCCTTTGCTGACGATATTACAGGCAGAGGACTTTTCTATGAGGGTGACGTGGGGAAACACACATCTAGGACAAAACTTATGCTTCACCAGTTTTGCCTCTAAAGATGATTATCAGGAAAACCAGTAAGGGCTAAAGATTTGTCCTTCACCCTTATTTTTCTCACTCACCCTCCTGTATCCAAAAGTACTGACCAGCAAAAGTTCCTTAATCACAAAACATCACAATATCTATCCAGTGATGCCAATGTACTGTCACTCATACAAGTTCATGGGGTCTTTGTGAGTGTGGGTGACTCCAATCCCTGCCCCTTTCCAGCTTCTGACCACACACACACACACACACACACACACACACACACACACACACACACACACACAGCAGAGCTCTGTATATATGTTTTGGTATGTGGACAGATAATAGTCATCCGGAAAGGGGCGGGGATCGGATTCACACACACACACACACACACACACACACACAAACGGCAGAGCTCTGTATATATGTTTTGGTATGTGGACAGATACTCGTCATTCAGAAAGGGGTGGGGATCGGATTCACACACACACACACACACACACACACACACACACACACACACACACACACACACACACACACACACACACACACACACACACACACACACACACACACACACACACACACACATTGAATTTCTATGATACAGTACTCTTCTAATCCTAAAGGCCACAATTAGCCTATGAAGTAGTACAGTACAAGGGAATCAAAACATAATGTACCACCTGAAACTAAACCATGAAGACCATTAAAAAAAAATGATGTACCCAATTACACATCGACAATGAAAATAGTGAAAATGTGCTAGACGAGACACCTGGGCAACAGCTACGCAGGAGTAGGGCAAACAGCAATCGAGTTACATCAAGCACCATCCGTAACTAAAGCCTAAAGACCATCAAAGCAGAGCAGTAATTGTATAAAGGGTGGGGCGGTGAACGAGGTAACTTCACGGCCAATACTGGTAAAGGGTTTCAGTCAATGTATTCAGTGACGCGAGGGCTTTACGTCATGAATGCCCATTGAAGGTCTTCCGGGTTTCGGCGTATATAGATCCCTGTCCGACCCTGGAATACTCTGCCCACTTTAACTTGGCCTTAACTCTCTTCGTCTTGAATACTAAATTTTCTGAAGACATGGACAGTAGTAATATGTCGTTGTGGAAGAGATGTAGGGCCACTGTAATGCCTTATTTCTGTCACTGAGCTACGTGAAATTTGCTGCAAAATGACAGAAATCTCCCCCAAGTTCAGATTTACGAACCATAGAGCCTCGGTGCATCTGTCCTCATCTTTACCTTGCTTTACTCATTAATGCTAGTTTTTCTCACGGATGACAGATAAAGGGTAAATGTATGTTGCTTTTCAATTCCAATGTGTACACCGTGAAAATAAGCCTGAATTTCCATATCACAGAGTACGGGAACACATGCTTTAAATACAGTACCACACAATCTCCGTGTAATCTAAACGAGCTTAAATCTACATATAGTGCAGTGTGGCAACATATACTCTACCTCCAGTATACCACATATTCAACTGATATGCTAAGTGACGCTCAAAGTATACCATGGCACATATTCTCGAGACATAATATGCAAGCCTCCGAGTCTCCATAAATGTATTGTGGGACCTTGTATTCTAAATCCATTATCGTATCTTCTGCCCAAATGCTGAAGTTTGTGTTTCTACCTTCGCAGCCGTCATCATCACATGACTTATAAATTATCGCCAAAAAGTCAGGTCC
Organism: Coenobita brevimanus; assembly: GCF_032717465.1. Lineage (NCBI taxonomy): Eukaryota > Metazoa > Arthropoda > Malacostraca > Decapoda > Coenobitidae > Coenobita > Coenobita brevimanus. The sequence goes on from NC_136974.1 coordinate 32,955,843, forward strand.
CATCCACACTTTAGCGAACCCAAATTTATTAACAGGTCCTTTTTAATCTACCTCAAGCACCACAAAAACTGCCAAATAAATAAATAAAGGAAATAAAGGAAAAAAACTGGGGCCCTTCCACACTTCTGCATTCCCACTTTTAATTACTCGTACACCTGCCCTCGCAATTCCACATATTCTCCACACATGCTTCCACATATTCTCCACATAAGCTTCCACACATTCCCCACATATGCTTCCACAAATTCTCCACATATGCTTCCATATATTCTCCACATATGCTTCCACATATTCTCCACTGCTAAACAATGCTCCGCTGTTTCCTTGGCCGTCGTCACTAAGCGTAAATGATATTCAGTTCCGCGTCCTAAATTCCCACCCTGTTCATTTTCCAGGTTAATTAATGCGCAGTTTAAAATTACAGGTATTCCCTTGATCTATTATATACTCCGGGGCACATCTGGGGACGTCCTCTCTCTCTCTCTCTCTCTCTCTCTCTCTCATATACTTCAGGCACATTTTTTTTTTTTTAAAGAAGGAAGAAGAAACGAAAGGCAAGAACCCCGCAAGATTATTCCCTCCAAGAAAAAAATAAACAAGAAAACAGCTAAATTCAAGATTAGGTCAACTGGGGGAACTCGTTGTATATGTCTCTGTTTCTGTTCACTCCCCCCCCCCTCCCTCTCTCTCTCTCTCTCTCTCTCTCTCTCTTACATGCTTCAGGACAAATTTGGGATCTCCCTTTGTCTCTATTTCTGTCTGGTTCTCTCTCTCTCTCTCTCTCTCTCTCTCCCCCACATATAACTCTCCTATTTCAATCCTCCGGGCATTTCTCGCGTTATGGGTACAACCCAAAGTCATCAATGTCGAACCTGCATCACTTACTCCTTTGCTTCACTGCCACACCCACGTCAACACCAACAGACCGAATCCTCAACACGTAAAACATTTCCAGGTAAATTTCTAAAGGTGAGCTAATAAAATAAAGGGCCATCCCGTAGAGGTAAGTGTAGAGGTGCGATACTGGGCTACGAAGGGAAGTGGTAGGAGTAAAAAAATAAAAAGAGAAACACTACAAGACGTGAAAACAGGCAGTAATTTTCCCTCTGTCCTCCCACCCACCAACCTGAGTAGTAATGTGAGACTCGAGTGTGTTTGTTCTGTCTCTCTGGTGTTTATCTTTGCCTCTTTTATTGCAGCTTCCCCCCTTCTCCCTCCCTTTCTTCCCTTCCCCCTCCCCTCTCCCTTTCTTTTCTCCCCTCCCCCTTTCTCTTCCTTTTCTCCCCTCCCCCTCTCTCTTCCCTTTCTCCCCTCTCTCGCCCCTTTCTTCCCTACCCCCTCCTCCCCTGCCGTCCACCCACACATTCACACTCCTCCTTCTGTCTCTCTCGTTCACCCTCCCTATCTCTTTTTTTCTACCCCCCTCCCAACACACACTCTTTTCCCTTGCCTTTCTCCCTTCCCCCTCTTTTTCTCTCCTTTCCCTGCTGCCTCCATTCTCTCTCTCTCTCTCTCTCTCTCTCTCTCTCTCTCTCTCTCTTCCTTAGCGGGCAGGAGTGTGGACAAGCAACCTGAGAGTAAGCAATTGTTTTCTTCAATTTCTCGCAGTCCCCGGCCCCCCAAAGAATAAAATTCCTTAGAGATAGTTTTAGTTGCGTTGGTGTGTGTGTGTGTGTGTGTGTGTGTGTGTGTGTGTGTGTGTGTGTGTGTGTGTGTGTGTGAGAGAGAGAGAGAGAGAGAGAGAGAGAGAACAGCACGGTAAAATACATTATGCTAATCCTTTATATTAACATATAAAGAAGAATCCCTCTAAAAATAAAAATCCATCTAATCTCCCAACATATGACCACTTGTCATGACGGAATAAAAAATAAAAAAAAACTCCCCATTTATTTCACCCAAGAAAACATATCCAAATATCCTATACAGTATAACTTCCCCACAAAAAGGTCACTCAACACGCTAAAAATAATATCCTAATAATTCACACACACACACACACACACACACACACACACACACACACACACCAGAATAAAGGCACCACAAAAAACTGCTATCGCCAATCCCCACAGGCATCACCACTACCAGCAGCAGCAGCATTTCATTGGGCCACTCATCAGCACACTCATTACCACTTCAATCGCATCTGTATTCATCCGGCTGGGGTGTCAGGATATATATATACTGCGAGCATCTATTTTGCCCGGATCTGGTTCGAAGCCTCATTCGTTTCCCCTATCTCGCTCGGAACGCACAATTTGGCAGATTTTTCGCTTTCCGGTGATACGGTGACGAGTATGGGGAATAGGGCGCATAAAGACAGGGCACGTGGGTGGATGGATAACAGAGCAGGTAATTCTTAGGGTGGATGAGCGTATGGGTGCATAGTTAATGATGAGGTGGGGATGACTGGATGGGTAGACAGGTAGATCAACATCAATTTCAGCCTGTCAAGTCGTTTCCATGACAAGGTCTCTCCCATCTTTCTTCCCTCTGACCTGTATGATGTTCACCTGTTCCATCTAATCCCAGCAAACTTCCACTGGGGACAAGTAAAAGCATGGCACTATATAATAAAAGATTGTCTGTAAAAGGGTTTATCCAGCCACTCCTGCTAGTAGTAAATGGCCAAGAAAATTCGCTATCAATCAATTAGTATAATAACTTTTTTAGTTTTAGCGCCAAACTATTTTACTTCCCTTTATTAAACAATCGCGTAATGATGCGGATAATGTCAATGTTACGGAGCTAAAAAAAAAAAAAAATCATTTACAGTTTCTTTAACTCTCTCTCTCTCTTTTATATGTATAGTATGTATAATATACATACATAAATACATACATAAATAGAGAGAGAGAGAGAGAGAGAGAGAGAGAGAGAGAGAGAGAGAGAGAGAGAATGACTAACGTAATGACGCAGAAAAAACGAAAAGTATAAAAAGGCTGAATCAAGGTGAACGACAAATGACCTGTAAAAATAAGTAAATAAAAATATAATAAGATAAAAGCTAAATGTCTAAATACTGACAACAGAACGCGTAGGGGGAATGGAAAAAGAATAGATAAAATACCAAAGAGAAAGAGACCGCAGAAATTACCAGAAAGGGAAAAGTAACTGGAGAAGAGAAGAAAACAATACGAAAACCTTACAGCCATAACTACTGAGGGAAAACTAATTAGTAAAAAGTATGTCATCATCATCATCACCATCATGGCTTTTTTCTCACCTAAGGATAGATAATAAGAAAGACACGAAATCAAATGACAAGAAACACTCGCCAGCAAAAATAAATAAAAAAATATGAAGTACAGTATAAACGACAAAAAAGAAATGAACAACAAAGTACAACCAACATAAATTATTTTAAAGAATGAAATTATAAAATCGAAACAGACCAAAACAATGACCAGAAAAGAAAAAGTACACCAGAAAAGGAAATGAAAAACCTATATAAATGCTGAAAATGAAATGTGCCACAACCACAACCATCAGAAGAATATGAGAGGAAGAAGGACAAAACACTAACACAAACTATACCATGATTGTTCATCAGAAAAGAATAAAAGAAATACAACGAAGAAAATAATAAATCGGCCTGAAAGCGAAATGAGTCACAGTGAAGGCAAAGACTAAAAAATAAATAAAATAAAGAAAAATGTGCTACTTCAAATACCAGAAAGAGTAAATAAAAAATGTATTTACTAGGAAAAGATAAAAACATAAATAAATGTTGAAAGTAAAAAAAGTCAAGCAAAGCACGCACGCACGCGCACACACACACACACACACACACACACACACACACACACACATCTATAAACTAGAAAAATATCAGAACAAAATGCACCACCACAATCACCAGAGAAGAGAAAGTAATCCAATAAAAACAATTACTAGAAAAAGATAAAAGAAAAGGTCAAGAAAGATATAAATGAAAGCTGAAAGTGATGTGAGCCACAAATAAAGCCAAAAAAGACAAATATATTAAACCGAAATACAAAAGAAAAATTATAAAATCAAGAAAAATTTAGATAAAGGTTCAAAGCGAAATGAGCCACAAATTGAGCCAATAATAAGAAATAGAAAAGAAAACAGTAGAACAAAATAAACCAGAACAACAAGGAAAAAACAAAAGATCGCGAAAAAATCAAAATAATGGTTGATAGTGAAATGGGCCAAATAAAAAAAAAAATTACACCAGAAATAAAGATCAAGAAAAAAATCGCAATGAAAGCTGCAGTGAAAGAAGCCGAAAATACAGACCAAGAAATAGGAAAAACCTAATACACACAAAAAAAAGGAGAAAAGATCAAGAAAAAATCACAGTAAGGCTGAAAGTGATATAAGCCACAAAAGTAACAAAAAATAAAATATAAAAACAGCATAAAACCAGGTGCGGGTAAGGGGATGGGTCTGTTATGATGTGGCAGGGGTAAACCAGCTCTGCTGTCGGGCCCTGCTGCGGATGTCACTGATTGCATTGCGCAGTTGACCCTTGTGCGGTGTGGTGCGGTGAGGATCTGTCCGTTCTCCCCTTGGGGCTAAGATGCGAATGAATGTGTTTAAATGGATGAGTAAATGGGGAGTGTGTCGTCCTGTCTCGGCTACCTCCCTTTCCTTGGGGGAAGCAGCCTAGGTATATAGATAGATAAAACCAAAATAAACCAGAACAATTATACGGAAAAAAATCGAGAGAAAAAAAAAGATTAAAAGTGCCCCCCAAATATGCCGAAGTAAACAAGAAAACTTAAAAGGAAAATTAAAATGACGAAGAAAAACTCTAAATAAATGATGAAAGTGAAATGAGTCAGAAACGCAGCCAACCCCCTCCCAGAACGCGACGCAAAGCATATGAATATTCACTCCAAAACTTTCCCGTGTAATTTTATCTCGCGCCGGAGATTATTTTTGGTTTATTCTCTCTCTCTCTCTCTCTCTCTCTCTCTCTCTTTCTCTCTCTCTACGTGTGTGTGTGTGTGTGTGTGTGTGTGTGTGTGTGTGTGTGTGTGTGTGTGTGTGTGTGTGTGTAAAATAGGCTACACGACATGGCTATATTCATTCATTCATTCATTCTGTGTGTGTGTGTGTGTGTGTGTGTGTGTGTGTGTAAAATAGGCTACACGACATGGCTATATTCATTCATTCATTCTGTGTGTGTGTGTGTGTGTGTGTGTGTGTGTGTGTGTGTGTGTGTGTGTGTGTGTGTGTGTGTGTGTGTGTGTGTGTGTGTGTGTGTGTGTGTGTGTGTGTGTGTGCGCGCATTACACTGCAAGGTGACTCTCTCTCTCTCTCTCTCTCTCTCTCACTCTCTCGGCTTCAAAACGGTTCTATCACTGCCTCTCGATTTCATTTGCATGGAGACGAGCCCTAACAACAGTGACTCGAAAAATGGCGTAATCACCCGAAAAATATCACCGCAATTTCAATATCCAAAAATTTCTGCATGGAACAATTACCTCACTTTCATAAGGTACGGCCCCGTTCAATAATTCGTTTACACTTCTGGGGCTTCGAAAAATAAACGAGATTCTCAATTAATAAGGGCTGGCTATTTTGGTGAATTTTGTTGTTTTTTATTTTTATTTATTTTTTGTCTTGGTATGGATTCGAGGCAACTGTAAAGGGACTATTGATCAGAAGTGTTTCTCTGTTTTTTCATGTATGATTTTGTTTTTCTTCTTTCCCACCATGTTGTTTTTAGGATCTTTTTTTTTAGGAGGGGGGGGTCCTCGTCCCGCTGTCTGTACTACTTTGGACTCATAGCTCTTAAAACGCATGAAGTTTGTTGTTGTTATTATTATTATTATTATTATTATTATTATTATTATTATTATTATTATCATTATTATTATCATTGTAGGTGTGTGTGTGTGTGTGTGTGAGAGAGAGAGAGAGAGAGAGAGAGAGAGAGAGAGAGAAATCATTACAAAAAAAAAGGTACATCTCCATCATCTCCACTAAAACTAAAACGTATACGCCAAAAATCATGACAAGAGAAATGCATAAAAAAATAAACAGATTCTGACAAGGGGACGCAGCCCGAGAATTGCATCGCGTGAAATGATATTTTCAGCGTGACATATTTTCAGTGTGACAATATTCTCAGTGTTATAATCTCTGCATGATATTATATTCTCAGTGTGATATTATATTCTTAGCCTGGTATTATATTCTCTGCGTGATATTATATTCTGTGTGATATTATATTCTGAGCATGATATTATATTCTGTGTGGTATTATATTCTTAGTGATGATGGACCCAGCTTGACGTCTCCTTTCCTTCCTTTATTAGAGATGGAAAATAAAAATATATATCTTTTTCAGGATCACTCAAGCCAAAGGGAACGTATGATAAACACCACGGCCGGAGTGTAAAAAAAAATAATAATAATTTGCGTCATTTTTATTATCACTCATTACAAAGCGAATACACCAAACAACATCACGGTATCAGTAAGAAAAAATCTGCTCGTCTATTGAGGGGAAAAAATACACCAAAAAAATACACATAATTCAAAGGGGAAAAAATCTGCGTGTCTCATATGCCAAAACTAAATCTGCGATTTCCCCATTAAAATAAAATGCTGAAAAAAAATGTGGAACTCTTTTCATAACTCACTCTGTACACACACACACACACACACACACACACACACACACACACACACACACACACACACACAATACTAACACACACACACACACACACACACACACACACACACACACACAACCAAAAAAATCACAGTCAACGTAAAAAAACACCTTAGACACTGTTGCTTGTGACACTGTGTGGCAATTGCATCCCGTGATATACTTGCAGTGATAATGGGGGCGCCCTGACTTGACCCGGAAGACTGAGCCGTATAAATCATGAGGGAGCTGGAGAGCAGGGGGAGAGGACAGATTCATCGCGGCAAAAATCTCACCCACTCGCTCCCTCCACTTTAACTCCGAGTGAGGACCGCATTCTGGGTTGGCTTAAGAGTCTTTTCCTGCACGTCTCTTTCTATATAATACCGTGTTTTCTGCCTCTTTTAATGTACTGTCTCTCTTCCCAGCACCTCTATTCCCATATAATACCGTATTTTCTGCCTCTTTTACGGTACTGTGTCTCTCCCTAGCACATCTCTTTCTATTTAATACCGTACTTTCTGTCTCTTTTACTGTACTGTCCCTCCCTAGTACATCTCGTCCTATATAATACCGTCTTTTCTGCCTCTTTTACTGTACTGTCTCTCTCCCTAGCACATCTCTTTCTATATAATACCGTACTTTCTCTTTTACTGTACTCTCTCCCTAGCACATCTCTTCCTATATAGTGCCGTATTTTTGTCTCTTCTCAGCACATCTCTTCCTATACAGTACCGTATTTTTTGTCTCTCTTACTGCTGTCACCCTCCAGCACATCTTTTCTTACTGCGTCTCGTATTTTTGCCTCTTAATGTAGTGTCTCTTTCCAACACATCTCACCTAATAAAATATTTTTTGCCTCTCTACTGTAGTGTCTTCAATTCACGTCTAAAAAATCTCTGACAACGTTGGTGTGGCGAAAAAATACTCACACTGTCTCTCGGATTTGAGACAACGCACAAATTCACCTAACAAGAGACCCGTATTAATCTGGCTATCTATCTATCAGTCTGTTTATCTATTTCTATCTCTCTAAGACCCATTATCACTGAGAGCAAATCACTGGCTATAATTCCCATGCTGCGTCTGAGTCAAAGATATCTTTTTTTTCTTTCCACCCACTCCTTTTTTTTTCTCTCTTCTTTTTTCTTTCCACCTCCTTTTTTTTTTACTTTATCTTTTTCCTTTATTCTTTCCACTCTCTCTTTTTTCTTTTTTTTAACTTTGTCAGTAATATATTTTGTCTATACGGTCTAGTTTGTGTGAGATGAAAAAGACACTGCTTCATTTTTTATCATAACGAGGAAATATATCTATCTTCTAACATAATGAGGAAAATATATCTATCTTTCAGTATAATGAGGAAAATATCTATCTTTAATATAATGTGGAAAATCTGCCTATCTATCTTTTATTATAATGAGGAAAATCTATCTATCTATCTTTTATTATAGAGGAAAATTTCAATCTATCTTCTATTATAATGAGGAAACTCTATCTATCTATTTATTTATCTTTTATTATAATGAGGAAAATTTCAATCTATCTTCTATTATAATGAGGAAAATCTATTTATCTATCTATCTTTTATTATAATGAATAAAATCTTATAATTCTATCTTATGTGAAAAATTTATCTATCATCTGTTATAATGAGGAAAATCTATCTACTTTTTATTATAATGAGGAAAGTTTATCTATCTATCTATCTATATTATAATAAGGAAAATCTATCAATCTGTCTATTTTTATTATAATGAATAAAATCTATCTGTCTATCTATCTAAGTTCCAGCATTATACATCACTGGCGGCGGCTTGGATATGAATCTCTCTGCTTTTCCCTATCTTCTGTATTTAATATTTTTGGTGTGTAAATGATGTAGTTTTTGTGTGGATGAAAAGGATATAGCTGTGTGTGTGTGTGTGTGTGTGTGTGTGTGTGTGTGTGTGTGTGTGTGTGTGTGTGTGTGTGTGTGTGTACAAGGATATGATTTATATGTATGTGTTTATTCATAACCTCCAGCACTCCTGATGTTATTTACGTTTACTGTATAACTTAGTGACGAAGAGAGAGAGAGAGAGAGAGAGAGAGAGAGAGAGAGAAACTATTTCGTACTAAAAATTTATCACCAAAACGTAGCTATGGAGGAAATGAAAACGGATATTCCCATTCGCTGATAGTGGTGATGAAAAAGATATCAATATTTCTTCCTCTACTCTGCCTGTGATGTTTTTGATATATGGGGTGCAGTCTGAGTGGCGAGGATATCTCTCTCTCTCTCTCTCTCTCTCTCTCTCTCTCTCTCAACTTGACCACCAGGCGCCCATTATTAGCTATACGGTTATTACCCAACACAGTACACGGTTTCCTGGGGTACAGAAAAATATCGGTAGCGTTGCGTGAAAGTCAATCTACACAGAATAAGTGAATGGTAAGCTCCTATACGCACGATGAAACACACACACACACACACACACACACACACACACACACACACACACACACACACACACACACACACACACACACACACATAATCACAAAAACAATCACATACACACAGGCACTCCCCTTACACCCAGCTCTCTAAAGTAAAAGACCCACTTAAAAACACACGGAAATAAAACACCATCTAGTGGAGACCCACAGAACCAATCCGGGCACAGTGAAAGAAATTTATGCAGATTTGCCTTCCAATATCTGTGTAATATCCTGATACATTATTGTTCCTTTTGGGGACGTGATTTTGGAAGTCTGGCTTATTTCCCATGAATTTTGATGATATATACGTTTTGGGGGACTATATGGGGCTGTGTGAGAGGGAGAGGGGAGTGGGGAGAAAGGGAAGAGGTGCAACGTAGGAATAGGAAGGGGAGAAAGGGAGGAGGAAAGGGAAAGAGGGAGAAGGACGGGGAAGGGAGAGGTTGGGTGGGAAGAATGGAAAAGGAATAGGGAAAGGGAAAGAGAGAGAAGGACGGGAAAGGGAAAGACTGGAAGAGAAGAATGTGAAAGGAAAAGGACTGGGCAAAGGTGACAAGAGATATGAGAACGGTGAAAGCAGATTAAAGGGTGACAGAAGATAAAGGGGAAGAGGGAAAGAGGGGTAAGGGGTAAGAGAAAATAGATATGTTAGGAGACAGGAGAACGGGAGAGGGGAAAGTTAGAATGGTCGGAGAGTAGGGGGAAGAGGATGAAAGAGGGGTGAAAGAATAGGGAGGGGGTGTAAGTGAACAGACGAATGAGGAAGGTACAGGGTGGGGGATAGTGTAGAATAGGGATAGCATAGGGATGAAAGAACATGAGTTTGGGGTAGGGAAAGAAAAGCGAAAGGTAAGGATGGAAAAGAGGACGAGGGAGAGTGGGAAAAGTGGGGAGGAAAGGAAGATGAGAAGTGGAAAGAGGGATATGGGCGATAAAGGGGCAATGGAAGGGAGAGAAGGAGTGAAAGAACAAAAGATAGTAGAAGGAAAAGATAGAAAAGCGAGGGATAGAGGGGAGGGAGGGAGCGAGGGTAGAGAAAGGAAAGGTGGGAAAAGGAATGAGAGGGGTAAATGGGAAGGAGAGTGTGAAAAGAAGACAGGGAGGACAGGAGGGAAAAAGGAGGGATGAAGTGGAAGGAGGGGAAAAGAGAAATGAGACAGGTAGGGAGTAAGGGAGGAGAGACAAGAAGGAAGCGCTGAAAGGGAGGGGAAAGAGAAGGTAGAGAGTAAGACAGGAAGATAATGGAGAAAAAAAGAGGGGTAGAGAGTGACAGGAAAGGGGGAGGTGATGGTAAAGAGAGAGAGTGGGAGGGCCAAAGCATCAATCGACTTTCCAGCGTCATGAGAGCTTTGATGCACACATTATACATTCATGATAAGGGGCTGTTTCCATACATAAACACAGGTCCTGCCCGTATGTGTGCTCGCTCAGGCATAAATTATTAAACTGAATATATAATGCTTCATAACACCGTACACATATATGTAAAAAACGACAAATTATTAGCAGAATTATAATGCTTCATACTAGCGCTTATATACGAGTATTTAAAAGGGTGATAGACAGGGATGACTTCACGTGGTGGCACTGATATAAACAGGCGGCTCGTCTTCATGTATTCCCTATTGGCCAAGAGGAGGATGGTAGACTGTACGAGTGGGGCAAAATCAGCCTGCAGTCCACTGGGTTCACATTTCAGATGAACCTGGGGCTACAACAACAGTTCGAACTTTGACCATGTACTGTGGCCTTGCCCTCTGACTATTCTCAAAACTGACTCAATTCTTCCTTAACCTTAAACATTGTACTATGTCTGCTTGAATCAGATACAAAGTGTTATAGTTGCTCTTACTGATTGAATTTGACTTGGCCTTGTGAACTTCAACTTTAATTAATTGTTAAAAAAAAAAAAAAAAAAAAAGGTGAACCCTTCAGTTTTCTCTCAACTCTTCCACCTAGTTTAGTTAGAATCTGGAAGAGTTATTTTACACACACACACACACACACACACACACACACACGTCGAGTAAAACATAATACCCTCTCTCGCACAAATATAATAATTACTGTATACGCCATAACAGCATACACAATTAAAATTAGATAAGAAATGACACTAACTAACAACGCTTCATAACACAGTGAATATATATCTTAACTGATTAGATACTATGTACGCTACGGTATATGATTTTGTACTTAACTATGCCTTTTTTTCATGTTGCGCTTAATAATGTGTTAATACTGATGTCGGTGTGTACTATTTAAACGTTACATAATTCCAGTCATGGGGAACTGCACTGTAACACCATTCATTTTTTAGTACATTGCTACAAGAAATCCGAATATTAGCGCTACTTCAATGTCATTATCTTTGTACTGAACGATTTTATTACTGAATTTTAGCATTACTTAAAATCCCTCATTATTTTTTTACTAGACGTTTTTATTAAGCTCAGGGGTGACTTATTGAACTGGAGGGGTTAGATACAGCTTCAATAACCCCTTCAATAATAGAGGCCTCTCCTAAGATGAATGAAACTGCCTGGAAGTAGCAAGAAAGTATGAAGAAAATTAAGTCTTGCTCATAAGGTCAATGAAAACTATAATCAGTCTCTCCACTAGGGAAAAAAAAAATCTCCTATGTAACCTGAAAGCGTCTGAAAGTAAACAGAATATAAACGAGAAATGCAGGGTTGTCTGTATACAGCACTGCACGAAAAACTCGCAAGATTTTATTTTGTATGTCGCACAGATGGCTCAGTCTGTTGGTGTGGGCGTGGGTGTGGCAGTGGAAGTGGAAAATTAATACACTGTGCAGGGGAGACATTGATAAACGATAAATCACCCGGTGGTGTGGGAGTGATGCGATTTAGTAATGTTCCTCTGTACATCATTGTGTTGAAGGGGTTAAGGTAAAAATAGATATAAAAGAAATAGATATCCGAAATTTTATATAACTTCTTTTCACGTACCGCATGCATTTTTTTTTCTCTGGGGTAAAGAAGGAAAGAACGACCATATGCAAGAGTAAACAAATTAGGGATAATGAGTAAATGAAAGCTGCAACATGACGAGGGAGGGGGAAGGAGAAAGAAAGGGGAAAAGTTAATGAGAAATAACAGAAGCTAATTTACAAAAGAAGATAGCTTTTATTCTTCATACTTTTCCTTCGTAATGAGTTAAGTTGATATCCTGATTGAATAAATAAGAGAATGGAAAATAAACAGAAGAAAAGATAGAAAAATTAAAGATAATGAATCAAACGCAAGAAAAGACTGAAAAAGGGATGATCGAGGGAGAAGGGTGAGGAGAGGGAAGGGGTTAATGACATGGAAGTAAAAATTAAGAATGTATTTTTTTGGTGTGTGATTTTCTTTTTCATTGTCTGTCAACTAAAGCAATATCCTATCTTAATCCATTCATCGTGATTACGTTTTCTTATTAATCAAACTACCATCAGTCGATTTATTATCGTAGAGAGAGAGAGAGAGAGAGAGAGAGAGAGAGAGAGAGAGAGAGAGAGAGAGAGAGAGAGAGAGAGAGAGAGAGAGGGAGAGAGAAAATGCAAAGTTTGAAGGGTGGAATGAAGCGTATACCTAGCCTCTCCAGTGTATTATGCTTCCCTTGTACTTGCTTCATCGTCTGGTGAATACGAATAAAAAAAAATCACTGGAATTAAAAAGCTAGGATTAAACCAAACTGTGATTCATATGATTTTTCCTCGAGACGTAAAATCATGGGTAATATTTCAAAGGTGTAAAAGCTTTTTTTTTAATATACCGACTCATGTGACTGACTCTCAACTGAATATAATGGTCTGTAAAATCGCGAGGCAGAATTAAAATGGAAGTAAGTAAAAGACAAACACTGAATTAAAGACAGAAGGTCATTCAACCTGACGAGATGGCAAGAAGATAAATAAGAAAGGAAAAGTGAAAAGAAGGTAAATGAGAAAAAACGGAAACGCGAGGACAGACAGAAGCAAACTAATGACTGAAGACAGCGAACAAAGACCGAAGAAGAATGGAGAGAGAGAGAGAGAGAGAGAGAGTCTGTGGTTTCCATCCTATCATTTTTTTTTATTGTTTTTAGTACCCTATCAACCCGTCTATTTATCTATCTACCCGATTAATATTCCCTTTCTCACCTGTAATATCTATTTGCTTATGCTCTGCTTCTTCCTCTCCTCGTTGTTCCACTTCTCTCTCTCTCTCTCTCTCTCTTTAACTGAGGTAGGTGGACAAGGGGATTTAATAGCCCGTGAATGAAGAATTGGAGGCATTCCGAACCCATAGCATTCCCTCTGCCTTTTCCAATCTCTTTCTCTCTCTCTCTCTCTATTTCCTTTAGTCCACTTCCACACACTCCACCCAATAATCCGTCCACTTTTTACTATTTCCCAGTGTACACTTTCTTACCTACTCTCCAAGCAATAATCTCTCCACTTCCTGTTCCTTATATTTTCTAGTTTCCTTTGCTCTCTCTCTCTCTCTCTCTCTCTCTCTCTCTCTCCCCACGTCCTGGCTTCCGTCTTGATATACTGAGAGATTTAACGTCACCGCCGGATACAGGAGGGGAGGGACAAAAAAATACAAGGAAAATAAATGAGGACAACTTGCTCCCAGATCGATGGTGATTGTGGTGGTGGCTGTGGTGGTGGTGAGGACTGTGATGGTGGTGGTTGCGATGGTGACTGTGGTTAGGAATATTATGTAGTGGTCGTGGTGCTTGTGGTAGTGATTGTGGTTAGGATTATGTGGTAGTGGAGGTAGCTGTGATGATTGTGGTTAGGGTTATTGTGTGGTGGTGGTGGTGGTGGCTATGATGATTGTGGTTACGGTTATTGTGTGGTGGTGGTGAGTGGTGATGGAGGTGGAGGCAGCTGTGATGATTATGGTTAGGGTTATTATGTGGTGGTGGTGGTGGTGATGGTGGCTGTGATGACAGTGGTTACGGTTACTGAGTGTAGGTGGTGATAGCTGTAATTACCTCTACAAACCAAGCTGAACGGAGGCTAAGTATTCACCCATGTTGTCTATGTATTCACCAGTGTTCGTCCGTCTGTCTACAAGATTTTTCAAAAAGTTGTTGTTGAATTTCAATAAAATCAGGTGCGCAGGTGGACAGTGGGTCAAGGAAGAGATTATTAGATTCAGTGATGTATCCCTCTCAGGATGCACGACTGAATCATAAATTTTCCAGGCGCTGACGGAGGTGCTATGGGTCGTATCGGTGCTCAATATGCGTGAAACATATTGGACAACAGAACGAAGGTCACTGAAATATTAGTGTTAGACCTACCTCACGCTTGTAGCCATGATGTCGGGAGGTGCTACATATCGCCAACTAGCAATATCCTCTTACAAACATGTAGCAAATGTCATGTTTATATAACAGACAGTGTTTATACACATTGAGACATTGGTAAACATCAGCAGCTGATCGACTGTTTTCAGTAGCTATCAGACCCCCTGTGTACCAATACTTTTGTGACCCATAGTGTATTATGCCCTCTAAGACTGTAACATGGCAGACTAAGACTGTAGAATTCACTGACTCGATTGGCGTTGAGGAGGTATGCGCTCTCTGATGATGGATGTGGTGATGGTGATGGTGGTTGTCAAATGGTGATACTCGCAGACAGGGATGTGGCAATATTTTAAATGCTGGTAGCAGTGGTAATCGGGTGGTCATAGTGGTAGTTTGAGCTGTAGTAATTATAGTTATGAAGCTGGTTGTGGTGATAGTGGTAGTGGTGGGGAGTGTGGTAGCTGTTATCGTCAGTGAATTGTTATAGTTGCTTGTTGACGAAGGAAGTTGTATTAGTTTTAATATTTTTGTCAATAGTTGTTGATGCTGCTGGTGTTGTTGCTCCATAGTAATTTTGTTACTAATGGTAGTTAGTTTTCCTCTCCAATTACTACTCTTTACTGCACCTGAACAGAGGTTATTTTTAGGCTGTTGCTTGTTTGTTTATTTGTATGTATGTATGTTTTTTCTGTTGTTACTGTTGTGTTTTTGTTGATTACTTTTGTTGCTGCTTTTTTTTTTTTTTGCTTAATGTGTTTGTTATTGTTCTTGTTTACTGTATTTTTGTGTCATTGTTGTTACTGTTGGTCCTAGGATTCCGTGGGCCTGAATGGTGAATGAATGAATGTGTGTTCCATTAAATTAGGTACAGTTCTGGTCAGTTCTCATTCTATCATTTTTTTCTTGCTCTGTGGATCCTACTTTACCCCATTCTTTGGAGGAAAACAAATCTGGGCGACGATGACGATGATGATGTTGATGATGATGGTGATGATGACGATGATGATGATGATAAAAAAGGTGAAGATGACGACGATGACGATGATGATGATAATGATGATGATGATGATGACGGTGACGGTGATGATGACGACGATGAGCCTATATTCCTTCTTGTTGCTGACTGTCTTCCCCTCGAATTTCTGATGTTCTGAAGTTTTTGTTGTTGAAAATGTCGATGCTGTTGTTGTTACTGATTTCATGTACATGTGATATTGCG
>NC_136974.1:32976495-32981495 GCF_032717465.1 Coenobita brevimanus
AGTGAGGAGTGCTGGGTGCGTGGGTGACAGAGAGAGAGAGAGTTAATGGCAAATGAGGTTTGGGGAGAAGGGTATGTGGGTGAGGGGCATGAGGGGGTGATGACTGTGGGTGTGTGGAGAGAGTGACAGGGTGGGGAGAGTGAGAGCGGATGGGAAGACTGAACAAAGTGAGGCGTGTGAGAGTGAGGGAATGAGAAGACTGCAGTGACAGGAATAAGAAAGGTGTGGAAAGTGTGGAGTGAGGAAAATGAAGGGGTGAAATGGTGAAGAGAGTGAGTGTATGACAGAAGCGTGAGGAGAGAATGAGGGTGTGGTGAAAGTGAGGTAGTAAAGAGAGTGAGAGGGGGAGTGAAGAGATTAGGAAAGAGAGAAGACAAAAGGAACCAAAAGGAAAAAGAAAGTAAGGGAAAGAGGACAATGAAACGCGACAGGGTGTGGAGAGAGGCTGAGGGGGAGAGGGCAGGAGGGGAGGGGAGACGACGGGAGGGAGGGGGAGAAGGCGGAAGGGTGAATAACTGACCGGGTATGTCGGATAAGGGAGGTAAGGGGGCGGGGGAGGTAAGGGGGGAAGGGGGAGGTAAGGGGGCGGGGGAGGTAAGGGGGGAAGGGGGAGGTAAGGGGGGAGGGGTGGGGGAAGGAAATATCTGGTCTGCCGAATGATAGGAATTTGTGAGTGAGAGGAGGGGAGAGAATTGGTGAGAGAAGGGGAGGGTATATGTGAGAGGATCGGAGGGAATTTGTGATTGAGAGGGGGACGGGGAATTGTGAGTGAGAGGAAGGGAGGGAATTAGTAAGTAAGAGGAGGGGGAGAGAATTTGTGAGTGAGAAAAGGAAAGGGAATTTGTGAGAGAGGTGGAGAAGGGAATCTGAGACTGAAAGGAAAGAAAGGTATTTATGAATGAGAGGAAGGATAGAATTTGTGAGAAGTAGAAAGGATGGGGGTGAATCAATGACTGGGTGTAAATGTGGATGGGTGTAGGTGTTGTGAGGAAGGATGGTGAGGAATGGGGGGCGGTAAAACGGGTATGACTGATGTGTGGGAATTAACAGAAGAAGAATAAGTGTTTGGGCGACTGAAAAAGAAAAAAAACGAGGGCATGAAGATTACTGAAGATACAGAGTGGTCAAAACACATATACTGCTCCTTTTCCACCGAGTTACTAGCGAGGCGTTATTTATGGATCACCCTGTATGTGAAGAGGAAGTGCTTTGTGGGGAATGGGAGGAATGAAATGTGATGAATGTATGAAATGATGGAGTAAAATACAAATGAGGGTGAAGGGAAAAGAATGAATGTATGCGTGATGAAGGTGAAAAGTAAATGGCCAAGGATATTTCTGGAGGTGTGTGTGGTGACTGTGGGGATGAAGGGGTGGTGAAAGGAAGGAAAAAGTGACGAACATGTGAGGGGT
Source organism: Coenobita brevimanus (assembly GCF_032717465.1). NCBI lineage: Eukaryota > Metazoa > Arthropoda > Malacostraca > Decapoda > Coenobitidae > Coenobita > Coenobita brevimanus. The sequence continues at coordinate 32,977,908 of NC_136974.1, forward strand.
AAGGAGGGGAGAAGATCTGTGCAGGTGAGAGAGTGGTGGTGGTTGTGGGGGAGGGAATGAGTTATTGTTTGTAAGTGTACGAAATGTGACTCGAGGAGAGGGGGAGGGGGAGGGGAGCTGAGGGGAAGGGGAGGGAAGGCGGTGAGGGGGAAGGGAGTTGAGAGGGAAATGTGGTAAGTAGAGAGGAGGCGGAGAGGAGGGGAGGGTGAGGTGGTGAGGGGGAGGAGAGGAGGTCATGGCTGGGGAGGGGGCTGAGTGACTGAGGAGCTGGCTGTGTGTGTGTCCTAAAGTATACGAGTCACAAAAAAGATTAACCGTGGGCGCAGGTGAAGTTATTAAGATGGAATATGTAAAAAAGCTAGAGAGAGAGAGAGAGAGAGAGAGAGAGAGAGTCTTATATATTTATCAATGTATATGACTAAGGAATCTATAAAAGGAAAAACAGAAAATAAGGATAGAGGGGAGACTTAAAACTAATATGGATAATTCTGGAAGTGTGTAAGGACGTATGTGACTGGGGGTTTATGGAAGGATGGAAGGAAAAAGGAAAAGGGGAAATGGAGGGGGGGTAAATTAAAAGTGAAATGGGTAGAGAGGAAGACTGCATGACTGTATTTGCCGTGGGTGGTGAAATGGTGGAAATGGGTGGTGAAAGGTGGAAATGGGTGGTGAATTGGTGGAAATGGGTTGTGAAGTGGTGGAAGTGGGTGGTGAAATGGTGGAAGTGGGTGGTGAAGTGGTGGAAATGGCTGGTGAAATGGTGGAAATGGCTGGTGAAATGGAAGACCAGAGGAAATGTGAAGGGTAGAAAGGCGGTGACGTGGAGTGGATGGATGGGTCGGAATATAAGGAAAGGGAGATGACTATGGTGAAGTGTGTGTGTGTGTGTGTGTGTGTGTGTGTGTGTGTGTGTGTGTGTGTGTGTGTGTGTGTGTGTGTGTGTGTGTGTGTGTGTGTGTGTGTGTGTGTGTGTGTGTGTGTGTGTGTGTGTGTGTGTGTGTGTGTGTGTGTGTGTGTGTGTGTGTGTGTGTGTGTGTGTGTGTGTGTGTAGACCAGGACTAGAAGCAGCAGCAGTGAAGCAGGAAGAGGAAATACAGAGCGGTGCAGATTTTCATTCGGTCTTTTATCTGCCCCTCCTTGTTTATGTGTCGGAAAGCACTGTGCGCCTCCAATAATGGCTTTACCTGCACTGTTTTTTCCACCACTCATTCTCGATTTTTAAAGTGCAAAAGTTCATTAACAGGTGGAGAGGTGAGAGTGAGGTGAAGGCCGAGAGAGGAATGGGAAGGTACGAGAAGGTGTGAGTTAGTGTGAGTGGGTGGGGATGAGGGGTGGGGGTGTATGAGGGTGAGAGTGAGGTGTGGGTGTGGAGGGGAGGGTGTGTGTGTGTGTGTGTGTGTGTGTGTGTGTGTGTGTGTGTGTGTGTGTGGTCTGAGAGAGAGAGAGAGAGAGAGAGAGAGAGACAAAATATATATATATATATATATATATATATATATATATATATATATATATATATATATGCTTTAAACTTCCTTAACATTAGACACGGCAAGAATCCAGATGGAAATACAAGGGGAAAAAGAAAATAAACTAAAAAAAAATCCATGCAAAATACCATAATCAAACTAATGACGTGAGAGAAGGGAGAAGATGCCCAGACAGAGGAAGAATGTGTTAAGATATGCATGAGGAAATTCAGATCTTAGGAACGGATGGAAATACGAAGGTAAACTCCTGATACGTGTAGTCAGAAATCAGGAAAATAAATCCGAACTGGTGCGGGGGAAACTTGACTTACAATGGAAAGGAAGATGATGTGGACCGGATGGCGAAAATACGATGAATATAAAGACATAACTGGCTGGAAGTGGAAAAAGATTACGTAAATAAATAAAAAATACTGACAAAAAAAAAATATGGTAAAGGTATAAGAGGCTCGACGTGGGAAAAGTTTAAGCATCTAAAAAATAAGGTGTAACAAAAACAAATTACCTGGGTGAAACCTGAACATTGCAAAACTCGTAGATAATAATGACATAAACTTCATCCCTCAAAAAATAATGGTTCGCTAAACATAAAGCTAGACTAACTGAATACACAAGACTGCACTCGAAAAGCCATAGGCGAAAAAAAAAAAGGTGAGTACTCAAACACAAAACCCATAATGGAAAAAGCTACATTTCATGGCTAACTTGAAGAAGAAGAATACATCTAATTCAGAATACAAAAAAAAAAAAAACAGGAAACTCAGACTGGAAAAAAATGTGAAAAATAGAAACGGAAAAGAGTAACTCAGAAAGTAAAAACTAAAAATAACTCAACATGGAAGATGACAACCATCTCAGAATAAAAATGCAGAAATAACTCAAAATAAAAAAAAAAGACAAGTAACTACGTGAAAAGTATAAATAATAAAGACAGGTAAATAAGAGAAAAAAAAAAAGGCCTCAAAATGGATAAAGTTGACCCAGAGACGAGGTAACCCAGCCACTTCAAAATGGAGAAAGCCTTAGCACACACACACACACACACACACACACACACACACACACACACACACACACACACACACACACGTTCATATAATTTGACACATGAGCTTCCTTGATGTCGTCGCGTGGTTTAGAGATGATCACGGATATTCCACGGTCGTCATAATATAATAACGACATTACTTATGGAGATTGAACTCCTTTTGCGGCCAAGACTCCTATTCAACTAGATCAGAGATGCAAGGGGTTTTTGTGCGTGCCTGTGCGTGTGCGTGGGTGTAATAAAGTGCTTGTGCATGTGTGTAATAGTACAGGTGTGCTGGGTGCGTGTACAAATGAGTGTGAACGTGCGGAGAAAATCAATGCATACTTGCAAGAATGAAAGGTAATAAAAGTGGGACCGTGAAAGGGCGCGTGCATGCAGGACTGTGTTTGTGCAAAAGCGCGTGCGTGTGGGGCAAAAGTGCGTGCGTGCAAGAGTCTGAATGTGAAATCGTGAAAAGCATATACGAGTGCGTGCTTGCAAGAGTGTGTATGTGCTTGCAAGACTGTGTATGTGCTTGAGAGAGTGTGTACGCGTTTGCAAGGATGTGTACGTGCTTGTAAGGGTGTGTACGTGTTTGCAAGACAGCGAGGGTCTAGATGTGTATGCATATAGAAAAAGTATACTTCTACGTCTGAGCCGTGAATCTCGAAGAAGTTCATGTTAAGTGGATGGATGAATTTATAACCATTTTGCTAATTATTTGAGCTGGTCACTTAACACTTTAAATTTATTATTACTGCCTAGAGAGAGAGAGAGAGAGAGAGAGAGAGAGAGAGAGAGAGAGAGAGGTAAAGAAAATGGGTGAAGGTAGAGCAAGAGGAACAGGAGGTAAAGAAAATGATAGGGGAGAAAAAAAAAGAAGAGAGATGTGGAGTGCGGGGAGGGAAAGGAACTAAGCCATTCTTCGGCCTCCTACTTAAAGCATGTTTCATTATAATACCACATAAAGGCGCTTTTGCGTGTCAGTTACGGCCATGTAACGTATAACAGCGTACTACAGCAGGCAGGAGTTAGCCGACAATCCTCTGCCAGTAATGTATCCCGCCT
>NC_136974.1:32986495-33051495 GCF_032717465.1 Coenobita brevimanus
AGAGTCCGTAACTTCTTCAATGACGGGCAGTTAGCTACAATTGACAAGAGTCATGTTCACTCTCAGCTTGAATATTGCTCACCCTTGTGGAATGGATGTGGAGAGGTTGCACTAAAACACCTGGACAAAATTCAGTACAAAGTTGTTAGATTTATAAGTAACCTTACTATTACAAATGAACTACCTCCCCTACATTATTTTACAGATACTTTATGGCAAATGCTCAGACGAAGTTGCATCCACTGCGCCACGTCTCCATGTCTTCCCCTGTGCTACAGGGGCATCTGGCAGCGCTCATGACTGGACTGTCACGCTGCCATATTGCAGAACTTCTGCCTATCAGAATTCTTTTATTCCCCGAACTGCATCTCTTTGGAACTCGCTTCCCCAGAGATGGTTCCCCCCAAACTTCAACCTACAGCTGTTCAAGTCCAACTGTTACACATTTTTTATGAATGGCAGACACCTGTAATCTGGTGTATGGATTATTTTTTGTTATTCATTTGTTTTTCCTTCCTTTGTTGTTACTGTAAAAAAAAACTAACTAACTACTCAACAAGCATCAGCATCCTATTAACAACCAGATTCATAAATAACATCGAAGGTCTCCCCGCTGGCCCAGGAGAACCATAAATTCGGGACTTACCTTTGCATATATATTGGTAAACACGTCGGCGGGGAGGAAGAGGGGAGGGGAAGAGGGAGAGGGGAGGGGAAGAGGGAAAGGGAGGGGAAAGGAGAAAGGGGAGGGGAAGGAACGGAAGGGGGGAGATGGGAGGGGAAGTGGAGATAATGGAAAGGGGTAGGGGGAGTGGGAGGGGGTAGAGAGAAGGGACAGGGGGAGGGGAGGGGAAATACAGAGGGGACATGGAAGTGGCTGGGGGAGAGGAAATAGAGGTAATGGGACGGGGAGGAGGAATGAATATGGTAAAGGGGAGGGGAAGAAGGAAAGGGAAGGGGAAAGGAGGGTAGGGAAAGGTGAGAGGGGTTGAAGAGGGGGAATAAGGAGAGTAGGAAGAGGGGAGCGGTAGAGGAGGGGGAAGAAGGAGGAGGAGGTTAGGCAGGGGAGAGGTGGGGGAGTGGGGAGGTGAGGCAGTGAATATGGTGCCAAGAGGGGGTGACCCAAGTGCCTGGATATTGAAGATGAAAATTCCGGTGGTGGATTTTTGGTGAACGAGAGGGTGAGTTTACCCCGATATACGATTTTTGGAATTAATACAGGAAAACACAAGACAATTTTACTCAGTCCAGGAAAACCGATCGCTGTGCAAAATAAGATCATGACTGAGAATAAGACGCTTGCAAAATAAAGAGAATATGTGCAACGTTAAGCCTCTGAGGTGAGGACAGGATTCCATGAGCTTGGCTGATGTGAGGATGATTTTGTAGCTACCCCTTAAGGGATGAAGGCATCTGGCAATAGATGAACAAACAGTATATTCAGGTATCAACTAATTCTCAACTTTCTTCATTTCTATCCTACATTTATGAATTTTCCTAACCTAATACTCTCAATCCAAAACAAACAGGAAAAAACATAAGCAACGCTGTATACATGTCCCATACTGTTTACATAACCAAATAATGTGCTTCTGACTTTTGCACTCAAGTTTACATAAAGTCTACGTTCTCTCCTACCCTAGTTTCACTCGCTGTACCCAGTTGGATTTGAAACAAGCTTCTGTGAACCGTATGAATGATGCGAAATGGATAACATCGTTTTCGGAAATTCACCCGTCCCCTCCTTGCCTCGCTTTACCGTGTTACAAAATTCGTTACGTTGCTCTGAAGATTGGACTGATTCTCTCTCTCTCTCTCTCTCTCTCTTTCCTCATCCTCATTCCAGGACACACTCACACATTCACACACTTCCAAACTCTGGATCACTTTCATAGTCTCGCTTACTTTCACAGTCTGTCAGTCTCGCTCACTCTCACACTCACACTTTCTCACACTCGCTCACTGTGGCCATACAAACTTGTATACATGTACGTGTAATCAAATATACTTACTTCCTTTCTTACTTTTTTTGTCTATCTATTTATCTGTCAGTCTATCTGTCAATCTTTCTGTCTGTCTGTATCAATTTATTTGTTCATTTATTCGACTATATAAGTTAATTCTTTATTTTTCTCTCTCTCTCTCTCTCTCTCTCTCTCTCTCTCTCTCTCTCTCTCTCTCTCTCTCTCTCTCTCTCTCTATATATATATATATATATATATATATATATATATATATATATATTCTACTTGTCTGTCTATCCATCAATCAGTCTACCTCTGTATTATTTACTTATTTATTCGTTTATACAAATTAACTCGGATCAGGTGGCTACATATTAATTAATCTTAACACATCAGGTGTTGACTGCTTTTCCACAATGACGTATAACACCATTCCTTAGAGAGAAATATGTCTATTACTCTGACTGTAAAATAAAAGGATTCCTATACCAATTCTCTAAAAACCCATTCATTCCTGGTTCCTGAATCTACACTGCCTTTTCAAATTAAATGGAATCAGAAAGAGTACTTATGTGATACTCATTAGGTTAGCATATAAAGGTACGCAAAAGCTTTCCCATCCTTCATCTCTACCACCCTTATAGTTTTCAGTCTTCCTTTTTACCACACCCTATTTTAATTAGCTCATACTCTCCCTTTCACTATATTCCTGACACTGATAATCTCCCTTCTGCCCTAATCAGTTTCATTGGCAATACTGTGTGACTACCGTAGAACTGTCCTTGCATTATATCTTCCTAGCATCAAACTTTCCTTTTCGTAAACGCGAGCGCACGCATATGTACAAAAATACAGATAGATAAATAGATAGATAGTGATATAGATAGACAGATAGATATAGACACCCAGACAACCAAGCTCATATTTCACCATTTTTTTATATTAATTACATGTTATTTTCACTCTGCGCCAATCTCGCATCAGAAAAAACAACCAGCCATAACTCTCACTTTATCCTGACATACAATAATCCTCTTCCTTCTCACTTCTATCTCACCTTTAAATCAACCCTAAGGCCAAGCAAATCAGAGGAAGTAATCAGCCATAATTCTCAGCTCTCTCTCATTCTATCTAACTTCTGAATAAACCATAAGGCCAACAAAATAATTCTCTGCTTTACCTCAAGAAAAATCAACCATCATCCTCACTCAGTCTTCGGTAAAAAAAAAAAAAAAAAAAAAAAAAAAACTCTACTGTACTTTCACAAACATTAAAGGAAAAAATCATAATCCTCACCCTACTTAAAAAAAAAATAATAATAATAATAACCATTATCCCAATCTAGCTTCACAAAAAATTCACTTTCATTATACACTGAGAAACAATAAATAATCTTTCTCACTATTTTCAGATACAATTACCTAGCATTCTCATTTATCTTTTGAAATTAACCATCATCCTCGTTCTATACCAAGAAGTTAATCAGCATCCTCACCCTACCTCCCAATTTGCCCGAATCCTCACTCTATATTCAGAAAGCATCCATCAACCTCACTCCGCATCAACTTCTCCCTGCGCCAGTCTCACTCTCCATCAACCCAACTCTCCACCAAACTCATTCTGCATCACCCTCATCCTGCATCGGTTTCTCACTCTCACCAACCTCACCCTGCATCATCAGCCTCACTCTCCATCAACCCAACTCTCCACCAAACTCATCCTGCATCACCCTCACCCTACAACTCTCCACCAAACTCATTCTGCATCACACTCACCCCGCATCGGTTTTTCACTCTCACCAACCTCACCCTGCATCATCAGTCTCACTCTCCATCAACCCAACTCTCCACCAAACTCATTCTGCATCCACCTCACTCTGCATCAATCTCATTCTCCACCAACCTCACCCTGCATCATCAACCTCATTCTCCATCAACCCCACTCTCCACCAAACTCATTCTGCACCACCCTCACTCTGCATCAGTCTCTCACTCTCACCAACCTCATTCTGTTCCAGTCTCCTTCTCCACAAAACTCATTCTGCATCGCCCTCACTCTGCATAAACTCACTCTGCATTCACCTCTCACTCCGTATCCACTCAAAATCAACAACACGGCACCCAGCTTCCTACTCCATCATTGTCTTCCATTTGTCTTCGCCTGAGGTTTGCTTCCCTGTCTTCCACTCTCTTGTCTTCTTCCCCCCCCCCTCCTCCTCGGCTGCCACACTGACGATCCGTGTAACTCTATTAGCGTGATTATTCTCAGTCTGATACAAGCACTGAGGGGGTGTTCTTGGGGGAGAGGGGAGAGGAGAGAGGGGGGGAAGTTGAGGGGATGGGGATGGAATCGGGGAGGGAAGGGGAGGGAAGGAAATGTGACTGGAGAGGATAGAGGAGGGAGATGACGTTAGAAGTGAATGGGGTACGGAGGGAGTGGGTTGAGAGTGGGGGAAGGGGGAGTAGGGGAAGTGGAAGTGAGTAAGGAATGGGTAGGGAAGGTAGGGAGGAAGTGAAGTATATCTCTTTGACAGCGACAGGCAAGAGAGGGAGAAAGGTAAGGAGGTGGGGAGGAAGTAGGGGGTGAGGAATGGAGGGATGGGGAGAGACACGGACAGAGACGGAGGGGAGGGTGTGAATCTAGGAGAGAATGAATAATAAGAGGAGGTAAGGCAGGGAGGCGGAGGGTGTGGAGGAGGGAGGGAGATGGGAAGGGGGGTAGGGTGTGTGTGTGTGTGTGTGTGTGTGTGTGTGTGTGTGTGTGTGTGTGTGTGTGTGTGTGTGTGTGTGTGTGTGTGTGTGTATAAACAATGAATCTGTGTCTGTCTTGCATGAAATATGAAAAACTCTTTGCAGGGGGGGGGGGAAGGGTATAGAGGTTAGAGGGAAGAGGAGAAGGAAAGAAGAGTAAAAGGGACGGGAAGAAGGGCAATGGGAGTAGGGGTTAGGGTATGGGAGAAGAGAAGGGGAATGAGAGGGGAGAGGGAGTAGGAATTCCAGGGAGAGGAAAAGAGAAAATGGGAAAGAAGGTAAAAGGGAGCAGGAGTTGGAGAAAGAGGAATGGATAAAGAGGAAGGAAAAAAGGGAAAACGATTTAAGGGTCAAGGGAAGGCGAAGGTTGGGAGAAAGGAAAAGGAGGGGAAGGAAAAACGAATGCTGTAGTAAAAGGAAAAATGGAGATGAGTAAAGAGGAGTTCAAACATCTATTATCCTTATTACAAGCTTATTATTACTCTCTTTGATGCTTTATTGATGCTGATATTAACCTCCTGCGCTCTTGAATTTTTCCTCCTCCATTCATCTCTCTCTCTCTCTTAACTTCCCCTTCCCCTTTCAGTTTCCCATTTTTTTATCTTCATCTTTTTTCTAATCCTTCACCTTTGCTTATCCCCTCAACTTCTCCACCTTCATACTCTTCCTTCCTTTTCGTCATATATCTGTTTCTTCCTCTTCCATCGCCCTCTTTCTTTCTCTTCCTCCATCGTCTTCCCGTCCTGCATTCACCTTCCTATATTCCCTTCTCTTCCTTCCTTTTCAACCAATTTCTGTTCCTTCCCCTTCCACTACCCTCGTCGTCTTCCTCTTCCTTAATTCTCTTCCTTTCCTTCATCCATCCTCTTCTCTTCCTCTTCCTTCTGCCTCATCTTCATTCATTACGTCCGCCGAAGATTGAATTATGTTTCAACCTCATCTGTCTGTTTGATTCCTCCCCAAACCTCCCTGCCTCCTTTCTTCCTCCCTCCACATCCTTCCTCCTCTCTTCCTCCCTCCACCTCCTTCCTCACCTCTTCCTCCCCACCTCCCTTCTTTCCCCCTCTGCCGCCTTCCTCTCTTACTCCCCCACCCCACCTTACTCCCTCCTTCATCTTCTTCCTATTCCTTCACCATCCTCAACCTCCGCTTTCCTTCCTCACCTCCTCCCTGTCATCGCTGTCTCTTCCTCCAATTTTTCTTCCACCTCTCTCCCTTCCTTTCTTCCTTTTACCTCCTCTCCATCTCCTCCTCCATATTCCTCCTACCACACTCTCTCTTCCTACGTCCCTCCTCTGCCTCCCCTCTTTCCTCCTCCAACCCGTTTCCTCTTCTCCCTTCCTTCCTCTCTCCGTACACTTCTCTTCTTCCCCCACTCTTTCTCCCCTCTTCTTCCCTTCTTCCTCTCTTCGTACACCTCTTCCTCCTCTCTTCCTCCTTTCCCTGCTCTACAACCTCTGCGTCTTTCTTCCTCGTCCATTATGCATGCTATCATTAATATAGCCTCTTCCCTCTTTACCCTACTCATTATTACCTTCCTCCGTGTTTATCTTCGTTTCCTCCTTCCTTCATCGTCCTTTTTCCTTCGTATTTTTATCTCTTTTCTTTCTGGTTTATTTTCATCCCTTTTATATTTTTTCTTCTTTTTTCTCCAGCCTTTTCTTCTTTCATCATCATCATCATCATCATCATAACCACCATCTTCTTCTTCTTTTTCTTCTTCTTCTTCCTCTTCTCCTCCCTCCGCTTCCTCCTCCTCCTCACACATGGTGCCTCCAAGTCTTTCGTTTCTGCTTTCCTTATCCTATTTACTTTTCCAATTTCTTCTCCTCCCAGTTCCTTTCTACTTCACCCTACCTTTCCGTCACATTCTTTTCCTTCCACTATCTTTATTTCTTCTTCCATCTTTCTTAGCTTTTTCTTCCCTCCTCTATTACCTTAACTTAATTTTCTGCTTTCTTTTTCCTCATTTCCATCCTTCTCAATCTTCATCTATTCTTTCTCTTCTTTCTTTAAAATATCCTTCTCCTCTTCCCTCTCGTCCTCTGCCTGTTTCTTTCCATCTCCTCCCCCCTCCTCCTTCTCCTCCTCCAGTTGCTTTTGCCTATATAATTTCTTCTCTTTCTCCACCTCTCTTTTTTTCTTCTTTTCATCTCTTCCTCCTCCTGCATATTTCATTCTTCTCCCTACCTACCTCCTCCTTCCCCTACTTGTCGTTTTTCTTCCATCTCCATTCCTTGTCCACCTTCTCTTTCCTCCTCTTCCTTCTCCTACTTTTCCCTCCCCTCCTCCTCCTTCCACTTCATCCATCTTCTACTTTTCTCTCCCCTCCTCCTCCTTCTTCCTGCCTCCTACGCAAACACCCAGGAAGTAGGAACCTTATCTGGAGTTGTGGCACATACGGTGAAAAGGGGAGAGTTCCATTTCCCTATTTATTTTCCGTCTTCTCTTCCTCCTCTTCCCTCTTTTCTTCCATTTCTTTCACTTTTTTCCTCCTCCTCTTCTTCTTCTTCTATTTCCTCCTCCTCTTCCTCCTCCTCCTTCCACCCTTCTCCTCCTCCTCTTCTTCTAGTTTCATTTTTCCTTCTGCTTTTCCATCTCCTCCCATCGCTTTCTCCTCCTACTTTTCCTCTCCTTTCCTTCCTTCCTTCCTCCTCCTCAAACACGCATGACCAAGAACCTAATCTCAAGTTGAAGAGGAGGCAGACCAGGTGAAAAGGGGAGAGTTTCATTCGTCTATTTATACTCCTTTTTCTCCTTCTCCTCTTCCTCCATCTCATTCCCTTCCCATCTCTCTTCCTTTATTTTCCTCCTTCTCCTCTTACTTCTTGTCGCTCTCTTCAAGTTGCTCTTTACCTTCTCTCATTTCTCCTTCCTCCTCCTACCTTTCCCTCCTTTCCTCTTCCTCCTCCTCTTCCTCATTGTCGTTTTCTTTCCATCTCCATTCGTTCTCTACTTTCACCCATTTCTCCTACTTCTCCTTCACTTTCTCCTCGTCTTTCCCTTTTCCATCCCTTCTTTAACTCTCACAATTCTCCTTCCTCCTCCTTCTCCTGCTGCTCCCATTCTTTCCATCTCCATTTCCCCTTCACCTCCTCCAGATTCTCCTTCCTCCTTCTTTTCCCTCCCTTCCTCCACCTCCTCCATGCTCCACACTCACCCAGGAGTAGACACCTAATCTGGAGTTGAGGCAGGGGCAGGATCGTTGAAAGGGGCCAGTTGCATTTGCCTATTCAGCGAGCACGACTCCATCAGGTCTACACGCTTTTATATATTCGCTTTTTATTTCCCTCGTAATACAGAGTGGCAGGACGCTGAGATGCTGAGGCCGACACACGCGCAAAAGCCACACACACACACACACACACACACACACACACACACACACACACACACACACACACACACACACACACACATGTCTGTATTTTACATTAAAGCATGCATGTAATATTTGCCTAAGTCTATTTGCATTCATATACTCATATATGAATGCATGTGTAAATATACTGTACAAACATAGATACATTACATACATACATACACCTATTCAAACTACCAGATACATAATGGTACCTACAGAAAGACGAATGGCTGCGTGCGAGCCACCTAACGTGCGCGCACGCACGCACGCACACGCACACACGCACACACACACACACACACACACACACCAGTATTACCCAAAAACGTATCCACAAAAACACATGCAAAGGTGAATCGCTAAACGAGTTTAAAAGATCACCACTAATAAATAAATAATCCTAATTTGCTGTATATTCGAAAAGAGCAGACACGATTTCTGACACATCGCCACTGTGCATTATGGCATTGTTCACAGATAAATACCAGTGTAGTTAAAATGAACAAATTACACCTGTACGGCAATGACTGAACATACCTGGGCAGTGACGGGATGGAGTGGAAGGTGGGATACACCAGGATAACACCATCTGTTGAAAGGAAAAAAGAAAAAAGTGTTATGACAAAATTCTTGGAAAAAATAAAAGTGTTACTATACTCTTCTTGCTCAAACTTGGCGTAAAATTTCCATCTCTCCACTTTGAATGCTGAGTTGGACTGCCATTAGATTACGATGCTAGTCATGAATAAGTGCTATGGAATGTATGTACTGTAGTGCGCTAGCATTGCCTTCTTCTGACAGAGCTACGTGAAATAAGCAGCAAAGTGACGAAAATCTGGGCCAAGTTAGAGTGAATAGAGTATAGCTAATTTTTCTGTCCAAATCCCGTGACGTACTTAAGTGACTTTATTCCTACTACTTTACTACTTCCTGGCACTTTTATGTCACTTAGAAAATGTTATGGATCTTCCTTGACCGATGAAAGTAAAGGAAATGGAGTGTTTAAACTGAAAGGATTTGTTACACAGAAGAGAGGTGTAATAAACATAATAAATCGCTTAGAAGGAGATGTTAGGGAGGGCCTTGGAAAAATTATATCCTTGTCACTGCCAGACGATTTTGTTCAGCTTAAGTGAAGAATGTAAATCCAGGGAGCCATCTGTCTTAGTCTCTTAATCCTTCGCTCAAACACATTAGGCGAATTATCCTTCAGAACGAAAGAATACGAAACGAACAGAGAGAGAGAGAGAGAGAGAGAGAGAGAGAGAGAGAGAGAAAACAAGGCCTGTTTCCGTATGACACAGTGAAGTACAAAAATTTTCCTTAATATTACACCTCTTCTATTTACCACTTCCCTTTGCTGGTTAATATTACTGAGTGAGGTTGGTATGTTTCCCTGCCCACTGATGACTCTCTAAGATGCGTCAGAGAGGAAAGTGACAAGTATGACCTAAGTGTGAAGTAGACGCAGTGGAATTATGAGCGAACTTTTGCATCTGCCTGTACTTAATCGAATTTCAATGGGAAAAAATACGTAGTTTCCTCACTTCAACTTGGCATAGATTTCTCGTCCTTTTGCATCGTATTTCCTGTAGCTCTGTGGCAGAAAAAGACGATACTAAGGCTCTACAACCTTTTCACAACACTTCTTCGTGACTAGCACCAGATTCCAGTGTTCATCTCTAGCTACAACTTAGCATTCAAGATGGAAATGGAAATTTTTACGCCCATTAAGAAAGAAAAAATAAAAGGACACAGCGTGAAAAAAAAAAAAAAAAAAAAGGTGAGCGAAAAGATCCAAGCCAAGCCCCTCTCAAGAAGGAGGAACGGCCAATTTTACGCCAGGTTAGAGCGAACGGGGTATAGGTGAGCGAAAAGTTCCGTATTTTAACCCCTCCTCCCTCATTTATTCGGTCGTTCGTCATAACCCCCCGCCAATAACTCTCGCTCCAGGCCCACTTTTTTCGTGGATTGTACGTAGCGAGGCGACATTATTGCCTGTCGCGGCAGATGTAAGCAGTTTTGTTGTGTCGGGGATCCGGGAATAATGGCTTGGCTCGGGCTAATACCTTTTCTTTTTTTATTTTTCCGGCTTTCTTTTTTGGGTGGTGGTGAAATATTACTTGCTGGGAAGTAATCTCTCTCTCTCTCTCTCTCTCTCTCTCTCTCTCTCTCTCCATTACTGTATGTGCGTATTCCTTACTTCCCCCATACAATCGTGTCTGTGTGCATGTGCGTGCAGCTGTGCGTGCATTTAATTAACTGGGTCCCCTCTACGTCACCCAGCCTGTTCACACCACCATGATTGCGTGCGTGTGCGTGGCTCGATATTACCCTGCTGTCCTACCATATTGTCCTACCACAATATCCTGCCGCACTGTCCTACCACACCATCCTACAGTCCTACCACACTATCCTATTCACTGTCCTACCACACTATCCTACACACTGTCCTACCACACTATCCTACACACTGTCCTACCACACTCCACTAGACAACATCCTACCACACTGTCCTACCACACTCCACTACACAACATCCTAACACACTGACCTACACACTCCACTACCGCAGTCATCACAAGCTGTCCTACCAAATTGTCCTACCACCAAATGACTTCCTTCGAATACTGCATATCATCATCTTTGGTCTGGAAGAATTAAGTAGAAAATGAAGTCCTTTGGCTCACTGTTATGCCTCTCGTGTCGTAAATACCAATGACATTATTTTCTTAACAGCCTAAATTAAGCATCCATCCATTCTATAAAATTACCCCTTATTTTCAAAGTAATGGCCTTTAATTTCAGGTTTTCCTTTACTAATAATGATTACCTTAAACTTCAATGGTCGCAGTTCAGTTACAAGCTTCATGTCTGTCATCTCAATTATTTTATTTATTTATTTATGCCTTCCTGTGTATCATCCCAATTACTTTTTTTATTCATGCTTTCATTTCTCTCACCCAATTAGTTTTTTAATTTTTTCTTTCATGCCTCTTACCCCAATTACTTTTTTTTTCTTTCATGTTTCTCATCCCAAATTCCTTTTTTTTTTTTTTTAATTCTTTCATGTCTCTCACCCCAATTACTTTTTTATTTACTCTTTCATGTCTCTCACCCCAATTACTTTTTTTTATTTATTCTTTCGTGTCTCTCACCCAAATTACTTTTTTAAATCTCAGGACGATTTTATTCAGTTTAGGGGAGATTTTTTCGGCCTGGAGGGGTTTTATATAGCCTTCATTAATCTCTTAACAACCATATATAACCCCTTAAATACACTGGTGATGGGGAGGGACGCCTTCATGTGGTGGCACTGATATACCTAGGCTGCTACACTGCCGGGTTATGCAAAGATTTCTCAGTTCCCTCCCTATTCCCCGAAAGAAGGATGGTGGCTGCAGGAGACGGGCAACTTTAGTATGCAGTCCACCGCTTTTACTATTACTACTACTGCTACTTCTACCATTGCTACCACCACCACCACTACAACTACTACAAATTAAAATCTCTTGGTGCTGGTATGATTAAAAGTAAAAATACGTTTTTGGAGTTACAGGCTCAACTCAAAGTATTTCATTCATGTCAATAATCCCCCCACCATTCCAATGCTGAAGAAACTATACTCCTTTTACTCTAACTTGGCCCAGATTTTCGTCCCTTTGAAGCTTATTTCACGTAGCTCTGTGGCAGAAAAAGACAATGCTACTGCTCGACATACAACGCACTTCTTCGTGACTATGATAATCCGGTGTCAGTATACATTTACATCTCAGCATTCAAGATGGAGAGATGGGAATTTTAGACCAAGTTAGAGTAAACAGAGTATAGCTTGAGAGTAACAAGAATAAACTGAAGTGTTATAAGTCAACGCTGTGAAAAAAAAAAAATAAGTCAATGAATACTGTACCAAATTTTATTCAGTTTTCAGAGATATTCAAAACTAAAAAAAAAAAAAAGCTTAGTTCACAAGTGACTTTTTTTCTTTTACCAGTACCTTCTAGTTTACCTAATTATTCGTATTTAGACAAATTTCAAGACAATATTGCTCAAGGGTCTCTCAAAATTACTGCTCAGCTAAGGAGGAAGGACTAAACGCTCAGAGTAGGTCAGGTAACTAATCTCAATCTTGCGGAACCACTGCTGGGTCGCCCTTTGGTGCCTAAACGGCCTAATTAAGATTTTGTGTGTGCAGTGGGTCAGCAGTGAGGCAGAGAGGAAGTGTGTGTGAAGCAGAAAGGAAGTGTGGGTGAGGCAGAGAGGGAGGTTGGGTGAGGCAGGGAAAGAGACAGAGGTGGGTGAGGCAGGAAAGAGGTTGGGTGAGGCAGGGAAAGAGACCAGTGCAGGGAAGGAGGGTGGGTGAGGCAGGGAAGAGGCTGGGTGAGGCAGCGAAGGAGAGTGAATCAGGCAGGGAAGGAGGATGGGTGAGGCAGGGAAGGAGGTTAGGAGAGGCAGAGAGGATTGAGGCACAGAAAGGGGCAGTATGAGGATAAGGATGACAAGGAGGTTGAGTGACGTAGGCGGGAAGGTGAGGTGAGGCAGAGAGACTGGGTGTGGCAGGGAAGGAGGTTGGGTGAGGCAAGGACGGAGGCTTAAGTAAAGGAGAAGTTGGGAGAACAATGTGCAGGTAGGCGAAACGGGTAGGTGAGGCAGGGAGATGGGCAAAAGGGAGGCACAGAGATTAAGGTAGGCAGGTAGGTAGGGTTAGGTCAGGCAGGGAACTGATAGAGAAAGAGACTGAGAGATTGAGTAAGGCAGTCAGAAGGGGAGGTTGGGAGAAGAAGGGAGACTGAGGCAGACAGGCAGGGACGGTGGATGGGTGAGGCAGAGAAATGAATGAAGTAGAGAGAGTGAGTGAGACAGGTAGGAACGCAAGGTGGAGGTAGGCAGATGGAGATTAAGGGAGGCAGGCAGGTAGGGTTAGGTCAGGCATGGAATTCATAGAGAAAGACTGAGAGATTGAGTGAAGAAGTCAGACAGGGAGGTTGGGAGAAGAAAGGACACTGAGGCAGACAGGCAGGCAAAGACGGTGGATGAGTGAGGCAAAGAGACTGAGTGAGGCAGGTAGGAACGCAAGGTGGAGGTAGGCAGAGGGAGTAGGTGGGTGGGTAGGGAGGATTTAATATTAAGAGGAGCAGGTGAAAGCAGAGTGAGGAGGAAGCACGTAGAGAAGTGGGGAAGCAGGTAATTAAGCAGATAAACACAGGTGATAAAGCAGGCAGCAGGAAGACAAGACAGAGTGAAAGGGAAGGCAGGAAGGGAGGTAGGGAAAAGGGAAGGTAGGTGAAGAAAGATGAGGTAGGGAGGTAAGTAACTGAGAAAAAGGAGAGAGAGAGAGAGAGAGAGAGAGAGAGAGAGAGAGAGAGAGAGAGAGAGAGGAAGGAAGCTAGCAGGAGTGGGAAAGGGAGAAAGGAGGCAGGAAAAGAGAGAGAGGAGGCAGGGAATGGGAAGGCAGGAAGCAGTGAGGTAGGTCGAGAGGCAGGTAAGTGTAGAGAGGCAGAGGAGAGGTAGGGAGAGAAGAAATATGTAGGCAGGAAGGAAGGAGGGCTAGAAAACAAAGGAGAGGTAGGGAGAAGCGAAATATAGGCATAGAGGGAGAAGGGTAGGCAAAGGAAAGGGAGGAAGAGGGGAAGCAGAGAGGAGGAGACAGAGAGAGAGGGCAGGAACCAGGGCAAGGACGCAACACTGAGGCAGGATGAGTAGAGGTAGGCAAGGCGGAAGGCAAGGAGAGGCAGAGGAGGTCAGGCAGGGAGGGAGGCAGCGATAGTAGAGTGCCAAGCGAGGAAATAAGAAGTGTCTGTGGGGCTGTATTTACACTGCCTTTACCTCCTCACCAAAAATTTCTCATCTTTTTTTTATATAATTTCCTGATTTTCCTTCTTTTGGACCCTTGTGGTAATTTGAGGGCGAAAATTAGAGGCGAGGAAGATTATTTTTTTGAGTTAGGAGAAGTGGAGTTAGCTGGAGAATGGGAGTGGTTTGGGTTATTACTGAGAAATTTGATTACTGAGCTACTTCGTTATCTGAGTTTATTATTACTGTGATGATGATGATGATGATGATGATGATGATGATGATGATGATGACGACGACGATGATCATGATGATGATCAACATTATTATTATTACAATTACTATTATTACTATTACCATTATTATTATTATTATTATTATTATTATTATTATTGTTATTATTACTATTATTATTATTACCATTATTATCATTACCCTTATTATTACTACTAATATTAATTATTATTAGTTATTATTATTATTGTTATGATGATGAAAAGGGTGATGATGATGATGATGATGATGATGATGATGTTATTATTATTACTATTATTAATATTACAACATTTTTTTACTCTAAAGAAGATATTATGCTCGATAAAAATCAGTTACTTCTCTGCGTGAGCTTACAATTAAAATCTTAATTGACAACCAGGATAACAGAATGGCAACCCAGACAAGGAGTGAGAGAAAGAGGCAGAAAAAAACATGGCGAGATGAGATTTGGGGACTGGCTAAGACTGGATGGAACAGGTTAAGCGCCAATACATCAGAATGGAAAAAGATGGGAGGAAGGATATTAATGCAAGACCTGAGCCCTCCACTATGAACAGTCTCTTCTCTGCTAATTAAAATGAATGGAAATACTCTGAATATAGCGCAAAAAATAAATAAATAAGAGTGAAGAAGTGAACTGGGCATCTATAAAAAGTAAAAAATATATATATATACATATACCGTATATATATATTTCTTAACCCATATATAAGGAGAAAAAAAAAGCCAAAAAACGAAAAAAGGGAAGAACTGAAAAAAAGTCAAATGACTAAATACTTTACAAATACATAATTACAGTCAAACCCACTCAACAAAAGGTGAAAAAACACCAACAACTCACACACACACACACACACACACACACACACACACACACACACACACACACACACACACACACCGGTAAAAACGGATTATACCAAAAGAGCAGTAAAAACACGGAAAAACCATCCTCCAATTTTTCTCTGTGTGTATTCGTGTAGGTGTGTGTATTTTTGTTTGTGTGCGCGTTTTTTATGAACGTCTGTCTGAACGAGAAAGTGTGTGTGTGTGTGTGTGTGTGTGTGTGTGTGTGTGTGTGTGTGTGTGTGTGTGTGTGTGTGTGTGTGTGTGTGTGTGTGTGTGTGTGTGTGTGTACGCTTTTTTATGAGCGTCCGTCAGTGCGTGCTGGAAAAATTTATACGGAGGCAAAACTCGTGCATCTGCCTCTCAGCCTTTAAAAAAATTGCCTGATAGAATTCAATTTGTAGACTTTATTCGAGTTTCCTGGGTGTTATTGGCCTTTGTGGGGGAGGGGGAGGGGAAGTGGGGGGATGGGGAGAGGTAAGGGGAGGGAAGAGTGGGCGGGGAAGGGCACAGGTTATAGTTGGCAAAGAGGGGGACGTCTTGACAGGAGGATGAGAAATGTTGGGGAAAGAGGGATGGGGAGGTTTGGAGGGGAGATGTAGGGGGGGAGCATGTAGGAAGAGGGGATATGGAAGTGGTGGAGGAGGAAGAAGGGAGGGCAGAGGGGATGCAGGGAAGTGGGGGGGGGAGAAACTGGAGGTGGGAATCGGGGACGTAAGAGGATAGGGGTGGCTTGAAGAGGGTGGGGGAGAAAAAGAGGAAAGCAAAGTAGGGGAAAGAGGAAAGTGGCTTGTGGGGGTGGAGGAGGGGTGGGGATGTAGGGGGAAGATTGGAGGGTTGAGGGTGGGGATGTGGGAAGGGGAGGAGAGGGAGAAGAAGGACGAGGGAAGAAGGGCAGGGGGGAAATAACGGATGAGGAGGAAAAAGATAAAGATGACGAAGGCACAAGAGGAGAAAATTGAGAGGGAAGATGAGGGAAACAGATATGGAGAAATGCTAGAGGGAGGAGGAGGAGGGAAAAGGAGAGAGGAGAAGGAAGAAACATGGACGAAGAAGAGGTTTGGGTAGGGGGAAGGAGGGCATTCATGAGGAGGAGGAGGAGGAGCGAAGGGAAAGGAGACAGAAACATAAGAGGGAGGGAGACGATGAAAAGAGTACAGAGGAAAGGGAGAGGCAGGGAAAGGAAAACAGAAATGAAGATGAAAGGGAAAGATGATGAAAATGGATAATGAGAGAGAGAGAGAGAGAGAGAGAGAGAGAGAGAGAGAGAGAGAGAGAGAGAGAGAGAGAGAGAGAGAGTTTATTACCCTAGCGAAGCGAAATTATTCCCTCAGCAAGATGTGATTTTTACATGCTTCCCCGCGCGATGCAGTGCCAGATTCTGTTAGCAGTGGAGTTTAGGGAATAGGACACACACACACACACACACACACACACACACACACACACACACACACACACACACACACAGGAAGCAATACCGCCCTGACCTTGTGGCACCAAACGCAATATCACTTCAGGTTTTTACTGACATGTTATTTATTTATTTTTCCACGTATTTTCCAAACATTTTCCTTCCTCTATTATTTTTCTAAGAGAGGAAAGGCTTGAAGTGAACGTCGCTTTGTGTTAAGAGATCAATCCATCAGTGAGAAAGTGTGAGCTAGCTTTTTTATTTCTTGTATGTCGAGATCAAGTCGCATCACAAAAAGGAGAAACAATACTGTCTGGAAAAACTATTATCAAAATGAAAAAAGGGTCATCTATAAAGGATACCGTATGATCTGTGTGTGTGTGTGTGTGTGTGTGTGTGTGTGTGTGTGTGTGTGTGTGTGTGTGTGTGTGTGTGTCTCTCTCTCTCTCTCTCTCTCTCTCTCTCTCTCTCTCTCTCTCTCCCCTTACTCCATCACGTCCACCCTTTCGCCAAAGTTACAAGGTAAAGAAAAAAAAAACATCTTCAATTAATACTAGACTTGCAAGATTCTGCACTACAACGTTTCAGATTTCTCGGTAGACAGAGACAATATTAGATCTGTGTAAATACGAAGGAAACGGAAAGGGGGAGAGGGAGAGAATAACTTGGATATTTCCTGAATGAATTTTTCCTTTAACCATTATGACTGACAGAGAAGTAGTAGGCTTAGTGCATCTTCGATAATAATTCACTAGCACGGAAATACCAAATATGAAAAAATGGTAAAATCGTCTGGAGTCAGGCATACAAACAGAATATTTAACATGTGAACCGGCATAAACAATACACCAATGCAGAGACGACCACTCACGTTCATATATATATATATATATATATATATATATATATATATATATATGGTAGGTACTGTACATCGTCACATAATGTACATAAAAGATCAATTGAGAAAAAGAATTAAAACATACACAAATTTATACATTCTTAGATAATTACATGCATATATACCGATACAGACATTCACAAACGTAGAGTGGAAAAGCATTAGCATAAACGGAAAATTCGCAAAAAATGCATACATACACAAAAACATAAATACATCCACACAAACTCTCTCTCTCTCCATCTTCAACAAGCAGACAGATATCCAACGGATCCACACCAATTGTTCAGCGGATCCTGTGTCAACAACGTAGATCCCCTGCATAAATCCGAGACCAAACACTGATGCTGCATACCTGAGATGAAAGTTGGCAATCTCCTGCTAAGAATACGGGGAGAGGAAAAGGTAAGTGAGGGAGATTGAAAGGTAAATAGATGAGTGACAGTCCTCTCATTTCCCCTTTACCCTCCTCCCTCCTACACTTCTTCCCACCCCCCTTCTTCTTCCTCCTCCTCCTCCTCCCAACATTACCTTTCTTCCTCCCTTTCTTACCTCCTCTCTCTCTCTCTCTCTCTCATCTTCCCAGTCAACTTATCTTCACCCTCCTTCTCTCTTTTTCCTCCTCCACCTCTTTCCTACTTCCATTCTCCCTCCCTTCCTCACTCAGTCTCCCACTCGATTACTGCATTTATTCTTTTAGACTTTTGAGACAATGAAAGATAATAACTGAGGGAGATTTTGAGGTAGATTTTGGAGTAGGATTGAGGAGGATTCTAAGGAAGACGGGCAGACACTAGATTTAGAGGAGTGAAATATGATACCTGGAGGAGATTCTGATGGTCAAAATTAAATGGAGAGTTTTAAGACGAACATAAATAGGTCTGAGGGAGTGAAGTGCAACTGTGAAGATTTTTAAGTTAATAGGTCGATGGCAGACAACAGAATGATGATGATAATAATAATAAATAACTATATAACTAAAAATAAAACTCTAATACTAAGGACAAAACTAAATTATACACAAAATAATGATAGTATGATTACACAGATAACAGTGTGATGAAAATACAAAATATAATGGGATAAAAAAAAGTACAGTACAACAGTTGGTAATACAGAATACTATGGAACAATGCGAATTTATGGGACAGTACTATTAAATGATGCAGAGTAGCCTAACTGAATTTAAATATTAATTGGATGCAGTTCAAGCGGCAATGTCATGGTGTCGCTGAATAATAAATACTATGGACTAATAAATAAAAAATTAAATCTAAATAAATTACCGAGTAGAGGGAAATATGGATGATGCTACTAAGGAATTATGGACGCCTTCCTGCTTTCTTATCCTTGTGTTTGACTTACATAATAATCAGGAAAAAATAAACTACCATATAAAAGCACTTCCGAAAAAAAAAAAATCTGTTGATGTTTGTTTATCTTTTTACTCAATCGCCACCCTAAGGATTCAGTTGTAAGATTTTTTTAAACTGAAGGAATAACGATATGTCATAAACGAAATATTTACATTACCATTTGAAACACAAATTGGAACCACATAAAAAAAAAAATTAAACTAGGCCAACAGAGCACGATATTCAGTTGCAAAAATAAAATACAAGACGATTAATAAAAACTGAGCCAATCCAAATTCGTGGTAATTTTAGAGAGTAAAAGTTAACAGCCACAACATGAAGGCACAAAGAACTACAAAGGAAAGCCAACAGCAACAGACGAATTGGTCCTTTCAAGGCTTTGTTACGTCGAGGTCCCTTATTACACCTTCCGGTACCCCAGGGGCCCTAAGATTACGCTGCTGCAGGCCAGATAATTTCAGCCCTATGAGACCACACAACGTCCTAGGCAGCGTTTTTATTTTATTTTATTTATTTTTATTTTTTTTAATGATGGAAAAATCTCCGGGCACCACTTGGATCCGAAGCACGGAGCGTCCCAAGGGGAGGTCTATCACTGCATTACGGAGATGTAGCAATTGTGTACACAGTGAAGAACACACACACACACACACACACACACACACACACACACACACACACACACACTCTCTCTCTCTCTCTCTAAAGCCAGGCAGTATATTCCACTTGTGAACAAAACTAATGGATTAAAACTCAAGAACTCCCAGTCTCATAAACCGTATTGTCTGGCAGTAGATTAAAGGCGGGAGGAAAAAGATAAAAATAAATGCACAATAAAAGCAACTCCAGCGCGCTACAAGCAAGCAATTTTAGTCCAATAAACCTGGGGGAGAGGACGATGCAAAATGATAAATGCTGGAGAGAGAGAGAGAGAGAGAGAGAGAGAGAGAGAGAGAGAGAGAGAGAGAGAGAGAGAGAGAGAGAGAGAGAGAGAGAGAGAGAGAGAGTCCCCCAGAAAAATAGCCAACCCGCTGCACCACCACCAACACAGCAGGAAAATACTATGAAAACTAATATGCCAAGTCGAGTCCAGCTTAGCAGTAATTTATTGCAGATCAGGGCAGGTGGGGGAGGGAAGGGGGATGGGGGAGAAGTCGATTGAAGGGATGGAGGGAGTAGGAAGGGAGGGGGAGAAGGATGGGTGAAGGGAAGGGTTGGGGAGGGAGGAGAAGAAGGATGAGTGAAGGGAAGGGAGAAGGGAAGGATTGAGGGAGGAAGGAGAGATTAGAGGGGTGGAGAGGTTGGAGGGAGAAAGGGAGGGACTTGAGAGAGGGAGGAGGAGAAGAATGGGGGAAGGGAGAGGTTGAGCGAAGAAGGAGAGATTAGAGGGGAGAAGGGGTTGGAGAGAGAAAGAGAAGGAATGGAGAGAGGGAGTGACTGGAGAGTGGGAGGAGGAGGGGAAGGGAGGGGCTGAAGGAGGGATGAGAGATTAGAGGGAGTAGGAAGAGACTCGGGGGAAAAGAGATAAATATAAAGGGAAGAAAAAATGGATTAGAGGGATGTAGATAAAAACGGAATGGGAGGAGAGAAGAAAGGACAAGAGGGAGGAAGGAACTGGATGACGAAAGGAGAGAGGAAAGAATATAAGGAAGGGAGGAATGGAGGGAAGAGAGGAAGGGTGGGATGGGAGGAAGAGAGTATTTTTTGTGGCTTAAGGATAATAGGAAATAGAAAGGGATGGGGCTACAAGTCGACTGGAGTAGAGGACTGGAGGGGAGGAGAAAGGAAGGGACTGGAAGGAAAGAAAGATAAATGGTTTTGGGGACGAAGGGAGAGAATGGTAAAGGTAAAGGGTAAGAATAACGTTGGAAGGGGAGAGGGGAAATGGGCTGAGGGGAGGGGAGGGGAAGGTGGGGAAGTTGAAGACGGAGTGGATTTAATTTGGGGAGTGGGGAGGCTAGATAAGGGGAGATATGGGTAGTCTAGGTCAGGGAAGGGGTGTAGAGGGGATGAGGGAAGAAAATGTATGGGAAGATATACAGTAGCTGGAGATGGATGGGAGTCAGTTTGTGGAATGAGGAGATTAAATTCAGGATGATTAGAGGAGTCAGGTGGAGAAAGGACGAGATGGACGAAGAGAGAGGGTCAGGTGGAGAAATGGTGTGGATGAGATGGAGGAAGAGAGAGGGTCAGGTGGAGAAATGGTGTGGATGAGATGGAGGAAGAGAGAGGGTCAGGTGGAAGATATGGGAAGAAGTACTGTAGCTGGAGGACGACGTTTGGGAGATGGGGAGGTTAAAATGAGGATGATTAAGAGAGTCAGGATGGGGAATGGGTGCCGACGAGACAAGGAGAGACTGATTTCTGAAGGAGGTGTGTGTGAAGAGGACTGGAAGTTTGAAGAAAGGGGAGGTGAAGGTGAGGAAAATCGGAAGAATCGGGTCGGGGAACGGAGGGGAAACGAGCGGAGGAAAAATGGAGGGAAGAGATGTTGAAGGAGCACTGAAGTAATCATAAGGAATGTGGGAGCGAAGTTGGGAGAAGGGGATAGCATGAGATGGAAAAAAGGGAAATGGCTTGGGGGGTTTCCTAATTTCTAGGGGGTTGGGACTAAACCCTTTACTACCGACGCCTCATTACTAATACTTTTGCTCCTACCAGACGATTTTCTTCAGCTGAGGGGAGACTTTAAGAAACTGAGGGGTTAGATGTAGTCATTAACCCTTCCTTTGCTTTATATCTCCTCTGAGCTTAGTAAAATCGTCTAGCAGCTGCAAACAATAAAATAATAAGCGTACTCGGGCTGAAAAGGTTAAGCTGAAGGCATGGGATATAAAAGTCGACTGGAATGGGAAGGGGGGATGAGGAAGCAGGGAATCAGGGTGGGGAGGAAGGAGGGGGAACTGGGACTGAGAAAGGGAGGGGGAAGATTGGCGGGAATGGTCATAAACTTGAGGATTGGGGGATGGCAGCCGACGTTTTATTCTTATTTATTCATTATTTTTATTAGTCTAGTCCATTTCACTTGGCAGGGTGTTGATGTTTCACTTTCGTTCATTCTCTTCTCTTGTTTTGTGGACCACACCTCACATCATTCTTACAAGGGAAAAAAAGGTGATGATGATGATGATGATAATGATGATGATGATGATGATGATGACGATGATGATGATGATGTGATGATGATGATGATGATGATGACGATGATGATGATGATGTGATGATGATGATGATGTTGATGATGATTTATTTACCGTGTTTATAATTTACTCGTTTATTTATTTATTCATTTAGAGAAGAGTAGGAAAACACGCTGGAAGGTGAGAGGAGGGGACTGGATGGGGTGAAAGGAAGCATAACTGGGAGATGCGGCAATAGTTGTGGGACGAGGCCGAGTCAGAAAGGGGTGGGCGTGTAGGGGAGAGAGAAGGCCGAGTTAGGAAAGGAGGGAGAGGGCCGAGTTAGAGAGGGGGACAGAGTTAGGAAGGGTACGAGTCCACCACACGCCACCATCACCATGATTACGTGAGACGGCTGTGCATACGGAGGTTTAGGGGGAAATTTAAGGGGTAAGGGAACCGTTTTAAGGGATAAGGGAAAGGAATGGTGGGTCGAAAGAATGAACTGGTATGGGGGAGGATAATTTCTTCACTACATGAGAAAGAGAGAGAGAGAGAGAGAGAGAGAGAGAAAGGGGGGGGAGGGGGCAGCGTGTGATTGGAAGGCAGCTGTATCGATCCCACTATCATTACGATGAGTCTAATCAGGGGATGCCTTCCCCCCCTTTGCATGATCAAGCACCAGTCTCTCTTTGTCTCTGTCTGTCTCTGTCTCTCTGTCTGTCTGTCTCTCTCTCTCTCTCTCCCTCTCTCTCTCTCTCTTCTCGTGTCCATGTTTTTTGCTTCCTTCACTATTTATCTATCCGTCAAATCCACGCACTCATCAGTCTGTCACAAATGTCCCCGCCTCTCTCTCTCTCTCATTTCAATTATTAGACTTATTTTTCCTGCTTCCTTCCTTACTTTATTTGTCAACAATTATCTCTCCTCCCCACGTCTCTCTCTCTCTCTCTCTCTCTCTCTCTCTCTCTCTCTCTCTCTCATATTGCATTTCTCCTGCCTCCTTTCATCTTGCATACTCAGCATTTTTCAACATTGCATGCCTCACTTAACATGTCGTCAGTGATTCTCGTTTTAAATCCATTTTTTTTCTATCATATTCCTGTGTTCTTTCATTTTATTTTCCATTTTCATGTTCTTTTCCCTTTCCGTTTTAACTCATTACTTTTCCTTGTTTTCCTAGTTAATTTCCTTTCCTGTCCATCTCCTTTTGTCTTCGTTTTTATTTTATTTTTCATTTCCTATGTTTTTTTTTTCCCTTCTCCATTTTTATGTCTTTAGTTTCCTTCTTTTCCTACTTCACTTTCATTCACTTCTATCTCATTTTTGTCTTCTCTTTCCCTTTATTTACCATTTTTTATGCTTACCCCCGTTTTTCTATTAAAATCGTTTCTTTGTTTTCCTAGTTTCTTTCCTTTCCTATCTTACTTTTTGTCTTCGTTCATTATATTTTCTATTTTCTGTCGTTTTTCTTCCCTGTCCCTCCTTTTTTCCTTTTCTTTTCTTCCTTTCCTGTCTTTTAATTCAGTTCTTTCTTCTTTCCTTTTTTATTTCCTCTTGCTTTCACCATCCTCTCTTTCTTTCTATTCCAAGCAAATCTTTCTTTCAATAAAGTTTGTGTACAGATATTAAGCATTTCGTTTTTCTTTGCTTATTTATTTTCTCATAATACGCCTGTCTCTAAATCTTACTGCTTGTTAATTTCTGTCCTCTCATTTTCTTCAATTTTCCCTCCTCCTTTTGCATTTCTCATTACCGTTCTTCATCTCTTCCCACTAATTATTCTCTCTCTCTCTCTCTCTCTCTCTCTTTCTCGTTTCAATTATTATATTTATCTTTAATGTTTCCTTCCGTCCTTTATTTGTCAACTATTGCGTTCCATATTTTCCTTCCACCCCAGTTTCTCTCTCTCTCTCTCTCTCTCTCTCTCTCTCTCTCTCTCGACGTACTCTTTCCTCGATTTCAAATTTCCTGACTGAAACCTATTCTTTTTCCCCGTCTTTTATCTTTCAATCATAATTTCCCTCCCTTCTATGAACATCTTTTTTTTCCATCTCTCCATCTCTCATTTCTTTATCACGATTTTATTTTTCACTTTAATCCCTTCCACCTCCCTTGCTTCCTTCTTTCTATAAAAATTCTCACCATTTTTTCTTTCCTTTGTCTCCCAAATTCATTTCTTCCTCTGCTACACCTGTCTTTCTCTTCCTTCATATATCTCCTCTTTCTCTTCCTTCGTTCTCTCTATCTCCTCTCTCCTTTCTTCTTCTTTCTTCCTTTCCCTTCTATGTCCATCCTTCCTTCCTTCCTATCACGACTCTCCCTCCCTTCTTTCCTTCATTCCATATGTCCTCTTAACTACCTTTCTCTTTCATCTTCCCTTCCCTTCTTCCCTTTCGTCTTAAACTTCCTCCTTTTCCGCTTCCTCCTCCTCCTCTTCGTACTGTATTCCTCCACTTCCTCCTTCCCCCTTCCCTCCTCCCACTCCACCTCTTCTTCCTCTTCCCTTCCTTCCTTCTTCCTTGCCTTCCTGCCTGGAGCTGGGAACGACAAGCCGGCTCAGATTTAGCCATTTCCACCCTTTGATCCAGCCTGTGTACTCGGTTGATGAAGAAGGGGAGGAAGAGGAAGAGGAAGAGGGGGAAGAGGATGATGAGAGGCGAGGGGGAAGAGAAGGGAGCCTGAGGAGGAAGGGGAGGAGGAGGAGGTGACGGTGATTTAACAGGAGAACGAGGAAGAGGAAGGAGAGGAAGAAGGGAAGAAGAAGGTCCAGGAAGAAGGAAGAAAGAAGAAAAATGAAATGAGGCAGAGAAAGAGGAGGAGGAGGAGGAAGAAATGGGAGGAAGTTACCGGGGAAGACGAAGGTGGGGAGGAAGTGGAGGGAAAACGGCAGCAGGAGGAGGAGGAGGAAGAGGAAGTAAAGAAAAACAGAGAAAAGGCTGAGAAATCAATTAAAAAAAGGCCTACAAAAAGACAATGAAGAAGAAATGTGAAAGAGAAGTAAAAAGTATAAATGATAATAAAAGTTACTATAACAATAAAATGCAGAGAAAAAATGAAAAGAAGAAAAGACAAAAAAATGCAAATAAGATGATAGTTGCGAAAAAACTACAGCAAATAGGAAAAAATGGGGAGACAGAAAAACAGAAAAGAGCGAAATGTAAAGACAGGTGAAAAATTAATTAAAGATTAAAATGATGAGAAAAGGGAATACAGAAAAATAAAAAAAATAGAGACAGAAAAAAACAGAGAAAGACGTGACAATCCAAGGGAATCGGAGAAGGGAAGTGGAAAAGTTCGGGGATAAAAGTGAGGGGTAAAAAAATAAAGAAACAGACATACAGACGCACAGTGTAAAAATAAAGAATGTAGTAAAAGAGAATTAGGAGTAAAACTAGAGTAATAACATAAACAGAGAGAGGAGAAAGAGAAATAAAATGGGAAAGACAAGTTAAAAAGAATACATGACACAAAGAAGAAGAATGTATGAAATATAAAACTTCTGAACAAGAAAGATAGATCATGATGATTAAGAAGATGGATGAAAAAAAAAAAAAAAAAGATGGAAGAGATGAAGGGAAGTAACATGAGAAGATTAGGAGCCAATGAAGGAGGAGTTAAGAAAGAATATAAGTACTTAGAAACAGCAGATGAAAATTAACGAGGAAAAAGATCTTGAAACAATATGTAAATTATGCACAAAAAGTAAGAATGTTCGATCAATGGAATAAAATAAATTGTGACAATGTTTAGAAGAATGAATGTTTGGAGAGAATAAAAAGGAAAGAAGGGGAGAGGTCACACACACACACACACACACACACACACACACACACACACACACACACACACACACACACACACACACACACACACACACACACACACACACACACACACACACACATACACACACACACACACACACACACACACACACACACGAGAGAAGTGCCTGCGTGCATCTCCTGAGGGAAGAAGAATACCCCCCTCCAGTCCCATCTTGGCTGTGTTTGATGGGCAGGGCTGATTGGTTGCCCCGGAGGGTGTGCATAATCCCGATCCACCAATCACCAGCAAGCACTCACCCACCCTCGATGGTGATTGGCTTCCCGTGTTTGTGACCCGCAGCAGGATTTTAAAAAAAAAAAAAAAAAAAAAAAAAACACCCTCTGTATTATATTTTGCTGAGGAATACGTTTGTTTCTGTTATACTGCATACTCACACACACATAGGCTCACAGAAACATACGAGACAGGCATACACATACTCGCGTTTGCGCACACACATACCTGTGTGTGTGTGTGTGTGTGTGTGTGTGTGTGTGTGTGTGTGTGTGTGTGTGTGTGTGTGTGTCCGACTTGCAGTTACAGTAGTGGGGTGAGCTACTAAGAAAATACGGTACCGAACATACTTTACCTATAGGAGTACATACGGGGAAGACCTTATCATAACCATAATTAATCCCAGGGAATGTAGTACTCAGGTGGAGGAGGGGTACACGCTACATAATATAACAATGAAATGCTCTTACTGATCTACACACAACGCCATTAATTTCAAGATGCTTTATCAATACGTTCCATGAGAATCACTACACACAGAAGCGTTTGAGATCCACACTTCATCCAACACAAATCCATTCACTCAGCGCCATGAAGCTGACGAATCCCTGGACGCTTCAGAATACTCGTAAAGTCATAATAATGTTTGGCAAATCTTAATTAGTCTGACCCCGTAATAAATTCACAATAGCAGAATAAAATAAGGTCATATTCGTACATTAGATGGCGATCTCTAATACATAAGCGATGTTTGTTTTTCATTAAGAACACAAAGAAATGCTCCACTGAATCAGACGCTGGAGATTATTACATTATTTCTGCTTTTTCAGACGATCCTATTCAGCATAGGGCCCGTATTCTCGTTGGTTCAGGAAGCTCCCTAA
Organism: Coenobita brevimanus; assembly: GCF_032717465.1. Lineage (NCBI taxonomy): Eukaryota > Metazoa > Arthropoda > Malacostraca > Decapoda > Coenobitidae > Coenobita > Coenobita brevimanus. The sequence goes on from NC_136974.1 coordinate 33,013,248, forward strand.
CACCTCTTCCTAAGCGATTTAGTTTGCTTACTGAACCTTGCGCTCCTCTTCTGCGACACTTTAACCATTCTAATATTACCATCCACTTCATAAATAAGGCACAAAATTATATTAACCGGCCGTACCCAAAAATAAATCACTAATGAAGAGGTACCAGGAAGCCTTCTCAAGCAACGAGAATACGGGGCTAGGGATTTCCCCACACTACGTAACGATTTATCTTATTGCTGAGGATGAAATAAACCGCTAAGGAAAACGTGTTAAGCAAAGCTATGTATTTAACCCCTTCAGGCTGAAGCTCTCTCTTAAGCTAAATAAAATAGCCTCAAAGTAGCAAAAACATGGAAGAAATTATAACATCATCTGGCTTAAGAGTTAATACGTCCTTGCCTTATTTGTATTCTCATGGAGGTAATTAAGAATCTCAAGAAAACAAATAAGAATCGCATTTTCTAAGGACCCGAGGGAGTAGCAATTATCGAGGGGCATTGAATATTCCCTCAGAGACAGTCTTTTATGTGGGAGAAGAAGGGGAAGGGAATACCACTCCTTGCAGTCAATTTAACTTCTGTCTCATCTCCCTCTTCCTCCCTCAATCATTTTCCCATTTTCCTTCCTACCCTAATCATGTTCCTTCATCTCTTCATCATATTCTGTCTTTCTTCCTTCTTTCCTAATCATCTTCTTCCATTTCTCCGTCATCTTCTTTCTTCCTTCTCTCCCAGTCATCTTCTTCCATTTTTCCATCATCATCATCATCATCTATTTTTCTTCTGTCTCTCCTAATTATCTCCTTCCATCTCTCCATCATCTTCCGTCATTCTTCCTTCTCTACATCATCTTCCCCTTTCTCCATCCTTCTTACTGCCCTCCTCCTCCTTTTATTAATTATGATCCTCATTTTCCCTTGTCGCTCAATTCTCTTCTTCCTCTTCTTCATCGTATTCCCTTTCCTTTACTCATCATGCTCTCCCCTTTCTTCCTTCCTCTCCATATATTCCTTCCTTTCTTCCCTCATTTTCTTTGTTCTTATCTTCCATTTCTTTTCTTTTTCCCATCATCACCCCACCTCTCTCTCTCTCTCTTAATGATAACCCGTAGCAAAAGATTAACACTAGGACACTGTGCTAGTCACGAATATGTGCCATGAAAATAATGCAGGGATGTAGAACTACTTTACTCTGCCTCTGAGCTGGGGAAGTTAGGCTGCAAAAGGACACAAATCTGAGCAGATATGAAGTGAACGAACTATCGGAGTCTGTCTTAAGATGAATAAAATGATTTAGTAGTTGAAAGAATAAATGATAAAAAAGAAGCTAATTGAAGGGCGAGTTAAATTAGCAAAACAGGTGAGGGATAGCAAGACACTAATTAACCTTGTCATGATACTGAAAAGGTTAATGATTCTCACTATGACAGTCTCCCCATTAACTGAATTAAATGTCTGGCAGCACAAACACACACACACACACACACACACACACACACACACACACACTGCTCGCTGGTGCAGTGGTAACGTTCTCGCTTGCCATCTGGTAGACGGGAGTTCGAGCCTCGCTCAGGTTGCGAAAAGTTTCACTGACGAAGTGGGTGGTTACTGTCCCCCTAGAGCAAGGGGACGGGTGTGTGCGTGTGTGAAGGTCACAGCCTTGCCCTTAGATCGGACTATATGAGCTCTCAGCTCCCTTCCGGGAGGGTAAAAGCTGACGATCACGACCATCAAGTGATCCTGACCGACCCGGTGAATTACACACACACACACACACACACACACACACAAATGGTACAATTACAGTATGTCATGGTACTAAAGATTCAAGGGAGCACTGGTTTAGACCCATTACTAAGAATTTTCCCAAAACTGATTTAAACTATTTGTAATAAGCATGAATATACGAAATAAAACTAATCTTACTAAAAGGCAGCTGGAGTAGAAAAGAATATCAGTCTTGTCCTGCCCATGAAAAGTTTAACAGCACCAGTATTAACACTCTCAGGCTCTTATAATCACTCTCAACAATAATCTAAATTTATCTGTAACAAAGTACTGTACTTGTCCCTACCTTGCTAAGATAAATATATAAAGAGAAATTAACACTCTGGCTCCTATGACTCACTCAGCCGAATAAAATCGTCTGACAATGGCTAACATACTAGAGTCGTCCCGGGCATGAAAGGGTTATTATTCCTCTTTAATTTTTCCCCACTATGGCGTATAGAGATGGGATTTGATGGTGCCCTACCCCTCACTTCCCTCCCCCGTGGCGAGTAAGGCAATGCATGTCAAAATACTGGAAGAAAGGAGGACGCTGCAGGAAGGAACAATATAGCTTTTCTTTTTCTCCTCTCTCTCTCTCTCTCTCTCTCGCTTAAAATAATACCAATTTTTTAGGCACTTTAAGTTCTAAAATTCTCAAGCATCTCTTTTTTCACTCTCTTTCCTTAAAATAATACGCAATTTGTCCCAAGAAAAATTACTTTTTTTTTTTTTCCCCCCCCACTCCAGAATTCTCTGACATTATTTTTTCCTACTCTTTGCCTAAACATACAAATCTCTTCTCTACATTCTGTTTTCCAAAATATTTACATATTTTATTCACGATTTGTCCCTTTAAAAAAAATATCAACCTTTTTCTGTTCTCCATTCTATAAATTTTTAAACACTCTTATTTCCTTATATGTTATCCCGAAAACTCCCAATATTTTTTTTTCTCTCTCCAAAATTTCTATATAAAGTCAGTATGTTGGTAAATTTCTCTCACATGTACCTTGCTATGGGACTGCTGTGTACTTAACTGACTGCACATGTACTCGGGTATGTGCACTGTAATTTGCCAGTCTGTCTGTGCAATAAGATTACGTACGGTACACTACACCTCAGAACTGGTAGTATGAGTGCTGGCCAGACGTGGAAGTGCCATATATCAGTGTGTGTGTGTGAGAGAGAGAGAGAGAGAGAGAGAGAGAGAGAGAGAGAGAGAGAGAGAGAGAGAGAGAGAGAGAGAGAGAGAGAGAGAGCAGGCATGAAAGCGAGGGCGAGTGAGGAAGGAGAAATGGAAGGAAGCGGCATAGGAAAGTTTTAATGGATGGGAAAAGTAAGAAGGCGGGAGGAACGTGACAAGAACACAGAGGCAGAGAGAACACGAAGGAGAAAAAAGAACAGGAGAACACAAGATGAACAGAGAAGGGGAAAACAGAACGAGAATGGAGGAACAAGGGAAAAACTGAACGTGACTTGAACACAGTAGGGCACACACACACACACACACACACACACACACACACACACACACAGAACAAGGGAGTAAGATAACAAGGAAAGAACATGAGAAAAATAGGAACAAAATGAAAATTGAGGTGAACATGAAGAAAACAGAAGCAAAGAACGAAAAGAACAGAACACGAGAGAGAGAGAGAGAGAGAGAGATCCAAAGGAAAAAAAGTGAGAATGACGAGAGGAAGTTTTCAGAAAAAAAAGGGGAGATAAAGCCTTCGCTAGCCCAGTAATTACTATAGGTTAATTATAATTTGGTATAATTCTTTCACCTAAACCTGGTCCTGATTTTCGTCCTTTTGCAGTTTATTTAATTTTGCCTGGTGACAGTGGGACAATGCTACGACTCTACATCATTTCTATCGCACTTCTTTTTGACTAGCATCATATTCCAATGTTAATCCCTTGTTAAAACTGATATTCAAGAAGGTGATACAGCATTTTTATACCAAGTTTAAGTGAAGAGAGAGAAAAGCAAGAAGATATACAATAAAAGAATGTGTCTTTGTTGTGCTTAAGACCTGGGATATTCAAAACCCTGACACTATAATGATATTGTTTAAAATTACTACTAAACCGTATTAACAGTGAAAATTAACATAGTAACCCCAAGTGGCAATTCTGTGCCGGTTTTCTATGAGGTAGATCTGATAAAGAAAACGCTTCAAAATTATTAAGGCAAACTAAATAAAAATGTCCTCTGATCAAAACACCTTTGGGACGAAACACTAGGTTATTGTAAGTATTAATTGCGAGTATAATATGGATACATACAACAGTCAATATATTGTTTATAGTTTTTTTTTTTTTAACTTTTTCTCAAGATTAGCATCATTAGCCTACCACCGTGTTAGTCCACTGAAAAAAAAAAAAAAAAAAAGTCTGCTAACTTTCTCTCCTCTGACCTGTTTGTTGGAGAGAGAGAGAGAGAGAGAGAGAGAGAGAGAGAGAGAGAGAGAGAGAGATTAGCTGTACAGTCCGGTAGAGACTAAAGATCTTTCCATTTTATTCAGACTTACAGAAGTCGATTTTACTCAATTATACACGATTAAAATTAGCCTCAGAGATGAACCTCGTCGTGAAGGGGTTAATGTGGGATATATTTAACCCTTGCAGCTCTAAAAGTTTTCCATAAAGTTAACAAAATCTCCTGTAGGTACCTAGAATGAAATAAAAACTACGTAGGCATACTGGGAGAGTTAATTTCAGCACTTTTAAAAAAATATATATATTGGGCAAACAGGCACGGAATCACAGAAAACCAGAATGTTAATATAATTGAAAGAAAACGGAGAAAGTTTAGGGGACACTATTACAAGTCTCAAGCCTATGTCTAATATTTACTGGTAAAATGCCCTCGTTTGAGTTTATATGTTTATCAGCTTTGGCTCTATTTTATTTGAAGATAATATAACACTATCCGAAGATGGCAAAGTCAATCTTGAACGAAGAATCACACTTTTTAACTTTCGTATACTGCGTGGGATGAAAGCAGTAAGTCAGTCTCTCTCTCTCTCTCTCACACACACACACACGTGCTGACCTCTGCACGTGTCCGCCTCAAGCATTATCCGCATCATTTCGCGTCATCTCCCTCCCTCTGTCACGGCCTATATATCCAATTTCACAGCTTCGGCCTTTGATCCTGTTGTGGGTGCCATGGGAGACCTCGTTGCGATTTATTATGGATATTAGGCCTTAAAACTCTCCTGTATTTACGCAGAGAATTTTAGCATCAAGAAAGTTTCCATTGGTAGCACACATGAAGATACTAATATGCAATAAGCTGGGTAAATCACTATGGAGAATGTGTTACGGCTTTCCAGATGCAACTATGACCCTGCATCCTAGCTGGTTTCTGCAATAATTACGTGTGCACTGAAAAAAAATATATATACATACTGCTTGCACACCTATTAATATTGCACCTCGTCACGATCACCTGCCCATATCAAAGGATCACTGGATTTTTTTTTTATGCTCTGCCAAAATGTTTCTCTATACAGGGTGAAAATGCAGTATAAGAAACAGTAAAAGGTTTCATCTATCTATCTATCTGTCTATCTGTATCTGTCTATCTACCTACCTCTGTCTGTCTACCTATCTGTCTATCTATCCATCTTCTATTTAATTATCTGGCATTTATCCATATTCATATACTCAGATACTTTGTCCAATCTTATCTAACGAAAATACATAACGAAAACAACAACATCAGCAAAACATCACCACTATTAACCCTCCCAGTCTCAAATCACGAACTGCACGAAAAACCGCAACTCTGGGACACGAAAAGTAAATAAACAGCTCAAACAAGAAAGGCAACATCATCACCATCGTCAGAATCATCATCACCATCATTATCAAATATCATCACCATCGCCACCACCAAAATGATCAAAATCACCACCACTACCACCAAAAAAACTCACCACCATCAAAATAATCACCTCCACCACCACCAAAACAAATCACCACCACCACTACCGAAACAACACTTCACCACCACCATCAAAATTATCATCACCACCACCAGTACCACCACCACCATCACCATCAAAACCACCACCACCACTAGCAAAATAACACCATCACACCATCCTCTTCCCCCCCATCTTAATCACGAATTGCGAGAAAAACGGGGACGCAAGGGGAGACTAAAGAAATACAGCCAGACTCCCGCGGGAAAGACTAGCGAATCTGCAAAGGAGCTGCCATGAATCCCAGGACGCTGGTTATTGGCAGGGGAGGTGGCCGAGAGGAATTGGCTCATCACGGCAATCTGGTCTCCCGGTCTGGCTCCTGGTCTCCTAGGGGGGCCGAGTCTCCTGACCAGATATATAGCCTCTTTACCCTGTCTCCAATGTCCCTCCCTTACTGTGCTGGATTTGATACAATAAAAGTGGACTAGTGGAATAATATGTGAAATTCGTGTGGTCTCCTAGGGGGGCCAAGCTTCCTGCCTTCATATACGGCCGAAGATCTCTACCCTGTTTCCAATATTCCTGGTTTGTAGATAGTAGTGGACGAGTAAAATATGTTACCATGTGATACAATTCTTGTCCTTTCTGGTTTCCTAGGGAGTTTGTTTCCAGCCTTGATAATTCATCTCCTTACCCTGTCACTACTGCTGGTGGTGGTGGACGCCTTCCCGTGGTGGCACCGATATAAATGGGTGGTTCTGATGCCCGGTCATACGAACTTCCCTCAGCGCCTTCCCTACCCTTAAGGAGGATGGCGGATTGCATAAGAACACTTCATCCTGCAGTCTACCAGTTCAAGTTTTGATGAGTCGAGGGCCACAGTAGTGTGTGTGTGTGTGTGTGTGTGTGTGTGTGTGTGTGTGTGTGTGTGTGTGTGTGTGTGTGTGTGTGTGTGTGTGTGTGTGTGTGTGTGTGTGTGTGTGTGTGTGTGTGTGTGTGTGTGTGTGTGTGTGTGTGTGTGTGTGTGTGTGTGTGTGTAATCGCGCCTCCTGTTCTTCAAAGCAAAAGCATGACTGTGTAGATTATGTTCATGACCTGGAGTGACTGACAATTGTCCTGTTTATGAGGAAATGTATATTGCTAAATGTGCATTGTGTGTGTATTTCATTTTTTACCTCGAATACCTCAGTCTACCTCGCTGCTGCACTACGTGTAATTATTAAGCGAAATGAGAGTGGATATGTAAGTTTGTATTACAGTTGCAACTGCATGGGATTTCAACATTTTCAGAAGGGGTCACTGACACTTAAGCTCATGTGACTCACTTTTATTTGAATAAAATCGTCCGGCGTTAGCTATTTTCGAGGGCATAGCAATTTAGCGAGTGTGCTAAAATTCTTGAAGGATTTAACAACGTTGATGCAAATAAATAGTACCAAAGACAACAGTGTGGGGAAATATTCATAACACTTTCAGTATTGTGTCGCCTTGTAATATTCATGCCTCTTACCACCAACTTATTCAATCTTTTAAGGAGTTCCTAGTGCTAAAAAATATAAATTGGCTCCATTATATCCGCTACCAGAGTTATTTTTAATTGGAAGGAAATCGGTTGGCTGTAGCAAAAACAAAATAAATAGGGCGTCACCGAAAAGAACTTAACAATTTTTTTGTCTGCATCAAAACTACTTATAAATTTGCCTATAATTCTTTACCGTACATGTTTTTCCTTCATTTCTTTCATCCACTCTCATTTATTTCCTCTGACTCTATCTCACCTTCCTTAATTTTTCTTTATATTTGTTTACCCTCTTCCGTTTCTTTGAACTTTACTATTGCTTTAGTGGGCAATTTCCTTTCCTTGTATCTTCCTCGAATGAGATACCAACAAGTGATGGAGACAGACGCCTTCACGTTATGTTACCGATATAACCGAGCTGCTCCACTGATCTGTTACACGAATATCCCTCAACTCCCTCCCAGTCTGTCAAAAAGAAGCCGGTGGGCCGCAGACGGACAGTTTAAGCCTGCAGCCCACCAAGTTCAGGTTCAGATGAGCCATGTGTCAAAACAGCAACATAAACAACATATATTAAGACTCCCAGGTGCCTATGACTCCCTCTCACCTGAATAAAATTGAAAAAAAGAAACTAGAAATAACTATAAACAGAAAACTAGAATTGCCCTGATGAGTAAAGGGTAAAAGAGTTCATGATTCAATATCAACGGTTAGGCTCCTAAAATTTTCCTTCAGCTGATCTGGACTACTCTGTGAGAATACACAAACACTAGAAGATTATTTTCCTTTTTCACGTACAGTAACTTACAAGAGTTGCCTATCTTTAAAGTGTGGCACGAAGGTTTGCATAATGAACAGGGGGTGAAAATGGTGCCATAACCACATCTGATATATTTACACGAAACAAAGTAAATATTAAAACACTCGAAACTACTGAATTCCTCATAATATTAGGTATACGGCCAACCTCAACCACCACGTTTCATATATATTGTCCACTGTGTCAGATTTCAATGAACGGTATTTTAAGGATACTTTTGTGAGCTACTGTACGATTTTACAGCTAAAGTTAAGCATTTTTTGTTTCCTTACTAATTCCAGGATTGTGATGTCAATGATTCTACTCACCATATATATATTTTTTCGTTTCTCTCTCTCTCTCTCTCTCTCTCTCTCACCCAGCCCACATCATCATCATTTCCGGGAAATAAGGACATGTTTTGGTGAGTCCTGCTTTCATCTCTAAGTAGGTGTGTGTGTGTGTGTGTGTGTGTGTGTGTGTGTGTGTGTGTGTGTGTGTGTGTGTGTGTGTGTGTGTGTGTGTGTGTGTGTGTGCGTTTAAGTAACTACACTCTGTATGCAAGTAAAGCGCTGGGATGAGAAAGGCTTAGCAATTCCACTGAAAGGATGAGGTAAAAATGAAACACACACGCTCGCCACAACACAAACACTTTTTAACACAGGAAGGAGCATTCCGAGAGTGCAACAACCCCACCCTACAGGTGATTTAAGCTTGAAGTTGCGACCCTACCCTGTGCCTTTGACCTCTGATTATCTTATAGAATTACTTCATCCTTGTCTGACTCTCAACCTGCCCACCAGGTTTGGTCCAAATCGGTTCAGATGTGTTTAAGTTGACCTTACATGTGACCATGACTTTTGACCAACTGTTCTCAAGGTAGAATTTCATCCTTGGCTATTCTTAAACCCTTCCACCTAGTCTGATCAAAATCGAATCAAATTTAAGGACCAAAGCATTCAACTTGGTCTCTCATCGTTACCTCTGACCGATTGTTCTCAAAATCACGCCATCCTTTTCTGTCCCTCAATTATTCTGCCAAGTGTGCTCGAAATCAGATCATAGCTGTGTTGGCCTTACTCCCGATCAATGAGCTTCGAACTTTTTAGGTCATATATTAATCAGCTGTTCCGCTTTTGGTCCTCAATTATTATGCCAAAGTTGGTGTATTTCCATCAAACAGTTTTTTGGGTCTATGAATGTGCGTGGATGTAGTACGACTGAGGCTAAAAGGGAGGAGATTGGGAGAATGTTTGTGAGAAGAAAGTTGGATGTGTTAGCGTTGAGTGAAACGAAGATGAAAGGGAAGGGTGAGTCTATGTTTGGAAGTGTGAATGGAAGATTGTCAGGTGTTGATAGAGGAAGGGCAAGAGAAGGTGTGGCCTTGTTAGTGAGTCCGGAAGTACAGCAGTGTGTGACTGAATGGAAGGAGGTGTCATCGAGACTGATGTGGGTGAAAGCGAAATTTGAACGTGAGTTGTGGGTGTTTGTGAGTGCATATGGGCCTGGTAGTGAAAGGGATGAAGAAGAGAGGGAGTCTTTCTGGAATGATGTTGATGAGTGTCTGCAGAGTTTTGGAGCGAATATGAATGTGGTAATGATGGGAGATCTGAATGCTAGAGTGAGAAATGTAGCAGTTGAAGGTGTAGCTGGTATGCATGGTGTGCCTGGAAGAAATGAAAATGGGGAGCGAATGATAGCGATGTGTGTTGAGCGAGAGATGGTGATTGGAATTACGCTGTTTGAGAAGAAAGATATTTATAAGTATACATGGGTGAGACAGGAGGGTGGAAGTGTTGTTGATAGAGCTTTGATGGACTATGTGGTTGTGTCTAGGAATGTAATAGGAAGATTGTTGGATGTGAGAATTCTGAGAGGGGAGGGTGGAGGTATGTCTGACCACTACCTGGTGGAGGAAAAGTTAAGAGTAGGTAAGAGATGGCTGAGAGCTAGGAGGGTTAGGTGTGGCAGGGAGGTTTTGAAAGTGAGTTGGATAAAAGAGAGAAAAAGATAGAGTATCAGGAGAAACTGAAAGATGAGTGGAACGCAGTGAAAGATCGGGAAAGTGGCAGTGTGGAGGAGGAATGGAAGTTATTTAAGAGTGCTGTGGTGGGGCATGCAGAAGAGGTGTGTGGTGTGAGACGTGTGGGTGGTGGTGTAAGAAAAGGAAGTGAATGGTGCTGCGAGGAAGTAAGTATGGCTGTGGCTGAGATGAGATGCGCATATGAAGTGTGGCTGCAGAGGAAGGATGAGATGTCATATGAAAGGTATAAGGAAAAGAGGAATAGGGCGAGAAGGGCTGTGCGTGATGCTAAAGTGGCAGCAGATGAGAGGTGGGGTAGGCGGCTGACAGAGAATTTTCAACAGAATAAGAAAATGTTTTGGAAGGAGGTGAAAAGGGTGCGAAAGGGAGAGTCTGGGAAGGAAGAACGAGTAAAAGCAGAGGATGGAAAGATGTTAACTGAGATGGATGCAGTAAGGAAGAGATGGGCAGAGTATTTTGAAAGATTGTTAAATGTAGAGGAGGAAAGGGTGGCTGAGATTGTGGCGGATGGAAGGGTGCAAGGAATAAATGTGTTGGGAGAGTCGAATGATTCTTTGATCACGAAGGAGGAAGTGGAGAAGGCAGTAAAGGAGATGAAAACAGGGGAAGCTGCAGGTATGGATGGGTGTGCTGTGGAATGCCTGAAAGGTGGTGGAGTGACTATTGTTGACTGGTTAGTAAGACTGATGAATGTGTGCTTTGTGAAAGGTATGGTACCAGTTGACTGGGCAAGTGCTTGTGTGGTCCCGTTGTATAAAGGCAAGGGTATGAATGTACTAGCTTTAGGGGTATAAGTCTGTTGAGTGTTGTAGGTAAGGTGTATGGTAGAGTGTTAATTATGAGAGTTAGAGAGGGTACAGAGGGAGTGATTGGTGATGAGCAGTGTGGCTTTAGGAGAGGGAGGGGATGCGTGGATCAGGTGTTTGTGGTGAGACAAGTGTGTGAAAAGTATTTAGCGAATGGCAAGGATGTGTTTTGGGCATTTATGGATTTAGAGAAAGCGTATGATAGAATTGATAGGGAGACTTTGTGGACTGTTTTAAGATTGTATGGACTTGATGGTAGGTTACTAAAAGGGGTGAAAAGTTTTTATGTAAATAGCAGAGCGTGTGTAAGAGTGGGAAATGCTGTGAGTGATTGGTTTCCTGTGAGAGTGGGGCTGCGACAGGGATGGGTGATGTCGCCTTGGTTGTTTAATATTTACATGGATGGTGTTGTAAGGGAGGTGAATGCAAGAGTTTTAGGTGGAGGTCTGAGTTTGGTGAATGTTGATGGTGGAGAGTGGAATCTGAAGCAGCTGCTGTTTGCAGATGGTACTGCACTAGTGACTGATTCAGAGGAGAGATTGAGACAGTTGGTAGAGGAGTTTGGAAGGGTGTGTGAAAGGAGGAAATTGAAAGTAAATGAGAATAAGAGTAAAGTGATGAAGTGTACGAGGTTGGTAGATGGTAGGGGGATGAATATAGTTTTGAATGGCGAGTTGCTTGAGGAGGTAGAGTGTTTTAAATATCTAGGGTCACATGTTGCTGTGGATGGAAGAATAGATGCAGAAGTGAAGTTTAGACTAAATGAAGTAGGAAAGGTGCTGGGAGGAATGAAAAAAGTGTTTAAATGTCGTTCGCTTAGAATGGATGTAAAGAGAAGGCTGTATGAGGGTGTTGTGGCACCGACTGCGTTATATGGGGCTGAAACATGGAATATGGGTGTAGCAGAGAGGAAAAGTTTGAATGTAATGGAGATGAGGTGTCTGAGGAGTATGTGTGGAGTGACGCGTATGGATCGCGTGCGGAATGATGAAGTGCGAAGGAGAATTGGAGTTGTTCGGGAGTTGACTGGTAGAGTTGAGCTGAGGGTTTGGGCATATGGAGAGAATGGATAATGAGCGACTGGTGAAAAAGATAACTAGATCTGATGTGAGAGGTGTAAGGCTGAGAGGAAGACCACGAATAGGATGGATGGACAGTGTGAAGAGAGCGCTGGATGCGAGAGAGATGTCTGTTGAGCAAGGAAAAGTGGCTGTGCGTGACAGAAATGAATGGAGAGAAATTGTGAATAAGTGATGACGCAGCCCTGAGGGGATATTCTCCCGCATTTGGTTTGATCAGCTATTTCAGGTCAGGTGCGGGTAAGGGGATGAGTCTGTTATGATGTGGCAGGGGTAAACCAGCTCTGCTGTCGGGCCCTGCTGCGGATGTCACTGATTGCATTGCACAGTTGACCCTTGTGCGGTGTGGTGCGGTGAGGATCTGTCCGTTCTCCCCTTTGGGGCTAAGATGCGAATAAATGTGTTTGAATGGATGAATAAATGGGGAGTATGTCGTCCTGTCTCGGCTACCTCCCTTTCCTTGGGGGAAGCATTCTAGGTATATAGATAGATAGATAGTTTTTTCCATATCTTGCTAACAGACAACTGAATGACAGGCAAGACGGATGGACTATTAAACCGATCGAAACACAACCTTTTCATGCGTTCGCAATACGTACATGCAGTAAATATGAACGAACACACACACACACACACACACACACACACACACACACACACACACACACACACACACACAAGCACACACACTGTACGCGATGTATGATGCGTTATTAAAAAGTAGTGTGAACAGGTGTGGGTCTATAGTGACATGGTGCACAGATAATTAGCCTTTTTGTAGTGAAAGATCGATCGACATGGGTAAAAATAAAGGAGGTGATGAGGAGGATACTAGAAGCGCTGACAGTGCAAATTACGATATGCCACAGTTCAATATCACTTAGTACTCAAATTTATAGAGCCATGAATTAGGAAGGAAATTTTGGGGAGGAAGAAATTATTAGATAAAATGTGAAAAAGGCAGGAGAAAATTAAAAAGTGAAAAAGACAGGAGAAATTTCACCTTTTCAGGATTGTGACAGTCTTTCCTCCTCTCATCTCGGCCCCACCCAATCTTTCTCCTTCTAATCTCAATCTCTAATCTCAACTTCCAGACTCTCGCTCAAGCTCTTTTCAGCCCCATGATTAAGTGTAGAAAACCATCGGGCGGGGCTGCTCCTTGACCTTGGCAAAATTGTACGAAAAGAAAAAGGAAAAACCAGGGAAATTGTCGGAAACCTTGGAAGTTATTTTCTTATATAAAGCCGAAGTAAACTTACTTTTCCGTACTTGTCCCTTCATTACGAGAAGCTATATTTCTCTCTCTCTCTCTCTCTCTCTCTCTCTCTCTCTCTCTCTCACACACACACACACACACACACACACACACACAATACCCAGCCAGCGAGGAATCCACACAATGCCGTATTTAAAAAAGCTTTCTCCTCCCCTGTGGATCCCTTCATTGGCAGCCGAAGGACGATGTTGATCAGGGACTCTCATATTCATAAAAATTCTTAGCTCAAAGGTGGTATTCCATGAGGCACGGGAGGCTTCAAGCACATGTTCCTTAGCGATTTATTTTGTCTTTTACACCTGACAGTTCTCTTTTCTGTTATTTATACCTTTTTAACATCGATACATCGTGCACCAGTAACAAACAAACAAACAAAAAAATACTTGGGTGTAATGTACAGAATAAATAGCTGGGGAATTGGTGTTGCGAAGCTTCTTACGTCACCTTGAATACTGTTTTTCATTGTGTATAATATTGCATGTTCATAATTTTAGCTTTACTCATACACCTTCAACACACATCGCAACAATTATTATTATTATTATTGTAGTTGTTATTTTGTTACTGTTGTTGTTATATTAATGTTATTGTTGTTGCTATTATTATTAGTATTATTATTATTATTATTGTTATCATCATCATTACTATTATCATTATTATTATTATTATTATTATTATAGTGAAAAATTCGAGAAAGTAGAGAAAGTTCCTAGAATAAGTCACTTTTACTGAGAGTTATGTATCATAGAAACTGGCAAAGAAATTTTATAAATACAATTCCATGCACAAGTGACAAGGCTTCTGTTTCCATGGCGACGGAGGTATTGGACTGGGCGGTGTTTATTGGACGCTGTGGATGCATTGGGTGTATTCAGTGTATTGGGTGTCTCATGGGTGTCGAGAATCCTAAAAAAAAGATATTGAGAATTTTACAGTTTTTCGGTCGCATCTAAAGAAGTGAGAGAGAGAGAGAGAGAGAGAATATGTCTCAGCTTCGTCTTGGGCACCACTGGACGTAAGCAAATGTTTTCGGTTCCACTTTCAAGGTTTTCAGCTTTTCATACGTACAGTACCTGGTTTACATTTTATTCTTATGCCTTTTGAGAATACAGTACAAATTTTATATATTCGGTAGAAGGAAAATTGGGCAATCCTTTACCAATTACTTTCACTTCATCCATCACTTAGTCCCTTAATTTTTACTTACTATATTTTTTTATTCTTTTATAACCATTTAATAACCCACACTTCACTGTCTTGCCCAATTCACTTCTTAGGAAAAACATAGCACCAGTCTGCCTGCTTCATCTTCACGCATCGTCACACTACCCTACCCTACTGGCTTCACGCTTTAGGACAAACATCACACTTACCTACCCTACTTGCTACATGCCTTAGGACAAACACACTTACCTACCCTACTCGCTTCCCTCTTTAGGCAACATCACACTACCCTAATCTGGCCTAATCTCTCTTTCTTTAAATATCGCACTTCCCTAACCTGGCCATTTCACTCTTGAGGTAAAAATCAACCTACTAATGCAGCTCACTTCATCTTTAGGTTAGCGACACACACACACACACATACACTATCCTTTCCCCCTTACTCTTTAGCGTAATTATCACAATATGCTCTCCAAACTACACCCATTTACACATGATGAGATGTATTTAGCACTGACTACACTTTGCACTGAGTATACTTAACATCTAAGGGTAGGTTGTTTGCTGTGTATAGGAGGCAGTTTACAGCTTAAGCGTATTCAGCAAAGGTGGGGTTACCTGTTTTAATTACGAGCACTTTACGTAATGGTTACCTGGTGTACTCTGGGTGCTGTGAGTGTATTGCGGTATGAGTGTATTAGAGCATAGGTGTACTGAGTATGAGTGTATCAGGGTACTGAGTATATTAGGGTATGAATGTATTAGGGTACGAGTGTACTGGGGTAAGTGTACTAGGGATATAAGTGTACTCGAGGTATGAGTGTACTTGGGGTATGAGTGTATTGGAATATATGTGTTTTGCGTATGAGTCTATTAGAGGCATAAGTGTATAAGGGTATCAATGTATTGGGGTATGACTGTACTGAGGACGTGAGAGTACTGGAGGCAAGAGGGTATCAGCAGTATAAATAATTGGAGTACGAGTGTGTCTGGCGTACAAATGCACTGTCCACATCACAAAGACAACTGGTGCGTATATAGCGTATGGATGGGCGCAAGGACGTTTAAACCTCCTTGGATGAGCGTACTGGGCGTAAGTGTGCAGAGACCTTTTTCTGTGCCCTACATTTGGCGTACACACACACACACACACACACACACACACACACACACACACATTCCACCTACAGCGAGGTACTTTTAAGCCCCCCTTTCCCTCCCTCCCTCCCTCCCTCCCTCCCTCTCTCTCTCTCTCTCTCTCTCTCTCTCTCTCCGCCAATCCCATATTCCCCCACCCTCCACAGCCACAGCCTCCCAGCCTAATCATACCTGTGAGGTGACTTCCGGTGACCCTAACACCTGGCTCACCGCTCCAACCACTGCAATTAACAAAGCTGGGATCAAGCTGGAGGGGTGGTTGGAGGGGAGGGGGAAGGGGGAGGGGGAAGGAGGAGTTGGGGGGAAGCTTTGTGTGTGTTTCAGAGGGGAAAGGGACAATGCAAGAAGGGCTGAGTGAGGGAAACAGGTGATGGGGTAAGGGGATATGGAGAGGAGAAGGAAGAGAGGAGACTTGAGACTGGAAGAGGGGAGGAATGGGACGGGGGTAAAGGAGGAACTGAGATGGGGAGAGAGTAGGGAGGAAGGAAAAGGGAGTGGGGAGAAAAACGTGTGTACGTGTGCGTGCGTGCGACGTTGCGTGTTTGTGTGTGGGAGAGAAACGCTGCAAAGGGAAGAAAGGGCGGGATTGCGTGGGTTTAAGAAATGTGAAGTGGCGAGAGGAAGGGCAAGAGAAAAGGGAAGAGTGTTGTGTGTGTGTGTGTGTGTGTGTGTGTGTGTGTGTGTGTGTGTGTGTGTGTGTGTGTGTGTGTGTGTGTGTGTGTGTGTGTGTATTAGCAACTATATACGGGCGCCCTACAAATGAGCGGCGGAACAGTAATGAGAGTAGTATAAAAGAGCGACAATTGTGTGTGTGTGTGTGTGTGTGTGTGTGTGTGTGTGTGTGTGTGTGTGTGTGTGTGTGTGTGTGTGTGTGTGTGTGTGTGTGTGTGTGTGTGTGTGTGTGTGTGTGTGTATTAGCAACTATATACGGGCGCCCTACAAATGAGCGGCGGAACAGTAATGAGAGTAGTATAAAAGAGCGACAAAATATACTATTAAAAGAGCGGACGACCTGACTGCCTCATTATCCCCCCCACCTCCCTACCTGTCACCAATCCAGCCAAACTTACAAAGCCGAAACAAACTCCGAAACAAACAAAGCCAGTCAAACTCGTCTGTTACTTCCATACAACCTGTCATTGTGTCTGGTGATTCCACACAGTAAAGTCGTGCCAACATGGAGTTCACCGTTACAGAAACTAACAAGGGAAAAAAGTTTATAATTTATGAAGGCTACAAGTTTAGAGTCGACACAACATATAATTTATGAAGGCTACAAGTTTAGAGTCGACACAACATTAAGTGATGGAAGTTTTTCGTGGCGGTGTACAAATGGGAAGTGTAAAGCACGAGTGAAAACAGACTGTGAAATAGATAGCATTGTCCCAGTGCAGTTGCAACACAATCATGAAAAAGATGAGAGAAAACTTGAACGACAGCAATTACGTACAACAGTGAAAAGAAAAGCAAGTGATGACATGACAGCAAGGCCGGCAAAAATAATTAGGACAGAACTTTGTAAAGTTACGGAAAACAATCTGCAATCTGGTGATCTGAAATGTCTGGCACAATCAATATACCGTGAAAGAAGAAAACAATATCCTGTTTTGCCTAAAAATCGTGAGGAAGTCTATCAAGCCCTCGAGTCCATGAATACCACCACCAGCAAAGGCGAAGAGTTTGTGTTGGAAAATAACCCAGACACGGGCATTGTTATCCTATCATGTACAACAAATCTGGAATTTCTGGTAACTTCTGCAGAGGAGATTTTTATTGACGGGACCTTTAAGAGTTGTCCAAAATTTTTTTATCAACTGTACTCTATCCATGACTTATGTAATGGCCATTATATTCCTGTAGTACAGTATATGCTCTTTTACCAGGTAAATCGGAGGAGATTTACCGAACCATGTGGAAATGTTTACATGATATTTGTGTATCAAAAAATCTGCAACTGCAAGCCTCTGTTATACACGTGGATTTTGAATTCCCCATGCTCACTGTCCTGAAAGAAACATTTCCGGATGCAATCATCAAATGCTGCAGATTCCATTTAGGGCAGGCATGGTGGAGGAAAATCCAAAACCCTGGCCTAAGTAAAGAATACAAAGACAAGAATAGTGACATAGGACAGTGGCTAAAACTATCATATGGTTTCCATTTCATTGATCCTGCAGATATTGAAGAATGTTTTGTTGAGGAACTGATGTCATGCGCACCACAGAATGAAAAATGTACTAATTATGCAGACTATCTAGTTGATAACTATGTCACGCCTCATTCAAAATTTCCACCAGTGCTTTGGGCTGAAGTCCCTTCTAACGACAAACGCACAAACAATGCGGCTGAATCCTTTCATGCACATTTCAACGCACAATTTTACAAAGCTCACCCATCCATCTTCATCTTCATGGATGTAATTAAAAGGCTCCAAGCAACAACGTACTTGAAAATCAGAAGTACCGGCATGCCAGCTGTACCAAAGAAAGTGGATAAAGAGAAGTGTGAATATGCCATAACTCAGTTCACCAAGTACAAGTCGGGGGATATTAACCGACGTCAGTACTTACAATCTATGGGTTGCAAGTTCATGGCAAAAACGGATTTGTAAATATGTATATATGTTAATAAGACGCAGAATTATCTTAAGTTTCATTTTAACTGACACATTCATTTTAACTGACCAATATGACGAAGATATGATCTGTACACATTTAACCAATATGACACTGATCGTAGTAAGCCACTCTAAAACAGAAAATATTTTTCCTGCTCAAAAACCTACTTCCACCTCCCCGTGGTGAGCAGGGGGCAACAGGTATTAACATCTGGCTAACGGAAGAGGTAATTAAGACGCTCAATTGATGTAAAATATGGCCGCTCTCTTAATAGTAAATCTGTCGCTCTTTCGAGAAAATTTTGTCGCTCTTTTAACATATAGATTCGCTCTTTTGTAAAACTCCGCTATATACGGTATACACACTCTCTCTCTCTCTCTCTCTCTCTCGTTTCCTCCTTCCCTGTTAAGACCCACCACCATTATCACTCGTCTCCTCCTGTTTCTCTCTCTCTCTCTCTCTCTCTCTCTCTCGTGCTTTTCTTTGGCGTATTTCTGTGTATTCTCTATGTTCTCTCCTCTCTTCCCTTCTCCTCTCTTCCTCTTCCTTCCCAACTTCCTACTATCTCTAATTCTTGCTCTTCTCGTGTCAAAATATCCCCTTTTCGCCGCATTTGGGAGGCCTACTATTTTTACATATATACCGCAATATAGTTTGATGTTAAGAATAATCAAAACACGAATTTTAAAGAACTGAACAAGGAATCACATACAGTATATATCGAGGCATGGAATGTGAGTGAAGGGAACTGTGACTTATTTTATCGATGGCTACCCTAAGCTCTATTTTGCCAGTTTCGCTTTTCAAGGTAGTTTCACTGTATCCAATCACTTTCGTTAATGTGACCGATTCTGAGCACAGGTTTAGCCTGCAACATGAGGTCCAGCAGTCCTACGCCTCACACAGCTGCACGTCACCACTTTGGCACTAACACCAACCGTTCGTACTGACTGCAGGTTAAGGCTGTTTCATTCAGGACTGGTGCACTGGTATTAGCGTTATTTTTTTTTCCTTATAGGTCGATGAGATTAAACTCGGGTCACAGCACAACAACCTCCCTGTTCACCCGGCCACCACTTCCCCTTCTCAGCATGTGGGGATAATTCTTCCCTTTGAATAATTAACGGCATTAGGAAATCAAGACAGCTGTAGTTCCAGTTTTTTTTTTTTTTTTTGCTATCATGTTAGTTTCCCAGTATAAACAAAATTACGTGTCTTTAATTTGTTTATGTTCTTCAGTTACGAATATTTCACTTGTTTATGTTCTTAAGTTTGGTCACTATGATCTACAGCAGTTGGAGATCAACACACTGTACTTGGTCCTCGTTTTCTTTATTCATTCCTTTCTTATCATTTAGCACAAGATCCTAACCATCTGAGAAATGATGTCACTGAAGGCAAGGCTAGGCAGGAATGAGGAAAATAGGGCAGCTCTAAATTTCCATTTTTTTTTCTTTTTTTTTTAAGTGAAGAAGAAGGAACCAAAGGCCGCGAGCCCGCAAAATTGTTCCTCCCAAGAAAAAAACAAAATACAAGAGGGAACCAAATTCAAGATCCGATCATTTCGAGATGCCTGGACACACTTCGTTTGAAAGACTGGAGATCATAGGAAGCAGGAAATACAGACAGAGGGTGACAGTTCCAGAGTTGACCTGTTGCATAAATGAAGGACTGGGGGTAACGGTTAACTCTTTCATTAGAGAGCTGGACAGAAAAGGGATGAGAATTTGCTGCTAGATGGGTGCTACGCGCCCGTCGTAGATGTGGAGGAATGCATGCAGACAGTTCAGAGGAGCAGTGACCATTGAAGTAGCAATAGAAAAGAGATAAAGATCCAACAGTGCGGCGAAGAGACAGAGGTTGAAGGGAGTCAGTAAGAAGAGGAGAGTTAATGAGACGAAAAGCCTTTGATTCCACCCTATTGAGAAGAGCTGTATGTGGGAAGCCTCCCCACACATGAGAGGTTGTACTCCACACAGGGGCGGATAAAACCCCTGTATAGAGTCAACAATTGTACAGGGGTAAAGAAGGAACGGAGTCGGCTTAGCACACCTAATCTCTATGTCTGTCTATCTATCTACCTATCTATCGGCTTCATGCCCTTCTCTCTTCCACCATCAGGTTCCTCACTCTCCATCTCTCATCCTCCTCAGTCATATTCATCACCACCCATTTTATCCTAGGTCTACCCCTTTCCCCTCCACCCTCCACATAATTCGCTCACACTCTCCTAGTCAATCTCTCATTCTCCACTCTCTCCACCTGAGCAAAACCACCTCAAGGTATCCTAACGCTGACAGTAAAACTTCCCTTGTTTACTTCCATGTCAGATTCGCTGCCATGCTGCCTCTCACAAATCCGACTCCCATCACGTTTTCTTTCAAGAGAGGCTACTGATCCATTTTCTCCCACGTTTGCCAGAGAGAGGACTAACTTAATTAAACTCACGTCGCTGTTACTATTGTTGCCGAGGAGTAGTGTTTATTCTGAGGTGTATTTTTCTCTGCTTTCTCATAACTTAGCTAGCGGGTGATACATGCTCTCTCTCTCTCTCTCTCTCTCTCTCTCTCTCGTACCAATTAAAGCCACTGCTCTAACTTTCCTTCCATGCACAGTTAACTTCCTTTCCAATCAACCTAAACGATAACGTCCTTTCATCATAGTCTCTTAAGTTTTGCTAAGTGTTCTGAGCGGCACCGTTTTCTTTTAAATCAATAGCAACAGGAGCTAAGGAAAAAAAAAATCTATCTGCCTACCTGTGTATGTGACTATGTCTATGTATCTACTTGGGGTGTATATGTATATATATGTCTCCCTGTCTGTCTGTTTATCTATCTATCTATCTATATTGTATATGCACGCCTGTACACATACCCATATCTTTATACGTACCTATCCTGTACATGCAGTATGTCTGTGGCTACATGTGCGTGAATATATACATATACATACGTATATGTATGTGTGCATATTTGCCTCTCTCTGCATATGTATGTACATACGTGTATATATATGTACCACTTCACTCGTATCAAAACACGTAATGATAATTCTATGCCAACTTTGTACCATGTGTATATCATTGTACGTCTTTGTTCATTATTGTGCTTGTAATGATAATCCCTTCTGTACCTTCTATGCCCTGTGATACCGATTTTGTTTTCCTCATGCACCCCTCCCTGCTTGGCCTTCAGGGACAGTGTTCCCCAGAGTGTTGGGGCTTGTACTGAATGGTAAATAAAGGACCAAAAAAAAAAAAATCGCCATATTAAGGGAGTACAAGCGAATAAAGAATAAAACACAGGGACACACACACACACACACACACACACACGCACACGATTCACGACTCAAAAATTTCTCTCTCTCTCTCTCTATTTCACTGCAAAAAAAGGGTCCAAGCAGCACCCAAACTGCTGGATAGTACACACTGATATTGTCTTATGTGTTATTCATGTATTTTCAACTATACCCAAAGTTTGCCTCTGCAGAATACGGGAGGAAGAGTAAGAGGCAAAATAAATCGCTGGGGAAGAGGAGCTTGGATCAAAAAATAAAGTCCAACAACAAAAAATAAATCGCCGAAATCGTTTCAGGAAAGGACTCAAAACAATAATACTAAATAAAAAAATAAATAAAAAACCACTAGCAACAAACAAAATAAATCGCTAACGAAAACGTGTTAGGGAGTCCACACCCCCTGCCGTTCGCCCCTGAGACTCATTCTTGCCTTCTCCCCATAATCGCACTCCCACTCCCACCGCAGCGCCGAAAAATGTTTATATATGTGCAAAGTTGGTGCGGGAGTCCGATGGTTTATGCAGGGAGGCGAGAGTTACTGTGTGTGTGTGTGTGTGTGTGTGTGTGTGTGTGAGAGAGAGAGAGAGAGAGAGAGAGAGAGAGAGAGAGAGAGAGAGAGAGAGTGTGTGTGTGTGTGTGTGTGTGTGTGTGTGTGTGTGTGTGTGTGTGTGTGTGTGTGTGTGTGTGTGTGTGTGTGTGTGTGTGTGAGAGAGAGAGAGAGAGAGAGAGAGAGAGTGTATGCAGATGAGAGGGCCAGTTGCTAGAGTTCTGGAGGGAATGAATAAATTATAACGCTACGGAGATAGAGTCAGAATACGCAACGGTAAAAAAAAAAAGGCGTAAAGTTCCAATGCATGAAGGAAATAAAGTTAAAATAAGTGTCATGAAAACAGAAGAGAAAAAGTCAAGATTGCTGCAAAAATTAATAGTTGAAATGGGCGTGATAAACAAGGAAAAAAAATAAAAGATTAGATTCCTGTGTAAATGAGAGAAACTGAAACAGGTGCTTCATGAAAAAAAATAATAATGAATAAATTAAATAGGTACGTGATGCGTAAATGATAGTAGTTGAAATAGGCGCTGCGTAAATGTTAGTGTATAGATGTGTTGCGTAAGTGGCAAAATTTGAAATAAGCGCTGCGTAAACGAAAAAATAAAATAATGTTCAAATAGTGCTGCATAATTTGAGAGAGTTCAGATGTTATGTCTGAACGTGCATATCTAAAGTACAGTTCGAATGTTCGCTGAGTAAATGAACGAGAAGCTGAAATGGGCGTTGCGTAAATGAACAAAATGAAACTGCGTAATTTAGAGAGACCTCAGATATTATGCGCCCGAACGAAAATGAAAGTGTTTAAAAAAATGCAGGAATGAATGCATTATAAAGCTGCGTATAAAAAAAAAAAAAAAAAAAACTTCGAATGCGTATGGGAAATAAAAGATGAAATGGATGTTCTGTATAATAATAATAATAATAATAATAATAATAATAATAATAAGCTCCATACCTGTGCTGCGTAATTACAAATGGTTCAGGTATGATTTCTCTGAACGTAAATAATGTTCAAATACGTGTTCCACAATAATAAATAAGTAAATAAATAATGTGCGTGAAACCCCAAGAATAACGTAACTGGAAAATTGGGATTAATTCAAGATTAAAGGATATTTCAATAGGATTGGTCGGAGTCGGAAATGGAATGCTGCAATATATTATGATCTTTGATATATGTGATCGTGCATTAGGACTATTAGAAGGCAACGCACATTCATACATCCCTGCCTCTCTCTCTCTCTCTCTCTCCATACCTATCAATTTATCTTTTTACCTACCTGTCTATATATCTAATCTACTTATCTATTTATTCCTCAGCTTTCTCCTCATGTGACGGGATGGCATCGATCAGTGAACCTTCATGCATTTCTGACCTCACCCAACATTAACCCTTCCTCCCACGCCACACCATCCTCAGGCATACATTCACGCCTTGGTGGAAGAGAGATGACCCCCACCCACACCTAATGCATCTTCAAGAACGTAAATATGACCACAAATCATCGCTCCCCTCCCTCCCCAAAATCACCCACCTCTTCCTCCCTCCCCCTTCCTCTATCCCCTCCCTCCGACAGCCCGTCCCATCACCCATCGCTCCCTACCCACACCCCCTTCCCGCTCCCATTACCCATCTTTCCCTTCCCCCCTTCAATACCTCTGCCAAAAATTAACTTTCCAAAATTACTGTCCGTGTTTAGCTTTCCAAATTTAACTTTTCAAACTTAAGGGTTCAGATTTAACTTCATATTTAACTTAAAATTTAAAGATCACATCCAAGGGAAATCCTGAACCTAAGAAAGAACAATCTTTTTTCTGATCTTCCCATCTCCTTCATTTATCTCCCTTCGGTGCTGGAGGTGGACGCCTTCATGTGGTGGCACCGACATTACTAGACGGTAGAGCTGCCCGGTTATACGAGTACAGTCGTCCCTCAACTCCTCCCATCCTCCCCCCAAAAAAAAGGGAGGCACGAGATTAGTTTCAGCCTGCAGTCCACTGGGTTCGCGTTCAAGATGAACCTGGGGCTACTAAAACAACAAGAACAAAAACTACAACAACCACTACCATCACCACCACTACTACTACTACTGTTACTACTGCTGCTGCTGCTGCTGCTGCTACTACTACTATTACTGCCACCACCATTACTCTTCCCACTAACTCTATTCAAACCTGACTTTCCGAAATAAACATCCTCCCATGACACAAGACATATGTATCCTTCACAAGTCCACCCACTCACCTAATTTATCACTCACGTCATCCCCCATCCCTCTCTCTCTCTCTCTCTCTCTGTATTCCCCGCTTCCCTCTTCCTCCCCACTCCCCCCCTTTCACCTCATACACAAACACGACTGGTGACTTTTTGTGAGCATAACTAAGACAACTCCTGTGTGTGTGTGTGTGTGTGTGGAGGGAAGGGGGGGGGCGTCTTGGGATTAATGAGACGGTGGTGAGTGGTCTGCTTTTGCCTTCTCCGCCTCCTTCCTTCCCTCTTCTGCTTTCTTCTTTTCTTTGTCTTCCTTCTTTTCGGCTTCTGTCTGCTTCTTTACTCTGTTTCCTTCCTCCCTTCCTTCCTTCATTATTTCCTTCCTTTCCTTTGTTGCGTATCCTTTCTTCCTTCTTTTATACTTAGGTGTACTCCTTCCTTTCTACATTCACTTCCTTCCCTGCTGCCTTCTTGCTTTCGCTTCCTTCATTCCTGCCTTCGGTTTCTTCCCTCCTTTCTGTTTCCTTCTCGTCTGTCTCCTCCTTTCTTCCATCGCCTCCTTTCTTTCTTCCTTCTCCTCCTTCCCCTCTATTTAAGTTTGCTTCCTTCCTTTCTGCATGCGCCTCTCTTCGAATTCTTTCTTGCTTTCACTTCCTGCATTCCTCTCCATCCTTCTCCCCCGTTTCCTTCTCGTCTGTCTCCTTCTCCTTCCTTTCTTTCTTCGCCTCTCTCCCTCCTTCCTTCCTTCCCTCAAAGGCCCGTTAATTATCCCTATCTCCCTTCTCCTTCATACTAATTTGGTCTTGTTATTCCTTCGCTTCTCCCCTCTTGTTTATTACCTCACCAGATTTTCATGATTCTTCTTCTCCTTCTTCCTTTCTTCTTCTTCTTCTCCTTCTCCTCCTCTTCCTCATCCTCGTACTTCTTCGTCCTCTTCTTCTCCGTCTATCTTAGCTCTCACAAGGTCAAAATAATTAACTCTATCGACCCTCTCTTTCATCTTCTTCCTCCGCTTCTTCCCCTGTTATCACTCTGTGTGTGTGTGTGTGTGTGTGTGTGTGTGTGTGTGTGTGTTTGGGTCACTGTTATTCTCCTTTCCCTTCTCCTTCATCTTCTTTCTATCCCTTTTCTATAATCATGGCAACTTCTCATACAGTCTTGGCAACTTTTCACGGACAAGGTAACTTTTCACAGTCATTGCAACTTCCCAGACACGACAACTTCCTAGTCATGGCAACGTCTCACATTCATGACAACTTTTTACACAACCACAACTCCCCGCGCAGTCATAGCAACTTCCCAGTCATGGCAACTTCTCAGTCATAGCAACTTCCCACAGTCATGGCAACTTCCCACAGTCATGGCAACTTCCCACACAGTCATGGCAACTTCCTCCACAGCCAAGGCAACTTCTCACACACCCATGGCAACTTCCCAAACAGTCTTGAATCGTGGCAACTTTTTATGTAATCACGGCTCCCTCGCACACAGTCATGGCAACTTCCCTGTCACTCATTGTAGGTCTTTAATCTCCCATGGCACACACACACACACACACACACACACACACACACGGCAACTCTGACACCCCATTGGCAACTATTTCTCATCACTACGGCAACTCCCACACATTACCTGCAGGCCTCATATGTCACAGAGATAATTACTTCGCTGAGCACAGACTACGGAGGCAAAAATCATCATCAACATTTTCTTTCTTCTTCTCATCATAATCATCATCATCATCATCATCAATCATCGTCATTATTATATTTTTCCTCCTCCTCCTCCTCATCATCATCTTCATGTCATGAATCATCATTATCACCGTTTCCACTACCACCACCTTCATCATCATCACCATCATCGTCACAACCCAAATTCCTATGTAAAAGACGGGGCGAAGTAAACTCAAGCAACCACCTTCATTTCTCTCAGGCAGGTATGGGGACAACCAACAACAGATTACCCAAACAGAGCCAAGGAACCGCGCCCTACCAAGGACTCTCTCTTAAGCAATCACAGATACACTAACACAAATACACTTTATCACAAAACTACGGAGACAGTGGCATCTACCTCGAACATCCACGCAGTCACAGAAACATGGGATCACTCACAGAACCAAGGACATCTTCAAGGAACCAAGTAATGTATCTCAAGAAGCCACAGAGAAACAGAAAACCAGAAAACCTCTCACACAACAAAGAGAGAACCATAAAATTTACCTACATAGTCCCAAAACACTCTTACAAGCACAAAACCTCAAAGAACCACGGAAATAAGCACAGCTCTTAATATACCACACACAACCATAGAAACCCACGACAATATTAAGGCTTTAAGTGCAAAATAAACCACCAAGCAACACCTGCAAGAGCGTCTACTAGGTCCACAAAGGTAGGGCCCCAGGTGTGAGCGTGTATCTTAATTAGGTGGAAGTGGGAAAGTGGGAGGCTGAAAAATGGGTAGGATATAGTGGACGTACTCCCTACGCCACGCTAAACTACTCCGCTTTTGTCTTTATTATGGCTGGCCTATTCCTGGATTCTGCACACTCATTTAGAAGAGAAAGATGAAGGAGAGGAAGAAGAATGATGATGATGATGACAATGATGGTGGTGGTGGTGGTGGTGGTGGTGGAGAAAGTCTGCTACGAAACTGTCTTGAGAAAATGAATTAAGATATATTACCAAACACTGTTCCCATAATTTCTCATAAGAGCGACTTTCCAAACCAAAACTTTCCGCCCTTACTCCTTCCTGTTTTCATAAATTTACTACCGTCACTCCTTCCCCTCATCCCTTCCCCTGCCTTCGTCCCTACCCCTCAATTCCTAACTATCCACCCATATACTTCCCTCCTTATCTCTCCCAACCCCTCCATCCCAGTCAATCCACCCTTACTCTTCCATCACTATCCGTTCCCCCCGTCACTATCCCTCCATCCTTACTCTTCCATCACTATCCGTTCCCCCCGTCAATACCCCTCCATCCCTACTTCTCCATCCCTACCCCTCCATCCCGACCTATTCACCTGTACACTTCAATCTCTATCCCTCCATTCGTCAGTATCCCTCCACCCCTAACTATACACCTCACCATTTCCACCATCCCTACCTCTCTCCTCGTCCCAACCCTTCCATCCCTCCCTTGTCACCCCTACCCTTCCATCACTACCTTTCCCTATGTCCCTATCCCTCCGTCCACTTCAAAATCTATGTATGATTGCTTACTGGGGAAATAACAGGGAAAATACAAATCATCATTTAAAAAATCTCCCTTGTTGAATTAAACCTCAGAAATTAACAAATACGAAATATGACACTATATCGTAATGAAACAAATATTTACGATTACATGAGAAATTAGAAAAGACGGACGAGTACTTACCATGACTACTGGGGATTGGAATGAAGGCTGGCTAAAGGAGAATAAGCATTTGGTCATGTTCTTAAGGAGTGTTGTGCAGCAGGTGAAGGAAGAGTACTGTGACACCTGAAAGGAAAGGTGGTCATTAGCTTTCACGAGTGTCTAAAGTATATAATCGATGGTTAAAAGCCTCTCTCTCTCTCTCTCTCTCTCTCTCTCTCTCTCTCTCTCTCTCTCTCTCTCTCTCTCCACACACACACACACACACACACACACACACACAGAGCAGACATATACCTAAAACGACACTGATTCCTATCTTTAAATTAACCACCGATTTTAACCTACGAATCTACGTATTTCTGAACTGGCAAAAATATAACTGATCTCTGAAGCACATTTAAAGTTAATAAAAGAAAATCAAAGAAAAGAAAAAGAATAGTAGTGAAAGGAAAAGAAAGGAACAGAAAAGAATGAAAAAGGAAAAGGAAAAGAAAGTCCCTGAAGAAATAAAAAAATTGGTAATCTCTTGAGGCGATCACTACCCAACACTATGTCGTGAAGAGGAAGGCAACGAAGAGTCAAGAGGAACACACAAAAACTACCAAGTCTGCTCATGGATTCTGCTGGTGACACATAATACTGCATGGACACTTAAGTTGCGCCAGAAAGCAGACTTGCAATTTAATGTAGAGTCGCCCACGATCTGTCACTTAATGCAGAGTCACCCCCGATCTGTCACTTAATGTAGTCACTCACCACTTGTCACTTACTACAGAGTCACTTAATATTGAGTCACTTAATACTGAGTCACTCCCAACCCCACAACCGATTTGGGAACCTTAAGACTCTAGACCACTGGGCTTCTATTCCCTTTGTTGCTTGTATGATTACCACCCAGCGCAGTAAATGGTTGTCGGGGTTAAAGGAAGCCATTTACCATGTCGCTCAATGCGAGGACAATTAAGGATAGCAGTACATCATGTGAATGGATGGTAAGCACTGCAACCTACCAGCAAGGAAGAAGGGAAACACGGAGATGAGTGGACATGACCTCAGGGGACATGATAACTGAAGCGAAACAGGAATAAATGGCATTTCCCGGAGCACAAAGGAAATGAAAAAAAAAAAAAAAATTGTGACAAGGATAGAGCTTCGAGGGATGGACTGAATGATGAGAGAGAGAGAGAGAGAGAGAGAGAGAGAGAGAGAGAGAGAGAGAGAGAGAGCATCTGTCACTTTTGAACTGCTGAGATTTGTCTTTATTGAATAAGGTCGTGTGGTTTTAGCCTAAATAAAATTATAAATACACCAACGAAAAAATAAAGCACCGGTAAATATAATAAAGTAAACAGACACACGTAAATGAATAAATACATGATTAACCAAATGAATACAGACAAGGATAAAAAAAATAATACCCAAATCTAATAAAAAATAAATAAATAAAAAACTGTCTGAAAAAACTAGCTTGATATTAAGTTGATGTGTGATTTGGCTCGTGGGTGCAGTATACATTGAGACAATATGAATTATGAATACACCCAGGCAAGAAATATTTTTGTAAGTGACGTTATGAGGACACAGAATAAGTATACAGTATGTTTTTTATTTTTCTGGCGCCACAGTTATAGATGGGAAAACTTGGCTGCACTTTTTTTTTTTTTTTTTTTGAGGGGGAGTCACTTTCCATTCGCGTTTCTTCTAGTCTGTTTTATATAATCATTCCTCCATTCAAATTTGCTTCAGTACTAGCTTTTAACTGCCTCCCTCCCCCTCCCATCAGGCCATCATCCCATTCTGCTTCTTTCAGTCTTGCCCTCCTTCAATCCTACTTTTCTTCCATTCGTCATTCTTCCTACCTTGTTCTTCCCAATCCTTCCTCCATTCGTTAAACCTCACTGCTATCCCTTCTCCCTCCCTCCAACCCTCCTTTCCTGAAGTCCTTCCTTCCTCCCTCTCTCCCTCCCTTTTCCCTGCCCTTCATCCCACCTGCTTCCAATCCTCAGTGACTTAATGAAGTTATGAATAGGTCCCCTGTTGATAGCTTCCCCAACTCTGTGATGTGGGAGAAGAAGGAGAAGAAGACGAAGAAGAAGAAGAAGAAGAAGAAGAGGAGGAGGAGGAGGAGGAGGAGGGATACTGGCGATGAAACTAAACCATTAAGTAACTCGAAAAAAGCAAAAGATAAAGGAAATTAATCTTATTATTTCTACCTATCCCAATTTTCCGAAAGAACTGCAAAGAAAAGGAAGCGAAAACTCACTGCAACCCAATGGAACTCGTCCACACATCACCTACATGCTTCACCTTGACCTCAGACCAAATAACCACAATTAATCCAACGCCAGACTAATTAACGCGTAAAATATAATACCTTCGTCATGTGTAATCCCTGAACACGTGTCAGTTTGGTTAATAGCCTTACCTTTTCAACCTCAATTCTAATTAACTTGTTTTTTAAAGCCCTGTGTCACAAATCAGCACTTTTTCATTTTTATTTTTTCTCTCACGACTTTTTTTTTTTTTTTTTTTTTTTTTTTTTTTTTTTGAGAGAGAGAGAGAGACTTTTCGAGCTGGTGGGGTTAGATACAGCCACCCCTGACCCCTTCAAAAATCTTTCAGACTCTTAATAAAACCGTCTGTGAGTGGCAAGAATAAATTACAAAAAGACTTCACCATAGCGAGGTTATTAAAATTCCTTGTCATCCAACCTCGACTTGTGATGGGATAAATGTAATAATAATAATAATAAAAATAATAATAATAATGGTAAAATCAATAAATAAAAACTAAGAATTGTAACAATAAACGAATAAAATATGATAATGACAAAAATAAAGAAAAAATAAAAAACTTACAATATGAACAACACTGACAAATAATTATACCAATAGTAATAATAATCATCATCATGATCATCATCATCATCATCGATAATGGAGAAATCACAAAAACTTTATAGAACACGCAATAACTTTTAAAATTAAACTTACCATTTTCCTCATTGCAGGCAAGTCAAATTTAAGGGCATCAAAGAATTCTTGGACATTTTCCTTCTACAGTATTTTGGAGTAGTTTTTGAAGACTTGGAAGAACGAATATATGAGAATATGAGGGAATTGGAAAAAGGGTGAGAGAATATATGAAAGATGGAAATGGAAGATGAAAGGGAGGAAGGGAAGAGAAAGGAAATGTAAGTATGAGAAGGAGACAGAAGCAGTGGAGACATGGGAAGGAGGGAGGGAACTAGGAGAATGAAGAATGCAAAATAATCATGAGCAGAAGGAGGGAAATGAGAGGGAAGGAGATCTAAGGAAGGAGGAAGGAAAAAAATTTGAGAATGGAAGAAAGGAAAATGGGAGGTGGTAGGAAACAGGAAGAGGTCATTTCCCTCTCCTTCCTTCCTTTCCACCTTCACAAGCGTCTATTTTCGTCTCAGTATTCCTTAACAGCTCATTTCCTCGTGCTTTCAGGCCCTCCCAGCGTCACCTGCTTGTAAACAGCTCTCACCTGGGCTGCTTACCTGCCTCTTAACACCTCTTTCCTCTTCATGTTTCCTTCCTGCTTCCTTCGATTACCTGTCTGCCTCTATCTTCTATCACTATCTTCACCTCTTCTCTCTTTCTCACCCTCCTCTCTCTCTCTCTCTCTCTCTCTCTCTCTCTCTCTCTCTCTCTCTCTCTCTCTCTCTCTCGCGCACACACACACACACACACACACACACACACACACACACACACACACACACACACACACACACACACACACACGGCTGAATAAAATCGTCTGTCTGTAACTGGAGCAAAATGGAAAGAAAGAAACGAGACCACATGAGATTTCATCATTTCCCTCACCTTTACCTGTATTTTACCCCTGTCGTCCACACCTGTCGCTCGAATTTCTACCTTTCTTTTTCACTTTTACCCCCCCCCCCTCTCTCTCTCTCCCTCATTCTCATCGTTGTAATCCTCCTCCTCCTCCTCTTCCCTTTCCTTTTCTCATTTTCTTCTCCATTTTCTGCTGCTTCCCCCTCCACCTCACTCACTCCCATACTGACACTCTCGGGCACCCCTCGAAACCATTATCTTAACCTTCACTTCCACCCCTACCTGCCCCACACACACCTGTCGCGCACACCTGCCACTCCAAATTCTCGCTCCCTTCCTCGTTCTTCCTATTCTCTCCTCATGTCTCCCTTTTCCTCTCAACTTTCCACTCACATTTTACAGGGATCTCTCTCTCTCTCTCTCTCTCTCTCTCTCTCTCTCTCTCTCACATACACACACACACACATACACAATGTCACAGTGATATCACTATACCCCTTTCAACTCCCACATTCTCTCTCTCTCTCTCTCTCTCTCTCTTGCGCGGCACCTTTAAGGCCCCTTGCTACGAACACCACCACCACTTTCTCACTTTCTCTCGGTTCACTCTTTCCACCTCCTCCCTAACTCCTTTTCTTTTTTTTTTCTCAGTCGTCTTTCTGTCTCGCCTCTGTTTTGTCTTCCTCTGCCTTTCCCCCATCCCTTGTTCCCTTCCCCATTCTCACCACTTCTACTAACCTGTCAAACTTCCCTTGTCACCTCCATTCTTCTCGCCCTATCTAGTGTGAAGGAAATATGCTTTACTGTATACACTGACCTATTTTCAAACTAAAGGAGAACCATGGCACACAAAGTAAATGTCAACTTCTTACACGCCCTGCTTCGTGACACAGAACGTGGTCTTGAAAAATCGATATCTTCATGTTACCTTTAAATCGTTGTTCTTCAGGTTTTGATCATATACGCACTCACAGGATGGATGCTCTTGTATTTCTAGAATCTCTATATCTATCTACCCATCTATCTATCTATACGTCTATAAATCTACCGTTCTGTCTCTGTCTATCCATCCACGTATCTATTTATAAAAAACATATTCCCTCATTCAAGGATAAACACACATAATGGCGTGCAATCACAATACTCCTCGTTCTCCGTGCTAAAAATTTAATCCCACAACTATAACAATGCTTATATTTTTTATTGTGATTTTTATTGTTTACTATACTCCCCGCAGGCCAGTTTTTTTTTTTTTTATTATTATGTTTCCCCTTTCGTTTTGATTAATTCTCTTCGTCGCCCCTTAGGCCAGTCCTCCCCCGTCTTAACCCTTCTCTCCCAGTCTTCCAGAGGTCGTAATTACTGGAAACCATAATCGTATTTTTCGATATACATTTCTCCATAACAAATAACTGTTATCAGATATCGCTATGCCTTATCTCCTTTGCATCTTTCATAATCACTCTAAATATGTCATCATAATCTCTATTGTCAATCTATCCATCTATCTATCTATCTATTATCTATCTATCTATATGAATGACAATGCAAGTATAAAATGAACAAAAAATTCTCCATAAGATACATTAACATGATCACTCTGTTCTCCATATTGTTACTTTAAAAACCTACATCACCTATTTCCTACTCCCACTGCCACACCCAGGCCCACACCAGTCGACTGTGCCTAACACCACATCAGATACCGCCAGGTGAGTCTCCGGTGGAGTGCTAAATTCGTTAACCTTAGCCTGGCCAAAATGTCTTTTTTAGCTCAATTCACGTAGCTCAGTGGCAGAAAAAGGAAAAAACTACAGCTTTACATTCTCTTTATACAACTTCTCCGTGACTAGCATCATATTGTAGTGGTTATATATTGTTGCAACTCAGCGTTTCAAGGTGAGAAACCTAACCACCCCCATATAGCCTATGTATAAAGAATCTTACATCTTGATATTAGTAGTATATGTAGCAACAGGTACATATGAAACGTGAACCCAGTGGACTGCTGGATGAAGGTACCCATCTCCTGTAGCCTACAATCCTCCTTTTGGGGGATGGGGAGGGAACTGGGGGACGTACAGTATGTATAACCGCACACCTCCATCGCCCAGTAATATCAGTGCCACCCCACGAAGGCGT
Organism: Coenobita brevimanus; assembly: GCF_032717465.1. NCBI lineage: Eukaryota > Metazoa > Arthropoda > Malacostraca > Decapoda > Coenobitidae > Coenobita > Coenobita brevimanus. The sequence goes on from NC_136974.1 coordinate 33,046,819, forward strand.
CCCTCTCCACCACCGCAACTCAGTAGTGTTAATAAATGTGGCCGCAGACGTCTTTACCAGCCTCTCATTCCCATCGTCTTTATCCCATCTTTATCCCTCTGTGTCCACCTGGGTAAGCTCTCCCCCGCAGCGGCAGACGGTAAAGACAGGAGAGAGACAGTTCGGGCAAAGAGAGAAAGAAAGACAATTTGGGCATAGAGAGAGAAACATAAAAACATTTCCACCTCGTTTACCTCCATTTTCGGTTCCATCCTTAGCAAAACACTCGCACTGCCTTTGATCTCTCTCTCTCTCTCAAGATATTGCAAGAGAAACGTAAGTAGGAGCAAGAGGATCAATTAAACTTGAGAAATTTTATCCTCCCTTCCTCTATGGGCAAGATATAATATGGAAGAGCTATGCAATTCATTACGCTGGTGAACACCTAACTTCCCTTCTTAAATGGCAAACTCGGACGGGGAAAAAAGAACAGAAATCTGTATCTTATGTCTGAAGATCTTTATGTTCCCTTCCATTGTGGCCAAGATATAAGAAGAGAGAGAGAGAGAGGCAAGCAGATGTAAACATGCCAATTTAAGTTCAAATATCCTAAACTTCCCTTCCTTTCTGGGCGAGAGGAAAGCAGAGAGCAAGAATAAACAACTCATTTAAGCCTGAGAACCTTCATCCCTTCCTTTGTGGGTAAGATATCGCCAAGAGAAACGCATGCAGAGGAGAGCAACTCATTTAAGCTGGAAAACATTTATCTTCCCAGCCTTTGTGTGAATGAAACCGCAAGGGAGCTAAGGAGATGTCTGGTTCCTGGTTCAAGAGGAAGTATCAGCCAAGAGTAAATGTCCAGAAAATTGTGGGTTAATGTCTGATCTTTTTTTTACCTTAGATACTTGTCACACGATTTTGATGTCCCGTCCAGAAAGCTGTCGGCTGATGACTGATTTTTTTTCCTCACAAACTTGCCATACGATTTTGATGTCCTGTCCAGAAAATTATGGCTGAAGTCTGACTATTTTTTTACCTCTGAAATTTGCCCTACGTTTTCGATTCCCTGTCATTACATAAAGAAAAGGAGTCATCGGTTTGGTGGTATTAATTCACCCCCAAGCAATTCTACCTGCACTTCAAAAAGCCGGTCTGGCGGTCTTAAGAATACTGCCAAGAAGACGTCTTTGGGAGGAAAGGGTTAAATGAGACAGTCCAAAAAACAAATATGATAAAAAAAAAAAAAAGACGAACTCAGTGACAGAAGTGGACGTCATCATACGGCAGACGAGACGCACTAGACACACACACACACACACACACACACACACTCGTAATCCCCCTTCCCTCTCCCGTTCCCAACCCAGACCTCCCGCCAGCCAAAGTTGAGGGTAAACACAAAAGTTAATATAAACATCAGAAACATATATACGTAAATGTTGGTGACAGATCAAAGCAAGGGATGGTCTAAAACTTCATTATACAGGTCCACACACTCACGCAAACCTACATGCTTAAACACACACACACACACACACACACACACACACACCACCATCATCAACCACAAACATAGGTCTTGTGATTTGTTAACCAATTGCAATATGAGTAAGGTAAAATTTAATAACCCATCCTCCCACAACCACTCACACCGTCTACTTCTATATCCCCCCAAAAATGAAAATAAAGAAAACTATAAGACATCTTGAAGTAATATCTATCTATCTATCTACCTATCAACCTGTCTATCTAACCGGAAAAGAGAGGCTAAAAATCCCGGGAAAAATGCAAAGGCAAAACATCAACTCTTTCACCTTCCTCTTCCTCTTCCTCCAGCGTCTGACCACCTATTTCTTGCCCAGGGCTCACTCAGGTAAAAGCAATTCCTTCCCCCACTCCACCCTCCCCGGCAGATTCAGCTCACTCTATATAAGCAAGGGACAGCTAGAGAGGAAGAGGGGACGTGGAGGAAGGAAGGAAGGAAAGGTGGTATGAAAGAAGGAAGAGGGAGAGAGGATGGTGAGGAAGGCGCAATACACGGAGAAGAGTCAGCGTGGAGGAGGGGGAGGAGGGAAGGAGGAGATAGAAGGAAGAAAGAGGAGAAGTAAAGGAGGACGGGAGAGGGGAAATACAGAGAAGAAAAAGGTGCAGGAAAATTAAGAAAAAAAAATCGAATAACTGGGACAAAGGCGGATGAAGGAAGGAAGGAAGGACGGAAAGAAAGAAGAAAGTAAGGAAAAGAAGATGAAATAATGGAAGGATGGAAGGAAAGCAGCAAGAATGCAAGGAAAGATGGATGGATGGATGGATGGAAGGAAGAAATGATGGAATGAAGGAAAGAGACAAGCAAGTAAGCAATATGGGACGGTAAGTTGCAGGATGGAAGAACAAAACAACTACGAGTAAAACATTTTCCATACCACAACCGGAATATCAAAATCTCATCTCATATGCAAATTTTCCAATGCATCGGACAGTTCTTATATTTACAATTCAATGGGTAAGCTAGGAAAAAAAAAGAAACAAAAATATTACTGCCATATTCATCACTAAAAAATAAAAAAAAAAAAAATTGACTGACTAGCAAACAGACAGAAAGGAAAAAAAGGAGAAGGGAAGAGACTAAGGAAAAATAATAAATGGACTGTCAGTGACGCAAAGATGGTGTATTTGTGCCTGTCACTCAAAGGGGTAGAGGCGGGAGATGATGATAATGATAAAAAGGGGTAATGATGATAACTAACGATGGTGTGGGTTTGGACAGAAATGAAGACAAAGGAATGGATGACAGCGACGGTGATGATGATGATGTTGACGGTAATGATGGTGATAATGATGATGTTGCTGATGTAGAGAGAGAGAGAGAGAGAGAGAGAGAGACCCAAATTCCTTTACCATCCCACCACACACACTACACAATTCCCTAATTCCATGGCATCAAAGCCCTGAAACACAGCCATGAAAGGAATCTCCCATGCCTGAATTACCATCAAAGCCCCATATTAAAATTACCAAGGGGAAAAACCAATAAATTTGTCGCTCCACCTATTTGCTGATCAAAAATAATAATAGGAAGAAAAAACATGGGCATTTTTTTTTTTTTTTTTTTTTTTTTTTTTTTTGGTGAGAGGGAGGAAGGCTCAGAGCAAACAGGACCAGTGGAGACCCGCTCAATAATTTAGTCAAAAGCCACAATATATAGGCGATACACTGATGCATTTAATAATAATAATAATAATAATAATAATAATAATAATAATAATAATATTTCAATAATTCCCCGCATAATATCGTAACTTATCCTCCTCTTCTGCTTTCAAGATATACAGGCTCGGTATACTGAAGTCCTCTTCTGCTTTCAGGGCTACAGGCTTAGTAAATTTAATTCCTTCACCATAATAGTATTCACAAAATTAAATTGTATAAAATATTTGGAAACGATCTTCTCAATGGGGATTACCTTTGAGCTCTCTCCCACCCCCGTGTTCCGACGTTTATGGCTGAGAAATTTACCACCTCTTTCCTTCATGTAAAATATTCAGACAACATTACGCTTTACTTCGTTCAGGTCAGATATTTGAACATTACGTTTTATTTCGTTCATGGCAGACTGTTCAGACATTACGATTACGTTTTACTTCGCTCAAGTAAGATATTCGAACAACATTATTTTTTTGTTTCGTTAATGTCAGATATTCGCCCAACAATTCCTTTTTTTTTTCCAGAATTTTCTATGTAGGCCTAATTTACGACTTTCCCTCAAAGAAAAAGGGGGGGAAAAGTCAAAATCTAACCCTTCAACTCCAAAAACCTCCCTTAAGCTGAAGAAAAGCGTCTGAAACTTAAGATTATGAAAAAAAAAACACAAAGACACACAAAAAAGTTTAATTTTACATGGCCGGGAGAAAAAAACTCATAAATTTCTCGCTCCATTTGCTCGCTCAGTAAAGAATTAAAAAATAAATATGACGATAATGGGACAAGTGCTGCAGAATAATTGACTTCCTGATGACCAACACAAAATTTATTATGGGAATTAAAAAATGAGTGAAATTTTGCCGATCAATCTTTTGCACTGCGGATGATTTGTGCTGCTAAGACGTATTATTATTATCATTATTATTATTATTATTATTATTATTACTACTACTACTACTACTGCTACTACTATTACTACTGCTATTACTATTATAATCATTATCATTACTATTAGATTATCCAAACTTCCTCCAAACAATTCATGCTGCTGACAAATTATCTGCCTGAACTTTATGAAAAAAAGATCATCACTAATATTTATATGAGAGAGGGGGGTGTGAGTTGGGAGCAGGGCAGTGAAATGGCGGGGGACAGGGAGACGTGGAGGCGTTTTGTTTGTGGCAACCCCAAACGGGATTGAGGCGTCTGGCAATAGATAGATAGATAGACTAATCTTTCCCCCACACTTGATCCACATTTCTTTGTTTTTCTTTATTCACGTTTCCACCACACGATTTTTACTACAACTGAGTCTGGAATTAGTGGGCTTATCTCTGAACGCCTGAGGATTTTCTGTCGTTAAGCTTCTGACTGGCTGAGCATTTAGTATTAGACATTCTCTCTCTCTCTCTCTCTCTCTCTCTCTCTCTCTCTCTCTCTCTCTCTCGCTCACGCACATGAAATATCGGGTCATAAGATTTTACACTCGCCTCGCACGTG
>NC_136974.1:33056495-33071495 GCF_032717465.1 Coenobita brevimanus
ACACACACACACACACACACACACACTTTATACACCCTTGCAGAAAGCCTGCCATCAACCCAGAGTCAAAAGCACATGCTAAAAAAACTAAGGAAAATGTGTAGACGTATATGCATACAAAAAACGTACATAAACTTTAGGCCAGCAGTCAAGCTTTTACACACACACACACACACACACACACACACACACACACAATTTCATGCACTAACTCCTCACGAAAACACGCACAGACAGGTCACTGCAAACTCTCTCTCTCTCTCCCTCCTACACTCATGAAACGGTATAATTACATACATGTCAGCACACCATCACGTGCATTACACACACACATAGTAATATTCACAGGTAAAATCTCTCTCTCTCTCTCTCGGGGCCCCCTACTGTACTTCTATATGTATCTGGGTCAACTTACTGTATGTTTGGACTGCAACTAACCCCGTTTTCTGTTGGCAGGGAGGACTCACTCATGTACATATGTTTACACTTGGCTTTTGGGGGTGAAGTGTGGGAACGACCTGGATTTTCACATACTTCTTGGGGGTAGGAGTTGCTTTTTGGCGTTTCAGCTAAGAGGGGTTTGTTATGGTTTCGGTGATGAAGGGGAAAAGGAGGAGGAGAAGGAAGGGGAAGAGGTAGAGGAGAGAAGAGGAAGAGGTAGAGGAAAGAAGAGGAAGAGGTAAAGGAAGAGGAGGAGAAGGAAGGGGAAAAGGTAGAGGAGAGAAGAGGTAGAGGAGAGAAGAGGAAGAGGTAATGGAAGAGGAGGAGAAGGAGGAGAAGGAAGGGGAAGAGGTAGAGGGGAGAAGAGGAAGAGGAAAGAAGAGGAAGAGGTAGAAGAAGAGGATGGTGATGATGATGATGATGATGATGATTTCTCCGATTGTTTCTGATACCATTACACTAATCAAAACCCAAACTAGATTATACCAAATTCATTAATTAAAAGCCTTCCTTCTTCCTTTGTATTAATCATCATCATAATTATTATAGTTAATATTATTGTTATAATTTTATTATTATTATTATTATTATTATTACATAGGACTTATGCGCTTGAACTTGATAGGACCCACTAGAGATTATTTACGTGGCAGGGTATTATTATTTATTTATTTATTCACCTTTTTATTCATTAACTTTATTTCCTCTAACCTCCTGCTCGAGCAATACAATATTAGATAACGAATATTTATTACCATTAACATTGTTTTGATTACTATTATTAGAATATTCATAAGTATTATTATTAGTATCAATATTACTTTTGGCATTGCTTTTTTTTTTTTTACAACTGCTTCATCTCCCATTTTTCAAGTCACCTATTCCTCTCACATATATACGGTATATTCTTATAGGTTTTCCTGTTGTTTCTAAGCTGCTGTTTCTCCCTTCTATTGTACTTCCTGCCTATAGAAAAATAAGGTCTTCCAATTTCCTTTACTCTCCTTTCTTGATCCCCTCTCTCTCTGTCTCTGTCTGTCTGTCTGTCTCTCTCTTCTCCTTTCCTTCCCTCTTTTTCCTCTCAATCTTCCATATACGAAAACATATTTCCTTTCCCCCGTCATCTTTGCTTCCTTAGCTATCCCTCCCGCCGCCCAGCTCCTTCATTCTCCCTCCTTCTCTCTCTCCCCGTCCCTCTTCCTCCTCCTACTCCTCCACTTTCTCCTTCCCATCTTCTCTTACAAATTATCTCCACCTCCTATCCTTCTTTGCTTTCCTCCTCTCTTTCCTTACATTCTGCATCATTCTATCCTCTTTTTCCACCCGTATTCTGTTCTCTCTATCCTTCCTCCCCTTATATTCGCCTGCAGAAGTATCCCTCCCTTCATATTCCCCCTTCCCTACCTCTCTTCCTCTCCTTTACTCTTCCTTCACTCTTTATCTCCCTCCTTCTCCCTTTTCATTCCCCTCTCCCTTCCTCACCCTTTTCCACTTTCCTTACTTCTTTTCCACCCTCCCTCTCCTCTCCCTCCTTTATCCATCTCTTCCTCACTCCCCCTTTTCCTTACCCCCTTTTCTCCCTCCCCATCCATTTTCCTTCCCCCCTTCCTCCCTCTCCTTCATCGCTCCCTCTCTTCCTCCCACTCCATCATCCTCCCCTCCTTCCTCCAACACATCACAAACTGCCAGCTCAGGGGATGTTCCACTCTCCATCACACACACACACACACACACACACACACACACACACACACACACACACACACACACACACACACACACACACACACACACAATCACCAGAACCTGCTGCCATGTCAACCAAAGCAAACATATCTCCATCTGACAAACACACACACACACACACACACACACACACACACACACACACACACAGGAGCGAGTTATGGTCACGCTCAGATCAACATAATTCCGCACGACGCGCTACGTTACGCCTGACACACACACACACACACACACACACAGCACGAGATGTACGAGAATGTATGCACTTCTAAACTTTCAGACAGACATTCTGACACACGCCTATACTCACATACCTACACGTACATCCCGACACTTACACACATAGACATACACTCACTAACGCAAACGTACACAATCTTCTAACACTGAAAGACGAGCCTAGACGCAAATATACCTACAGGCTTCTTCACACAGACAAATACATACACAGGTTCACATACATACAAAAAATCTTGCAAACTGTCATCATACGCACATCTCTGTTACTGTGCGCACGCACGCACAAACGCACGCAAATGCTCGCGCGCGGCACCCGCACCCGCGCGCACACACACACACACACACACACACACACACACACACACACACACACACACACACACTCACTCAAGCAATATTCAAAACATAAAAGAATGAAGACAATATACAAACATGAAACGGAAATTTAGCACACACACACACACACACGCACAAAACTCTCTCTCCCTCCAGAAATTGGCTCGATCAAAGGTTCGTTTCTATATTTCGTTTTCGTGTTTGCAGACGAGTGTGTCGCAAGGAACCACGTTTCTTTCATAACCTGAGAGAAAGAGAGAGAGAGAGAGAGAGAGAGAGAGAGAGAGAGAGAGAGAGAGAGAGAGAGAGAGAGAATTTCACTCGTAAAATGTTGAACTGAATTTTCTTTGGACTGACTTTGGGTAAATAGGCAAACACTGAACACAAACAGAACCTCTGAGAAGAAATAATGGGGGTACAAGTTATATAAAGGTAAATTAATTTTGTACGGAAGAATGTATAACAAGGATTTAGGATTGATTGTAACCTTGACAGTCTTTAGATTACCTGTCTGAAAAATAGTAGCCATGGAAAGGTGTACTTCTGAGATGGAGCCAGGATTCCGTGGGCTTAAATTGCGAATAAATAAATGTAATAGACAAACAGACGGATGGACAGATATATGGGGAGATGGACGGATAGATATAAAAAGATAGATAGATGGATGGATGGATGGGAGGCTCATATCATTGGGCATCTGGATTATGTGAATTACTATATGGCAGATAATGAAGACGGCACAGGTAAAGGACACACCTGGTGAAGCGGACTTCTTTATCGAGTTAATCAGTAAACACCTCCATTCCACATATTTTCTCACCTGTGCTAATTATCATATTCTTTCATTTTCATCGCTTTCTGGATCCTACAGGTGAGAAAACGAGGTGGGATGATGATATGATGGTGATGATGAGGATGATAATGATGAGAACGACGATGTTTAAAGTATTTAGAATTTAGCAAGAAAAGGCAATATTAAAATACTGTCGAAAGTCACACACGAATCTTAGATGTGTAAAAAAGGGAGGACCAATTATTATCATGAATAAAATAATACATGCGGTGTAAAAATAAAATAAAAAAATACAAAGAATGAAAAAAAAATATGGAGAGACACTGAATAACTCGCTCACCAAAACCAAATCTGTAAAACGAAAGACCCTGATATACGGATGTGTAAAAAAACGGAAAATTCAGATTAAAGGGTTAAAAAAGAGAGAGAGAGAGAGAGAGAGAGAGAGAGAGAGAGAGAGAGAGAGAGAGAGAGAGAAAATGGACTTCTTGGAAATGGGATAAAAATGTTTTGAGAAACATTAATTGAAGCTGAAAAATAACATCAGGTAGGATCAATAAAAAAAAAAAAAACTGTGGATGCTGTCATACTGAAGTGGGAAACTGCGATTAAATATACAAGAAAATAAGTGAAAACCGACTTACAGGAAAAAAAATCAACCAGGAAAATAGGAAGACAGGCGGAGATGATAATGAATAGAATCAGCCCATGAAAGTGAGGAAAGGAGGGGAGAGGAGAAGATAGAAGAAAGGCGATGAGAGAGAGGGGAAAGAAAAGAGGCGAGACGAGAGGCGAGGAGAGCCGAGGAAGCGAGGACGAATTACGGTGAAAAGCGATGAGAAAATATGACAGAATGATGAGAGAGAAAGAGGGAAAGATTATGGACGTCGAACGGGAAATATGATAAAAAGGAAATAAAGTGGGGCTGATGATGATGATGGAGAGGAGGAAGAAGATGGAGTGAAGATATGTGATGGAAAGGACGGATGAGAGAGAGAGAGAGAGAGAGAGAGAGAGAGAGAGAGAGAGAGTAAAAGTAAAGGAGAAACGAAGGGGAAAATGGAGGCATCAAACAGACCAATAGGAAAAGCAGAAGGAAAAAATAAAAGGATCTCAGGAAAAGGAAAAAGAAAACAGAAATAATGACGACAAAATACCTAAAACGTACAAAGAAAAGAACTTAAGATGAAAAGTTAGGGACTGAATGCAAAAGAATGAAAAAAAAAAAAATGAAACAAGTAAGCAAGGAGATGGAGAACAAGGAAGCAAGGAGATGGAGAACAAGGAAACAACGAGATAGAGAACAAGGAAGCAAGGAGATGGAGAACAAGGAAGGAGTAAGAAATAAAGTATGGGAAAGAGATGCAAGATACTGGAATGGATAAATAGAAAATTCATAAGGGTAAGGCAAAGAAAAAGTATAAAAAAAAAGGAATAATAAAGGAAAATAAAATGAAAAGTAAAATAAGGAAATCAGTTAAGATAAAGGAAACTAAAAGAGAAGAATGCTGGCAACAAAAAGGCTAAAAAAAAAAAGTCAGAAAAAAAAACAGACGGCGCGCGCACACACGCACACACACACACACACACACACACACACACACACACACACACACACACACACACACACACACACACACACACACATGAAGTGGGACATTGAGGGAAGAAAAGATGCACTGGAAGGACTAGACGATACATCAAGGAAGCAAAAGGCGGACGAGGCACGACGGAAGGACACCTGGATAAATCTTCAGGTGAGAGAGAGAGAGAGAGAGAGAGAGAGAGAGAGAGAGAGAGAGAGAGAGACAGAAAGGAGGAGGAGAATTATGGGACACGGAGAGGACAAGGGGAGAGAAGTAAGTGGAGGGGAAGAGTTGATAAGAGGCTGCAAGCGATAGATAGAGGGGGGGGAGGGAGCGGAGGGGGTAGAGAGGAGGATAGAGAGAGGGAGAGAGAGAGAGGAAGGAATGGAAAGAAACAGGGGAAGGGAGATGAAAATTAGGAGGGAGAAGGGAGAGGGGAGAGAAAGAGAGAACTGGAGAAAGGAATGGAAAAAGCAAGGAAAGATGTAAATGAGGAATCAGGAAGGACGGAAAGATGGAAGAAAGACCGAGTGAGAGAGAGAGAGAGAGAGAGAGAGAGAGAGAGAGAGAGAGAGAGAAATGGGTGAAGAGCCTTAATGAAGAAAAATGAGAGACTAAGGACAACAAAGAGAAAGAAAAGGCATGGGGGAGGAGAGGAAGGGGACGAGGAAAAAATTGGCATAATGAGGAGAGAGAGAGAGAGAGAGAGAGAGAGAGAGTCTGCCATTCGTCTTTCAGGGGATAGGGAAGTAGTTAAGGAATTTTTATTAACAGGCAGTGGATCCGCCCGGTGACTCTCTCTCTCTCTCTCTCTCTCTCTATTAAACTCTTTTCCTCTTTATTTATCTTTATTGACAGTACGAAATTTTACTGCTTTATATTTTGCAATCAATTTCTAACACTCTGCCTCTGTTTTCCTTAATAACTATCTCTTCTTTCTTTTTTTCCTGAATATTCTTTTTCCTCTAATGTTCTATTTCTCGGCCATTTGCGCTTATATCTTCCTAACATTATATATTTTATTATTTTCTATTTTCCCTTTTACCTTATGTCAATCAAATAATCGTTTGGTTTAATACTCTGCCTTTCCTTCCTCATATTTCGTCTCCATAATACTCAGCTTTTTAATATTCTGTCCATCTTACTATCCTTTCTATTATTCAGTTTCTTTTGTTCTATGATAGTCTATAATTTGTTACTCATTCTTTATTCCGTTATCAAACAATCTATCATGTCTTTATTATTCATTCTTCATTCCATTCTATATTCTTCTATCATTTACTTCTTCATTCTTAATTCCATTATCTAATTTTATGTCCTTTATCATTCATTATTTATTCCGTCCCTATGGTTCTATAAATAATTTCTTTCCATCATTCATTCTATATTCCTTTCTCTTACATTCTATCATTTCCATCGGTTATTCATTCTTTTCTGTTACCTTATATTCTATCTCTTCCTTTTATCATTCTATCATTCATTCTTTACCTTCTCTTTTCTTTCTTCCAGCGTCTTGAAGGTGCTAATATTCTGTCTTATTTTGCAATATTTTTTCTTCTCTCTTTAATATTCACTCATTTCCTCTTCTCCCCGTTTCCTTTGCTTTTCATCTTCTTTCGCTTTGTATCAAAATCCCTCGTGGCCATTTGTAATTAGCTCAAGGCCCCTCTACTAATTAAAAAGAACTCTCTCTCTCTCTCTCTCTGACACACACACACACACACACACACACACACACACGATTACAGTATATAAGATTCCATTACCTCTAGGGCAGGCAAAGGGAAGAATAACTGCTTTGATGCTCAGTTCTTGCTTAAATGAGAGCTTTCTTGTGACTCGGCATGAAAATCCACGGAAACGCCCTCAAATATAACTCCAATCGGGAAAATTATGAGGGGCCAAAACTCCCCTTCAGAGGACATCAATCGACATGAAACTTGCAAATTTAGGATCCAATTCCAATCATCCTGCCAAGTTTCACCAGCACTCAGATCACACCAATTTATGCGTCGACACAGGAGCAAGTGCTGAGCGAGACTAAAAAGCGAGTGTTGAATGGACCTATCGAGGAGATGTTGAACGGCCCTATCGAGTAAGTGCTGAACGGCCCTATCGAGGAGGTGCTGAACGGCCCTATCGAGCAAGTGCCCCTGCAACCAATGGGAAAAAATTCGGAATCAAAACACCTAAGAAAATAGCAATCGACATAAAATTGAAACGGGCCATCTGTGACCCATTTGCAACCACCCTGGCAAGATTAACTGAAACACACACACACACACACGCACACACACACACACACACACACACACAAGACCTCCCCCTGCATTCACCTTCCCCGACCCGCCACCACCACCATCACACAGGCATCACCTTTAACACCTCACGGCCGTCGATAAAGGCGCAGCCAGTTAACTAGAAGGGAAATCTAGAATCTAAGAGCGTAGTCTATGGATCTGTGAATATTTTGTAAACCTTATGACCGCATGGGATTTCTTTCGGATTTAAAAAAAAAAAGTTAGATAATCATATAAACAAATGTTACGTTTATTTCTCTCTGCTAAATTAAAAGCATCTGAAGTCATGAGAATAAAATGTCTAAATCTGGCAGTCTTAAGGAATCAACTACACACACACACACACACACACACACACACACACACACACACACACACACACACACACACACACACACACACACACTACACTTTTTTTGAATTCATAAAATATCCTCATTCCCATTCAAAAAAAATAAATAAATAAATAAATAAAAAGTTTTGAAGGGAGAGACTAATGGGTGGAACACGTGGCGGTGCAAAAGTGTACAGTATATATTAGACTGTATGTGTTTTTTATAAATTCATTACACTAGAAAAAAATCCGTACATACTATTACAACAGAAAAATAATGTTAATCCCTCACCTGCTAAAATGTAATGCAAATATTCTGTACTGTAATATTTAATTTGTAAGAACGAAATATTACATGAAAATAAGTGTCTGCTTATTTCTGTACCATCTAACTTTACTTCGTTACTTTATTATCCCCAACCATCGACGACTTTATTAAGTAAAGATTAAATAGACGGTACGCAGTCAAAGGGATAAATTGAGAAACTTGAAATGTCCCTAATTTTGTTGTTTTCAAACTCCTTTTTCTTCTTCGTCTTTAACCTATGTTGTGTGATGGAGTCTTGCTTAATCCTCCTTGCTACATGTACATGATTTCACGCAACCATGTAGTAATAGTAGTTGTAGTCGTAGTTGTAGGAGTAGTAGTAGTAGTAGCAGTAGTAGTAGTAGTAGTAGTAGTAGTAGTAGTAGTAGTGGTAGTAGTAGTAGTAGCAGTTCATGTTGTTGTGGATCTGTGTATAACCAGGCAGTCGAGCCGCTCAGTTATATCAGTGCCACTACATGAAGGCGTTCCTCTCCAGTACCATGCAACTAAACCACCACTGAGCAAACACCACCTGCCAGCAACCCTTTCAGTGCGAAGATATCAATTTGTAACTTATTATGGATACATGCACGCGCTTCCATTGAACTCGGGCAACTTACGGGATAAAAAAAAAAAAAAAAAAAAAAAAAAAAAAAAAAGCTTTGCTGGTGCTGGAGTAAAAGCTAACCTTGTCGCTGACTTTGCGGGGTTCGTGCGGCATGTGTATGCTTCCCTCAGCACCAGGGTACAAGTTTGTGGGGCAGACGGCACACTACACTGCACTTCCCTACACTACATTACGCTGCAACACACCACACCACACCATACCCACACCACACCACACTGAACTTTCCTACACCACACTACGCTGCATTACACACCACACCACACTGAACTTTCCTACACCACACTACGCTGCATTACACACCACACCACACCGCACACAACTTCTCTACACCACACTACGGTCACTACACACACCACACTATGCTACATTACACACCACACCACACCACATTACACTGCAGTTTTATTCTAGGTTTACAGTCCTCCTCCGCCTCCCCTTCCTCTTTCTTGCTTTACTATCCTTATCCTTTGGCATGTAGAATTAGATCTTGCAGTCGTGGTCTACTCTGTAACAAGCAGCCTCGAAAGGACTATAAGGTCTGTTGCTGTTTGCTTTCCTTTGTATTCCACCTACTACTACTACAACTACTAAGGTACTACGACGACTACTACTATTACCAGCACCACAAGGCGATGCTGGATAAAAGTGCTAGTGTTACAGCCTAGTTATACTTAAAGGAAAGAATCAACTTATTACTAGCACACAAACATGTCACCGTAGCATCGTTTATATATAGGCTTAATAACCCAATAATTAGCTGTACATACATTACAAACACAAGCTAAATTACATTACACTACGTTACACCAAAGTACACTACACTACACTAACCTACTTTACCCTGTCCTACACCACACTATACTACGCACTAACCTATTCTACCCTATCCTACAATACAATACACTATCCTACTCTACTCTGTCCATCACTACACTACACTATCCTACTACTGTATACCCTATCTTAAACTACTGTACACTACAATACACTACTAAACACTATCTTCCTCTCTCCTACCCTACCCTACCCTACACTACACAAAACTACACCTCACTACACTAATCTCCGCTACTCTACACTGCACTACACACTACACCCTACTCAACCTAAAGCCATTTATACCAGATTTTCAAAATGCCCCAAATATTTCGAATGAACAACTTTGGTAGAAAATTTTGTCCAATACAAATTCAGTAATAACTAATACTCTCATAATTTACACACACACACACACACACACACACACACACACACACACACACAAATAAGACGATAATACTAGATGTGGGATAATAGAAATTAAATCATAAGTAAATATGTAAGAACACGAAATAATACTGTAGTTCGTAAGATTGTATTATTTGCAAGAAATAACTCTAATTCTACTTCAAAACAAGGTGTGGAAAATAAATCTGTGGTTCATAGCAACATATTAATAGTATTTAAGATTTTTTCCCCTTCAAAAATACTGCACAGAATAAGGGTACGTAAATCTTTATAGAAGTATGTAATTCTTTATAGCAGTGTAATGACTAAAACGAGTAATCTGCATCATATTATTTGCAACAAGACTGTCCGTCATCTGTAGGCCAGGTGGACTGTAATAATACTGTTAGATGAAAATTAGACTATTATGTATCCCCCCTGGATGACTCCCAATGCTGGTGGAGCGGTATGTGAACTCAAGTTGTGACTCTAAACAACTTTTATCAATAACTTTTTCTTCTACAATCAATACTTTCTGAGATTTGAGTTTTCGACTCAGACAGACATGCCCATAGATACATTTCGTACAAAAATAATGACCATCGACTTCGTCTACCTGGCTCAAAAAAAAAAAAAAAAAAAAAAAAAAGGATACTATTAAACTAACAGCACAGACGAATATTTTGCTTTATAACAAATCCTACACACACACACACACACAACCAGGAACATGGCAAACTAAGATTCTGCACAAAAAAAAAAAAAAAAAAAATGAATGACGTGAAAAAAAAAAAAAAAATCACAGCAGGGAGTGGAATAATAAAAAGCAATATTACGAAAGAGAGAGAGAGAAAAAAAAAAGACTGCTCCTGACTGTACAAACAAAAATATACTTTCTCGGAACAAGGCTAATAAAAAGTAAGAGCCCAGGGGAATGATTCTGTTCCTTAATAACCTGCATAAAATAACAGTATGTGAATCGCAATATAAGCCTGACAGCACAAAGGAATATTCTGCTTCATGATTCTTTACAGATACGAGTATGATTCATAAAACAGGAATATTCTTTTTAATAAACCATTCGTGAAAAAAACATATTGTATTCTGGGATAAAAGATAAAGATTACTTGGTTATATAAAAAAATTATGTAAAACGCACACACACACACACACACACACACACACACACACACACACACACACACACACACACACACACACTGGGACACGGTAAAGGGGAAGGGGGAGAAGTTGAAAAGCTGGAATAATAAAACACACACACACACACACACACACACACACACACACACACACACACACACACACACACACACATTCAACTATATTATAAACCTTACGTGGAAAGAGATAAATACACACTACACCACAGCACAAAATCACACACACACACACACACACACACACACACACACTCCAATCCACTCCACTAGGATACTGCACAAAGAGCATACGCACAAAACACACACGCTCCACATATTGCACTACGACACAGCACACGAGGGGGAGATGGGAAACGTTGAAAATCGCGAGAGGAGAGAACGGCAAGACAGAAACTCGGAGCTAACGCGAGGAAATGTAAGCTGTCTGGCCGTAAAAGTGCTATGAAGTGAAATCTGCACTCACATTACCTAGATTACAGCCGTGCCGGTATCTCTGGCCGCTGAAAGAAAAGCCTGGCTCGCTCATACAAGTTCTGGGAGTCAAAGCTGTGTGGAGGAATGGGGGACTGCACGGGGAATGGGGAAGGGAGAGAGAGGGAAGGAGGGAGAGGATGGAGATGGAAGGTGGGACAGGGAGAGATGATGGAAGAAGGAGAGAAGATGGAGGAGGGGGAAGGGAAAGGAAATGGGAAGAAAAAGGAGGAGGAGGAGGAAGAGGAGGAGGAGGAGGAGGGATGGGAAGTTAGAAATGCTGAATAAGTTTAGTTTACATTTTTTTTACATCAAGAACGTAGCGTAACTGACAAGGAAAATACCCAACAAACATTATAATACAAAGTTCTGAGGATGCGAAGGAGGGCGAAGGAGGAGCAGGAGAGAAGAACGGTGAAGAAATTTAGCATATAGTTTGATCATAAGCAAGACAAAGGAAGTGCCAGAAATATTGTGAGGTATGCTGCCAACTGAAAGGAAGGAGGGGAACATGGGAAGGATTAGATGTCGAGGAACTGAATTTTAGAAGGAACAAGTGTGGTGTGAGCTGTGGTAGTGTGTGTTACACTTGTGTAAGGTGTGGTAAGGTGTGTTACAGCAGTGTGAGGTGTGGTAGTATGTGGTGTGGCAATGTGAAGTGTGTGAGGTGTAGCAGTATGTGATGTGGCAGTGTGAGGTGTGTAAGGTGTAGCAGTGTGAGGTGTGGCGGTGTGAGATGTGGTATTGAAGTTAGCGTCTTATACTGTATTATGGCTTTCCAAACACACGTATAAACTCAGCAAACATCAGAACTTTACATGATTACATCCTCCTCTCGTGGTAATGCTTCGTCAACTCCATTTCCCAGCAATAATAGCTTTTTCCGTTACCAGAATTCTAAAACTCGTTCTATTGTTCTTACACCTGGTTTCCCTCGCCCTTCCATGACAGGATAATGCATGGTGATGATGTCGCCATGTTCCCAAGCGCTGAACTCGAGTAGGTGATGCGGCAGTGTTTATCCATCCTTTATTACTCACATTTTAAATCTGGATACTACTATGAGCATCCGAATACTTGCAAGGAATTGGTTTTATTTTATTTATTTATTTATTTATTTATTTTTTTTTTTTTTGCCTCTCCACACAACGCCGGGAATATTTAAAAGCTATCTAATGAAGAGACAGAATAGACACCTACAAGATTACTGGTAGTTTGTACAATGGACTAACTACTGGTAGAGTACAACGAAAGTACAACGACACACCAGTCGGTTCTAAACTTGAAAAGCCAACCCGTGGAGAGGCGACTCGTCCAGCCAGAGGGAAGCTTACTCTATCGTGCTTTAAATCGTTCTGCATCATCAGACTGTGACTCAAACAACGGGTCCAGATGAAATACGAAATTCAGGTAACTAAATATTCACACACACACACACACACACACACACATGTATACTGTACATACATACATTTACATGTCTACCTTTATATATATATATATGCAATTAAATCAATAACACGTGATTTATAGATATGCATAGATATGCTGATATTAACAAGGAAAAGGAAACACGATATATTCCAAGCGCTTTCCTGTGAATATGCGAAAGCGCTCGGGATATATCGTGTTTCCTTAATATATATATATATATATATATATATATATATATATATATATATATATATATATATATATATATATATATATATATATGTATATATATATATATATATATATGTATATATATATATATATATATATATATATATATATATATATATATATATATATATATATATATATATACCCGGTACATAATGTTGCAAGTTGTCTCACTGTGAAAGAATTTGATTTTACCACTGCTGAGCTCAAGGTCTAGTGAGACACACTAGACCTTGACTGAGCCATTCACTTCTAAAAACAGCGACACAAACATGTCGCGCGTCACTGCATATAAGATTCACTTTTACCCAACAGCCTCGGCCGTACATTTTCGTATATTTCACGGTCGTCGGCTCCCAGTGGACAATATCACAAACTTGGCCGGCGTCAGTGTGGTGGTGGGCGGCCTCAACATAATATTTCAGGGCGGGAGGTCACACTCGCCCCGCCTCATTCCACACCATGAACCTCGACTCCCGCCCAACGTATCGCTTCCATTAACTCCAAACCATCGACTTTTGTTACATATGGTCAGGCCCGCATCGATATACCAGAGGCTGAGGGGAGAAAAGAGGGGACAGGGATAATATCAAATGCCCAGGGTTACAACACGTATTCAGTTTACATTTTCTCAGAAACTCGGTCCGCTTCGAATCATATCCATTGACAGCGATTCATCACTATTGTTTTATCCTGTTACGCTCGCACTGACATACCATGAAGAGGGGGATGGAACTATGGATAATATCAAATACCTTAGATTATAATGCGGTTTCATCTTTTGTTGAGTTCTCAGATAAAAAATGCGGTCTGCCTCGATTTACG
Source organism: Coenobita brevimanus (assembly GCF_032717465.1). Taxonomy (NCBI): domain Eukaryota; kingdom Metazoa; phylum Arthropoda; class Malacostraca; order Decapoda; family Coenobitidae; genus Coenobita; species Coenobita brevimanus. Next base: position 33,070,555 of record NC_136974.1, read on the forward strand.
TGCATCGACTGTGGCTTACCGATTTCCGTTAATTATCGTTGGACTATCAATGACATGACAAGAGGAAAGACCGAGATCTACCGTAACTATCACAGAGCGGTAGCCACTTCGTATGCAGGAATGATGCAGGTTCAAAATGGCGTCCTGTACGTAGGGTATGGGAACCTTCGCGAGAAAACGGTCGCAAAGCGCAGTTCTCAGCTTATGAACTGAAAGACCTTCGCTATTCAAGTGCAAAACTACTCGCAAGGTCTTCCTAACCTTCGTAGGAGTCGCAAAATCAAACCGCAAAAATATCGATTTTGTTCAACTTTCTTTCTTCTTTATCAGTCATAACTCCAAAACAAAACGACGTACGCGAGCGTACTATACACCAAAACGCTGCTTGTCAAGTGTAGATGTTTCTTTTCATGTTTAGAAAAGGATTCAGGCTACGGTTTGCGAGCTACGGCTTGAAAACCACATCGCCGTCACCCATAATCAGGCCATTTTGCGCAATATTGGTTAGCTACTGCTCGCCTTCAGTTAAAGAACGTACCAAAACACTTCTTTTCACGGGAAGGCACCCTCGTTTTAGTCTTTCAGTATGCTGTGCATCTAACAATCAAACTCTAACTCTTGCTTTATGGATAATTGTACTCCCACAAAAAGATTATAAACTAGAAAAATAATTTCGTCTAAAATGATTATTTATAAGTAGGAATGGCAAAAGCCCATTCCACCAGCTACAAGTCTGTGGCTAAAGTGTGGAATGTAGTAATGGGCATAGGTCTCCACATCTCCTCCCATCCTGAATGCCCTCTTGTTTCTGTGTTTTCATCTTTTATTTGCGCACTGTTGCCATTCCCATTTTTGAACAATCATTTTAGAAGAAAATTTTTGTTTTCTAGTAATATAAAAAATCCGCGGTTATTATGTCCTCACTCTGTGCAAGTACTGGG
>NC_136974.1:33076495-33101495 GCF_032717465.1 Coenobita brevimanus
AGAGATTTGATGATGACTGAGTCCGTATGGGGAGGGAGGGAGGAAAGGGAGGCAGGGCGAGAGGGAGGGAGGAAAGGGAAGGGAGGAGGAAAACTGGAGGAAAGAAAGGATGCGAGCGGGTGAGGGGAAAGCGAAGGTGAAGTGAACTGAGCACAGGTTAAAGCAGAAGGGCATAGTGCTGACGCGGGTTTAGCGGGTGGGAAAGAGGGGAAAGGGGTAGGGGAGGTGAAAATTTGAGAGAGACAGAAAAAGAAGATAAAGGAATGGGGAAAGGAATGAGGAGAGATGAGGGAGAATGGAAGAAAAAGTAGTAGAGAAAAGTGAAAGAGGAGGAGGGAAGAGAAAGAGGAGAGGATGGAGGAGAGAGAAAAATTAAAGAGGGGAGGGAGCCAGGGGAAACAAAAATTGGGAGAGGGAAGAGGGAGAAAAGAAGAAACGAAAGCTAGGAAAAAGAATTGAGAGGCAGAAAGAGAAATGGGAAAGAATGGGGGAACAGAGGGAAACAAAGAAGAGGCATAAACTTAACGCAGGCGGAGACAGGGAGAAAAGAAACAAGGAATTGAAAGCAGGAGAAAAATAAGAGAAGTTTGGAGTAGAGAAAACATGGAAGGGGAGGGAAAAAAAGAAATGGAGAAGTGGATATGAGTGAAAGTGAAAGCTGAGGAGGAAATAGGGAGAGAAAAGGGAGAAGAGAGAAAAAGAGAGAAAAAAAGGGAGAGGGAAAACGTTCATACAGACAAAAAGGAAAAGGCACAAGAAGGGGGAATTAGAAAAGGGGGAGAGGAGGGGTGAAAGGGAAGAAAGGGGAAAGAGAAAAAAGCGAAAAGGAGAGGAAATGAAAGGAAGAGGAACAGAAGGGAAGAGGGCGGTGGTAAAGTGGTAAAGCAAAAGAGTGAAAGTAGAAATGGTTCAGGAGAGAAATGAAAGACGAAAGACAGGAGAGGGAAGCTTCAGTACAAGAGATATTTTAGTCTACAATATCTCGTCACTGCCAGCCAGTTCTACTAAGCTAGGTAAGAGAGTCTAGCAACAGCAAATAAATAAATAAATAAAATAAATACGGCATCTCTTGGGCTGAAAGTGACAAAGTGTACAGGTTACTCGATATGAAAGTCTCTCTCTCTCTCTCTCTCTCTCTCTCTCTCACACACACACACACACACACACACACACACACACACACACACACACACGGACCCTGGCGAGATTGTTTATGCCTGGAAAGCTTGCTAACTCCAGGCATGAAAGTAAGAGGCAAAGTTAGACAGGTTCGGGGCACCAAAAAGACCTCCTATTATGGTCGACCGAGAGTACCCAAGTGAAAAGTCTGGGGTTAAATACAGGGTAGTCCAAATATTGCTCCACCCATGCTCTCGAGTAGTGCTGGGACGGCCGAGTCAGCGTCGCCATACTCCTACACCCTGCATCTCTTTCAATTTCCCTCTCTACACTCTATATCTTTTTCAATTTCCCTCTCTACACTATATCTTTTCCCAATTTCCCTCTCTACACTTACATCTCTTTCAGTCGCCCTCTAAACACCTTGCATCGCTTTCAGTTTCCTTCTATACAACCTTCATCTTTTTTTTCTTTTTTTTTCAGTTTTCCTCTTTACATCCTGCATCTTTTTCAGTTTCCCTCTTTACGCCTTGCATCATTTTCAGTTTCCCTCTATACACTCCGCATTTTTTTCAGTTTTCCAATCTACGTCACTTCTTCCATCACTGACTCTCCGACACTACAACAGACTCTCCGACACAGCTTAGAACCCCTTCAAAGCAGTTTACATACCCCTAAGCCAGCAGAGAAGTGCCAGGAACTTTTGATTATAACCCTACGTAACTTCATCCATCACTGACACTACTACAGACTCTCTGACACAGCTTTCGACCCCTGCTGTGCTTCTCTTCGTCTGTGTCCCTGAGGAAATGACAGTCCTCGTGCCAGGCTTTATTGAATTTGACCTCCATCCTTCCCGGGAGTTCAGGTCAGTGGGAAATGGACTGTGTTGCTGCTGGTACTACGTTATCGGCATCCCTCCCCAAGCAGCAAAGGTCGTACTGATAAATTTAATCTTTCCTAGGCCTTCCATGGTTTGTGGCATCATTTTTTACATTTACAGTACCATTCTTAGTATTCATTTATAGTATCGATCTTTCTGTTTATTTATTTGTTATTATTTTATCTTTTCATATGCGTTTTCATGTTTACTTCTCTCACGGCAACAAGGGTCATACTAACAGACATAATCTCATTTAGGTTTTCACTCGTTCGTGGTCATTTTATTTTTATTTTACATTTGCGTTTTCAACACTCTCTCTCTCTCTCTCTCCCATATCACCAGTGCCCCAGCCTTCGTCCAGCCGAGATTGTCAAGGAGAGAGAAAGCCCAGAGGAAGGCGAGGGTAAATCCTTAATATCATATAGTATCCCCAGACAGCTTGGTGAAATCTCTGACGCCTGTGTGTACGGAGGCTGATGCTGGCTACATACGTACACAGAAGCACTTACACAAAGGTTTACACATAGACAGTACAGAGAGTGCAACATATTTCCACTAAACACACACACACACACACACACACACTTTTTTTTTTTCTCTCTCTCTCTCTCTCTCTCTCTCTCTCTCTCTCACCCTGCATGCAAAGATACTCAAACTCTCTCACACACACACACTTATCTACCATCTCGCTTTAACGATGCTGGCTCTTCAGAATTGCAAAGGCTTTTTAACAGTCATTCGCTCTCTTCTTATCAGTTTAGGAGCAATACACTTCCTCGAATTTCTTGCATTTAATGGAAAACTGAAATTAAAATCTGGAATAAGAGGGATTTTCGCATTTGTCTTTTACATGGTTGGTTCATATATTGCTTTTCTCCTATTCCCTATTTGCTCCTTCCTCTGTCTCTGTCTCTCTCTCTCTCCCTCCCTCCCTCTCTCTCTCTCTCTCTCTCTCCGCTCTTTTCTTCCTCTTCTTTTCATTATTCCTGTTCTTTTCTCTGTTCTCTTAACCCCTACCATCCCTCCTCCCTCTTAATGAATTTTTCGTACTCTCAGCGCATTCATATTTTGACAAGCATTACTAATTTCCACCCAAGCGCTCTCTCTCTCTCTCTCTCTCTCTCTCCTACTTTACCTACCACCCTTTTTTTTTTTCATTTTTCTCTTTTACCCACTTTCATTCTTCTATTCCTCTCTTTCGTTCTGCTTCCCTTCTTTACCTGCTCATATTCTCTCTCTCTCTCTCTCTCTCTCTCTCTCTCTCTCTCTCTCTCTCTCTCCCGAAAAGTAACATTTCATACATCCTGCAACTTTTAATACTTCATCGCTAACTTGGTAGTAAAATTTATATGAGGGAGAGTGGTGTATCGTGATGGGAAGCGTTTTTTCGAGACTAACATCATACTCTAAATTTTAATCAATTTTTACAACGCAGCATTCACGATGGAGAGAGGGCAATTTTAGACCAAGTTAGAGTAAAAGTAGTAGAGTGACGATTTTATTCAGCTTACAAACAATCTCTATTAGTGACGTGGTTAATGGAGGCTATTATCTAACCCCTCCTGAGAAAACCGTACCCCAAAGTATATAAAATCGGCAGAAAAAGTAGAGCAAAAAAAGTCACCAGTTTGAAGGGATAAAAACATTAATTTCTTAGCTCCCCTAATACTGTTACCTTGTACTTCATATGGATATAGGAAACGGATTTGGAAAGATGAATAATTTTTTGTTCCTCATTCCCTCAGCCGTCGTTAATGGACAGGGATGAGAGTGAATGAAAAATGAGGCTAAATTGAGATAGAGTCTAGTACTTGTTTGCTATTGGTAGACTCTTTACTCTAACTTGGCCAAAATTTCCGTCCTTTTGCAGCTTATTTCGCAGAGCTCAATGGCAGAGGAAAACAATATTATGACTCTACGTCCTATCCGCAGCACTTCTTCGTGACTAGTACCACATTCGGATGTTAAACTACTGCTACAGCTCTGTATTCAAGATGGAGAGGGGACAGTTTGGGGCCAAATTAGAGTAAAATCAGTATAATAAGAAATAATATGAAGAGTCATACAAACCCTTTCAATCTCATGACTTTCTCAAACTTTAGCTTTACTATTATCAGGCAATTTTAACTTTGGAATACAAATTTCGAAAGGGGGGTGTAAAATAAATCCTTCATTCACCCCTGCTGAACGAGAGAAATTTCCAATGCTGAAGAAAGCAGAAATTAAAAAGATGTCCCTGAAATCAAAAGCGATATTAATTTACTTTCAGAATCTGCGAAGCTCCTTAGCCATCGTTACTGAGTAGGGAGGGGAAAGTGATATTAATTTCCAAAGTCCCCCCTAAACCATAACTTTCAAAGCCATAATTCCCTCCCAGATGACATTTTCTTCCCTCCCCAAACTCTCGCTCCCCCCTCCCCTATCTCTCTCTCTCTCCATAACACCCTTCTTCACTTTTAACAACCCTTCCTCTCACTCGCAACGATAATGTTGCCCTCTTCAGATCAAAAAACGCAGCACGTCCAGGAACAGTAACCTTAACGTAAATACCCACAAAGTCAGATCACCAACTGTTCGGAACGGAATTAGAGTCTGCTATGCTAACGCACGTAGTCTACGTAACAAGTTTGAGGATTTAGAATCTCTAATTTACCTAGAAAATTATGACATCATTGGCATCACAGAGTCCTGGATTAACACATCTGACCGTGACTTTCTAGCGGAATACTCACTAACAGGGTACAATATTTTCAGCTGTGAGCGACCACATCGAGCTGGTGGCGGTGTTTTACTATATGTGAAAACTAGTCTCCATCCCCTTGTGCTATCCAAACCCAGTATTACCAACATAGATGCCAGTTATGTTCAGCTAAGTATTAATTCACACAAAATAAATATATGTCTCATCTATCGTCCGCCAGCACAGTCAACTGAGACAGATGAAAAACTTTATGATCAAATTGCGGAAATTTGTTGTCAAGAGGATAGCGTAATTTTTGGAGACTTTAATCTACCGGTAACAAAGTGGGGTGAACCACTGACAGCACACTCAGGACAAGAGCTTTATACGAATCTTCAGGAAAGCGCCCTTTCCCAACACGTAGAATACCCAACGAGAGGAAACAATATCCTAGACATCATCTTGACTACAAATGATAACCTAGTCAACAACGTTGAAATAGGACCTGAGTTTAGTTCCAGTGATCATCGAACTATACAGTTTAATATTACTACTGAAAAAGTAAAAGAAACGGAGAGCAAAGAAAAGGTCCCAGATTATCGTAGAGCTAATTTCAACAGGCTCAGAGCGCTACTTGCAACTGCAGATTGGAATCAAATGTCTGAAACCGATGACATAAACCAAGCATGGGAAATATTCACCGAAAAATTTAATGAAGTGGTAAAGTCATGTGTGCCACTACGTAACAGACGTCCAGCTGGAAATAGTAAACCAAAGTGGTGGTCCAGTGAAATAAAAAGTAACTTAATAGCCAAAAAACAGGCATACCATAAATATAAAGCTACACAAAATAATGATGATAAATTACAATACGATAATCTACGCCGCACATCGAAAAGACTTATTAAACAAAGCAAAAAGAGCACTGGAGATCCACATTGCTAATACGTGCAAATCAAATCCTAAAGAATTTTACAGTTACATTAGAAAGAAAAAGGTTATGACTACATCAATAGGTCCTCTAGAAACAAACAATGGCAGACACACTGAAAATGAGGTCGAAATGGCAAACATTCTTAACGATTACTTTGCGTCTGTTTTTACAGTAGAAAACACCACCAGAAACCTACTGTTACCCACAGACCAAGCAAATAGCACAGTCCTTAGTAACTATGCTATCCATAATAATGATATCCTTTCAGCCATAAATAGTACGGACATAAACAAAACCCCTGGCCCCGATAAAATATCACCGAGAATTCTCAAAGAAGCAAAACATGAGTTACTGCTGCCACTCTCTGTCTTATTCAATAAATCATTAAGTACTGGGAAAGTTCCACGCGAATGGAAACTAGCAAATGTAACACCAATTTTCAAAAGAAATGAGTCGCACCCAGGAAATTACAGACCAATCAGCTTAACATCAGTAGTGTGCAAGTTAATGGAAAAAATCATAAGAGATAAAATAGTTAATTATCTAGAAGAAAATAATATAATTAAAGACTCGCAACATGGATTCAGACATCGTCGTTCATGCTTAACTAACTTACTGGACTTCTTCCATGATGTTTACAAATCATACGATGACTCAAGAGCAGTAGATATAATTTACCTCGACTTTCAGAAAGCATTTGACACTGTCCCTCACAAGCGTCTCATGAGAAAAATAGAAGCACATGGAATAAAAGGAAAGACGCTAAAATGGTTACAAGACTGGCTGTCAGACCGAAAACAGCGAGTTGTGATAAACGGAAAGGAATCCAAATGGCGTAATGTGATCAGCGGCGTTCCCCAAGGCTCAGTACTTGGACCGATACTTTTTATTATCTATATAAATGACATTGATGAGGGTCTAAATTGTAAAGTATCCAAATTTGCAGATGATACTAAAATAACCAGTAAAGTCACTTCAAAATTACAGTGGCAGCAGTTACAAAATGACCTTAATACTTTAGCAAGCTGGGCAGAAAAATGGCAAATGAAATTCAACACAGAAAAATGTAAAGTACTTCTTATTGGAAGTAACAATGTCCATGCAAATTACAAAATGAACAATATTCAGTTATCAAGTACAGACAGTGAAAAGGATCTTGGTGTGATAATATCAAATGACCTAAAACCAAGCAAGCAGTGCACCGATGCGGTAAAAATTGCAAACAAGCTAGTGGGTTTTATTGGAAGAACTTTCGAGTTTAAATCGGAAAAAGTCATACTTGCCTTGTACAACTCGCTAGTGCGCCCCCATCTTGAGTATTGTGTGCAATTCTGGTCTCCGTACTACAGAAAGGACATTGAAAAATTAGAGAAAATTCAGCGAAGAATCACAAAAATGGTACCACGACTTAGAAACAAACCATATGAGGAACGCCTTGAAGAACTTAAATTATTTAGCCTAACAGAAACGCAGGTTAAGAGGGACCTTATTGAAGTTTTCAAAATCATGAAGGGATATGACAACTTAGACATGAATAAATATTTTGATATAGACCGGTCGAGTCAAACCAGAAGTAATGGCTGCAAAATCATGGGAAAACGATTCCAATCCAAAGAAGAAAAATACTTCTTCTTTAACAGAGTTGTAAATATCTGGAACAGATTACCCTCAGATACCGTGAACAGTATCTCAATTGAGACATTCAAAAACAAATTAGACAAGTATTTGCATGAAAATCCTCAGCTGACTCTTTTTCTGTCCGAATAACTTGCTTTTATAGCTACGGTACATGTAAGTTCATGCCCCCTTAGTCTACAAGACACCCCGTAAACTATGTACCCGTACATAGTGTTGCGTCACGATATTATACATTTCCAATTTATTCGGTGCAAACAAAGCAATATAAGCACAGATTAGGATCTGCACAGATAACCCTGAGTTAACGGTCACTACTCTTACTTTCGACCTGTGATGGGCTGTGGATCACTGAGGGTCCCTGTTAGTCAAGTGACCACCATCGGGATTTTTTTAATGTACCAGGGGTCACTGCTTCAGGATGAAACTTGTGTACTTGTCCCACATGGGAGAGTTCCTTGTCTCAGTGGAGTGAACGGAGCTGTTGCCTGATTGACTGCTGCCTACCTAAAATGCGCCAGGGAAGGTTGCCGCACCACCCCTAAACATCCACTCTGTGCATTGCACATCCACACTGTGCACTGTGCAGTCCCCTTTTATCTGAGACACCCGTCCTATATACTTTTCAGTCTCCCCAGCGCAAAGAAAGCAATATAAGCACAGATTAGGAGCTGCACAGATAACCCTGAGTTAACGGTCACTACTCTTACTTTCGACCTGTGATGGGCTGTGGATCACTGAGGGTCCCTGTTAGTCAAGTGACCACCATCGGGATTTTTAATGTACCAGGGGTCACTGCTTCAGGATGAAACTTGTGTACTTGTCCCACATGGGAGAGTTCCTTGTCTCAGTGGAGCAAACGGAGCTAGGGCCTGATTGACTGCTGCCTACCTTAAAAGCGCCAGGCAAGGCTGCTGCACCACCCCTAAACATCCACACTGTGCAGTGCGTAGCTTCCACGTTATGTCCACAGACTTCCCATTAACTCAATGTAACTGGTTTATAATGTCATGCCGTAACTATTATTTTATTTGTTTACTTTCTCTTTCAGGTTACTCTATCGGGTAGCTTATAGATAAAGTATTATAGAATGTGACTTTTCCTTTCCAATGTTTCCTATAAAATTTCCATGTCAGTTTTTCCATGCTGCATGGTGGTTTTTCTCACTTTTTCCTGGAGGGTTTGGTGGTGGGGGGAGCCTTCTTGCTTTCCTATCCTTATCCTTCAACATGTAGAGTTAGATCTTGTAGTCATAGTTTTCTCTAACAAGCAGCCTCGAAAGGACCATAAGGTCTGTTGCTGTTTGCTTTCCTGTGTAATCCTGTGTAATCCCCCTCCTCTCACCCTTAACATTCTCCTCCTCCTTTCACCCCCTCCCCCTCCCCTTCCCTTCATCCTCCCCCCTACCCCTCAGCACAAGACACTCAACATTATGGTAAATCGTTGAGGTTACGTAAAAATCCTGGCTGGAGACTTTCCTTATCTCTTTCCTACCCTTTTTTTTTTTTCCTTTTCTTTCCTTCCTTATTCTTTACTACTTATATTTTCCTATATTTATTTTCCTTATTTTCCTTCTTCCTCTTCTGTTTTCCTTCACGTTTTCCCACACTTTTACTCTCATTTACTTTCCTCATTCGTCCCTTTCTTCTTTTTCTTTCTCTAGGCGTCCCTTACATAGACTTGGAAAAAAAAAAAGCCTGACAAATGAGGACAAAGAATAAAACCAAGGAATTACACATGCAAAAAAAAAAAAAAGAATAAAAAGGTGTGGAGAGAGAGAGAGAGAGAGAGAGAGAGAGAGAGGGGGGGGGGTAACTGGCTGAGAGAGACAGGCTGGATAAGGGAAGACACACGGGGAGAGGGAAGGGGAGAAGGAGGGGTAGAGGGAGAGGGAAGGAAGATGAAGGAGGGGGGAGGGAGGATGGAGAGGCAATAAAGTTGAAGGGCAAAAAGAGGCATCACTGTAGTTGACTCTCTCTCTCTCTCTCTCTCTCTCTCTCTCTCTCTCTCTCACACACACACACACACACACACACATTCCAGAATCCGGCCTAACAATATAAAAGAAAGCATAAAACAGGGGAAAAAAACTAACACAAATCTCATGCAACAAAATATATATAATTATTTTTTTATACTTGGCCTCGGAAAAAAACAGTGATATATTTTTCCGGGAATAAAAAAAAATATAATCATAAAAAAATCGCAATATACAAGACTTAAGTTTTTTTCTCGTCATTTATAAAATTTTAGGTGCCTACATTCTTTTAATTGAGGGGAGGGAATGGTAGGGAGGGGATGAGGGAGAGGGAAAGTAGGGGCTGGGAAAGGGGACGAAGGAAAAATGAGTAGAAAAAGGAAAATGAGAAAAGGAAAGAGGGACGCAGGGACAGAGGAGGGGATACAAAAAGAAAGGAGGAAGAGACTGGGAGGAAAGAGGGAGGAAAGAAAGGAGAGGCTGGGAGGAGGAGGAGGAGGAGGAGGAGGGAAAAGGTAATTGGGAACAAGAAAAAAACAGGATATGGAAGGCATGGTAGGAAAGGAAAAAGTAACAGGAAGGTGTGTGTGTGTGTGTGTGTGTGTGTGTGTGTGTGTGTGTGTGTGTGTGTGTGTGTTTCTGCTACTTCTAGATTGTTTTTAGCTTACGAACTCTCAGTACTAAAGGGATCCTAAGGGAAAGAAGGATCTGTTAAGAAAGAAGAGGCTGGTAAGAAGGAAGGAAGGAAGGAAAGGGCGAAGAAGTTAAGAAAGGAAAGGGCGAAGGAGTGAAGGAAAGAAGAAGCTGGTATGAAGGAAGGAAGGACGGGGCGAAGGAGTGAAGGAAGGATGCCCGGACCTGTAATGATGTGGTTATTGAGATTGATGATGTGGTCTACCGGGACGATGGGTACACACACACACACACACACACACACACACACACACACACACACACACACACACACACACACACACACACACACACGAATTCCAATCTCACTCGATACAGTGTTAACATTACAACCTGACGAAATTCAAAAACGAAAAAAAAAAAAATTCTCCACTCGGAAAAAAAAAAAAAAAAAAAAAAAAAAACTCACCAACAGTAGACATAGCACAAGTACCTGTAAAAAAAAAAAATATGTTAGTACTGTCATTATGAGTCAGGAAGTCATGAACTTTAAACCAATAAAGATCCATTTATATTCCTACACATCAGAGGTTACACATTAATAAAGGTAAACAAATTTGTATTTTTATTCACTTTCAAAACGTTATTGGGTTATTATTGTTATTTGTTTATACCAACTTTATTAGGTTCTTATTTTTGGTCATCAGTTTATCAAGACTTTGTTATGTTCTTATTTTTGTTCATCAGTTTATCAAGAGTTTATTAGGTTCTTATTTTTGAACATACGTTTATCAAGACTTTACTAGGTTCCTATTTTTGTTCATTAGTTTATCAAGACATTGTTAGGTTCTTATTTTTGTTCACCACTGTTTATCAAGACTTTACTGGGTTCTTATTTATTGTTTCAGTTTATCAAGTTTTTATTAGATTCTTCATGCAAGACTTTATTTTATTCTTTGTTCACTAATTTACCATGAACTATTTACGTTCTTATTTTGCCTCATTAGTTAATCAAAACTTTACTATACTGTTTTACTTTAGCCTAAATTTTCGTCCTTTTACAACTTATTTCACGTAGTTCAGTGGTAGAAAGAGAAAGTGCTACCGCTGTACATACTTTCCACAGCACTTCTTCGTGACTAGCGTCATGATCCAGTGACAATTTATTCCTACAACTCCGCATTGAAGATGGAGAGACTGGCATTTTTAGGCTAAGTTAGAGTAAAATGAGTATAGATTCTGATATGTTGTCCAATATTTGGGAGAGAGAGAGAGAGAGAGAGAGAGAGAGAGAGAGAGTGTGTGTGTGTGTGTGTGTGTGTGTGTGTGTGTGTGTGTGTGTGTGTGTGTGTGTGTGTGTGTGTGTGTGTTTCCCAGACGGTGTAAACAAACTTCTGACCGCCACCATACGTAATATTTCTTGCATGAAACGTAATCATATAATGGAATCACCCGAGTAATTGCTTCCGCTCATCACCTGGATTGCAATACTGGGAAGAAGATGATGAAGAGTGAGGCGGAAGGGGTCAGGAGGAAGAGACAGCTTATGGAAGATTTAATGCCCAAGAACTGCAGGAAAGAAATTAAGATGGATAATACTGGGAAGAAGACAGAGTAAGTACTGGGATAAAGATAAGAAAATACTGGAAGAAAGACACAGAAAGCACTGAGATGGAGAAGGAAATACCGGGAGAAAGATAAAGAGATACTGGAAAAGATACAGCAAATAAATGGGAAAACTGGGAAAAAGATGTATATACTTAATACTGAGAAAAAGATATATACAATACTAGGAAGAAGTGAAAGGAAATACCTGGAAAATGTAAACAGAGTGGGGATGCAAGGGTCAAAGAATAAGATCTAGATATATAAGGAAAAGGGTTATATTAGCGCCTACTGACTGCAAGGGGGTCCTTACCATACTCTATACTGAAAAATATATGCTTAAAAAAAAAGAACGGAAGAAAAGGTGCTAACAGAAAAGGGACAAATAGTAATAATAATAATAATAATAATAATAATAAAGTCTTGACATATTCATACTGACTTCACATCGGTCATTTAGGTAGACCATCATTATTAACTAGGTGATCATCTTCCCCTAGACTACGACACCCAACAGTCAAAGGTCCATCCAGGTCCCTACTTGTAAAACAGAGACTAGGGGGAAACAGCAGGGGCAACACAGTGCGTAGGCCTACAAGGAAGAATAGGAGGCTTAGTATCAGTCTTATTAATTTTACTTTTTCCTTGTTAACTGACCTCTGCATTTGGCATATTAAAAACCTTTTGCACATACACACACACCTCCCCCCATAAATACACACACACACAGTCCTCCACGTATACACACACACACTTCCCCACACAAAACCCTACACAAAACCAAACACACACACGAGAAAACACACACACACACACACACACACACACACACACACACACCCACACACACACACCTCCCCCCATAAATACACACACACACACACACACACAGTCCCCCACGTATACACACACACACACTTCCCCACACAAAACACACAAAACCCTACACAAAACCAAACACACACACCCCTCAACACACGTCCTTCGGCCACTGTCTTATACATTTTTTCCCGCTGTTTTTCCCGCCCCAAAGACGCTGACGCAGATCCGAGACAGCCTCCTCTACTTTTTAATATACTCTCCGGGGTGTATTTTCCCTATTTTTTCACTGGCGCACGGCCTTATGGGGGATGACAGTCCGGACACTTCAGAATTTATTGGGTCGTCTTGTGTGAGGACGCTGTGGACCTTATTTAGTTATTTGGCCTTTCATTTAGTTATCTGGCCTTTTATTTCTTTAGCTTTTTATTTAGTTATCTGGCCTTTTATTTAGTTATTTGGTCTTTTATTTCTGGCCTTTTATTTAGTTTGTTGGCCTTTTATTTAGTTATTAGGCCTTTCATTTAGTTATTAGGCCTTTCATTTAGTTATTTGGCCCTTCATTTAGTTATTTGGCCTTTTATTTAGTTATCTGGCCTTTCATTTAGTTATCTGGCCTTCTATTTAGTTATTTGGCCTTTTATCTAGTTATTTGGTCTTTTATTTAGTTATCTGGCCTTTTATTTAGTTATCTTGCCTTTCATTCAGTTATCTTGCCTTTTATTTAGTTATTTGGCCTTTTATTTAGTTATCTGGCCTTTTATTTTGTTATCTGGCCTTTAATATGTCTGCCTGCAATAATATTTAAACTCTCTTGCCATGCTAAATAATTCAGGCGAGTCTCGGCCTTTCCCCGCAGAACCACACACTATTTCCAGCCAATCCATTATTTTTACTACACAAATCTGCTCCTGGTTCGTCCACAGTGGGAAAAAATATATGGTGAACTCGCAGTTGGAAGCAGATTATGGACAGGATTGTGGTGAGATTGTGAGCTGGTACTGAAATGAGAACGATTCAAAAGTAGACTACCCCTCACTGGAAGCGGCTTGTGGCAATAAATATGGATGGAAATATACGGAGGGAAGTGTGTGTGTGTGTGTGTGTGTGTGTGTGTGTGTGTGTGTGTGTGTGTGTGTGTGTGTGTGTGTGTGTGTCGTAGACAACCAGACAATATGATTCTCTCTCTCTCTCTCTCTCTCTCATTTACAACAGTAAAGACCTAATACTAACACAATACCTGAATCCACCTTTGAGCCAGCGATTCCAGTAAGACCCACCCTAATAATAATAATAATAATAATAATAATAATAATAATAATAATAATAATAGTAATAAAAAAAAATCTGGCTTCATCATTATCCATTTACCAGGGACGGACGGCGCTGTAAAATGCGTGGCAACAAGCTACATAATTACCGCCAACAGCTGAACTCGTATCAAGGCTAATGAGATTTTTTTTTTCTTTTTTATATCGTAATATTATACCGACAGAGTAAGTCTTAAATTTTCACACTGGGGGCGAAACTGCTTTGGTGGTATATAATTAACACTGCTGACTAAAACACTGACAATTCAATGTAACACACGATACTATATTTTTCGTTATAGTGAATCAACAGAATAAGGATCATATTTTTACTTTAGGGGCGATTCTGTTTTAGTGATATAACTGTTGAAAGAAAAATTGACAACTAAATGTAACACACGGTACTATTTTTTTTTTGGTGATATTTTACCGACAGAATAATCATCAAAATTTCACTTTGGGGACGATCCTGCTTTAGTGATATATAAATAATTATTGACAGAAACATTAAAACGTAAATATAACACACGATATTGCAAACTCGAATGGGGTCATGTCGATTTTTCTGCCTATTATCTATACTATGATACAAACACCCTCGTAGCTCCTAACATAAATAAAAGGGAAAAGACTAGGTAGGATTTTCTTCTCGATTACAACCAGTAACTGTCGAGTTTACATTCCCGGTCCCTATTTTCGGTTCAAGGTGCAGGCAAATTGGAGAAATGAAATCGTGACCATTGGATCGGACCCGGGGCCTCTCAGTTACGTGCCAAGTATGCCTCCTACTATATCACCGTCATCCCTTCTTTATCCTTTGATTCCTGATTCGAAATAGATCAAAAGATGTACGTTCTAGATCCCATCACTCCATGAACACTGAATAACAGGTTGAATACAGTATGATAAAGACTGTTTGATAAATACTTCTCATCATTTTCTTACAGGTCATAAATATTTCAACCTGGTCACTGAGGAATATCATCATCGTTGGACAAAGTGTATATATTAAGTTTATGAATAAATACATGACTTTGTGCAAAAAATATCCACGAAAACAAAATGGAGCAGCAATATTTAATCTGCTTACTGCGTTACCTGGCTTCATGCAATTTAGTTTCATTTGCCGACTGGGATGAACCGCGAAATTACAGGAGAGCACTCACGAATGTTACACATGTTCAACTTTCGGGAAACCGTAGTAGGAAAAAGCATTGTGTCATTCCAAGAAGTCTGGTGCGGGGAGGAGGAGGAGGAGGAGGAGGTGATGGTGGAAGGAATTAGTAGGAAGGAGGAAGGAGGTGCAAGAGGGGAGGGGGTAGGCAGGTGGAGGAGGGGTGAATGAAAGAGGGTCAGGGAGGTGGAGAAGGGGGGAATGGAAGAGGAGATGGAGGAGAGGGATATGGGAGAGGGGATATGAAGGAGGAGGGATAGGGATATGAGGCAGGGGGATAGCGGAGTAGGTGGAGAAGGAGGTGGAATGGGGTAAAGTGGAGGAGTAGGTGAGGGAAAAGCTTGCGGGATTATGTGCTATTTTGAGAGAGTGCAGACATACCGCCATGTTTGCACGTGTCGGCAGGAAGGCAAAGATTTGGGGTGGGAAGGATTATTTTGGGGAAGGAAAAATAATCTTAGGGTAGAGGAATTATTCTGAGGAAGGGGAAAGGGTAAGTCAGGGGAAATGGACAGGATTGGGCAACTCAGGGAAGGGGAGAGAATTATCCAGAGGGAAGGGGAAAATTATTATGGAGAAAGGAAAAGAGTATTTTGTTGAAGGAAAAGGATTATTGTGCGAGGGGCGGAAAGAATATTCTGAGGGGAAGAGAATTATTTGGGTGAGAGGAAGAAGAATATTGGAGGGAAATTGTGTAAGGAAAAACATTATTAGGGAGGGGAAAAGACTTACTTTGGACGAGGGAAAAAGAAGTTCCTGGTGAGAGGAAACTATTATTCAGGGAGGAGAGGGAGATAACTGTGGGGAGATGAGGGAAAAGATTATTCTGCTTGCGTTCTCCTCACAGCCATGAGCAAAAATTCGCCTCTGCCAACACTGTGTCCACTCTTCCGTATTTTCTCAGTTCCTCCCCAAACGACAGGGAGTATCCTTCTTTCTCATACTGTTTTGTAGTGTTCTTTTCATCGCTATTACACATAAATACTTCAAGCAAAACCTTCCATTGCCAGAGCCGGCAGAAATGTGGCGGCCAACTTTTGCTCATGATTGTATATACCTGCAAAGCGACTTGGGACTCGAGTGTGTTTTTTTAAGGTCTTCTTATTAGTCAACACACACACACACACACACAAAACCTTCTTTTCTTTAATGAGTCGTGGTATTTTGTCTTTATGCAACTGGTCAGCTATGCAACTCGGAAAGTATGTTTTATAGGGTTTAAGTTCGTATTTTTTAAACACACACACACACACACACACAAACACACCAAACCCTCTAAGTAGAAACAAAAACAAAAGATCCACAAAATTACATTATATTTTGTGTGTTCTCAACTGAACAAGATAAACCGCATACAGTGTTCAACAACAGGTCTTATTTTCCTAGTCCTCAAAGCTGAAACACTAATAACAGCAACAACAATATATACCACCAAAGCACCTAATTTTCAACTTCTTTACAGCACAGAGATACAAAAACAAGACATCAAGAAACACACTACATCTCGCGTACTTCCGGGAGTTACTCAGAAAACAGTGACTAAAGCAAAGCGCCTTATTAACAACGTCCTCAGGGGAGAAAATGCAAAAACAACAAACCTGACACAACAACACAAATAGGGTACATACAAAGAAATGATGTCAAGAGATGCACTGTTTTTTTTTTTAAGTCACTTTTGAACTAATATGGAAAAAATAATTAAACGAAAACTATTTATCATCCAAGTTCTCTCTCTACAAAAAAGGCAGACCGACAAACTTAAAAAAAAAAAAAAAAAACTACTAAGGAAAAAAAAATTGATTAAAGGAAAACTATTTATCATCCATATTCTCTGAAAAGAGTGGAGACAAAAGCATCAGCCCGACAACACCAAACACACACATACACACACACACAAACACAAACAACCAGAACTCAACAAACATTTTAATGAAACACACACACACACACACACACACACACATCTTTGCTCGCTTCAGCCCGAGTACTTAATTTCTTCCTTCTTTTCATCTTTTTTTTTTTTTTTTCACATCCTGCCTTTCTGAATAATTTAAAGAGAAATTTTTCGAATTTGAGGAATCCCATATATATCCTTCGTCTCTCTATTTCATCTATTTCATAAGTAAAGCTTTTCCTGAGTTGGACAGAAACGTGGTAACAGTAAAAAATGAGAGAGAGAGAGAGAGAGAGAGAGAGAGCTATATCCTTCGTCAAACCCTTCAATACGAAAAGTCCTTCCTAAGCTAAAGAAAATGGTCTGATGGCAGAAATATTAAACTAAATAAAACAATAAAATACAATAAAATACATTAAAGTAAAATAAAGTAACACAAAATACAGTAAAATAAAACAAAGTCGCCATATTCACGTCGATAATTTTCCAGCCTTTTCGAGAGTAAACAAAAAACACAAGAGTCAGCGAAAACACACAAACATTAAAGCTAACTAGACATCTGTGCCTGAAGAAAGCTGTCACTGAACATCAAAGGACTTTAAAGGTGGAAAAACATGAAAGCCGCAAAAAGACATCTGAATACATTGTTCTACTGGGAGAGGGACGTAGCGAAATTCTTTATCTATTTCCAAGAATCTCATCTCTCTCTCTCTCTCTCTCTCTCTCTCTCTCTCACCCACACCCACACACAGTCACACACACACACACACACACACACACACATACACACTCATACACACTAATGGAACATGGCAGCTGATATTCTGCTTGGGCGCTAATCCGCAGGAAATGAGCTATTTTAATAAGGCCCAGAGATTTTAATGCAAATAGTGTTTTCAAATCCCGCTGTCAAGGATTTACTACATACATACACATATACATGCATACATATTACACACATACAGTATATATACTTACATGCATTCATATAGATCAATACATAGTACATACATATATACTTACATACAAATACATATTACATACATACATGCATTCATATATACATACATACATACACGCACACACACACGGTACACTTATGGTGGCATTTAGAGGCTTCGTCGCGCCTCTTCTTTAGCGATTTATTTTGTACATTTCACCATAATATTATCTTGCATTATTTATTTTACCATAATACGCATTATCTTCTCTCCGATTTACACAGGTTTTAAAAATCGATATAGCATGCAAAAGACACGAGACAAAACTGAAAAATCTCTATAATGAAGCTAATTCCTCGCACACAGGTGGATCTGCCGTATTATGTTTGAACACCAGATTACAAAACACTCGACTGTGCCATTTTTTACTGTATTTTTAGAGTAATAAAAATAAAAAAAGAATATATGACGGGGTGACCCACATACTAAAATGCTTCAACCACGTTTCAAAGTGCTTAGTGATTTAAGTAAGGGGATAATTTTTATTTATTTATTTATTTATTTTTTAGGGGGTTTACCATTTAAAGCTTCCATGATCGAGGCAGCTATACGGAGTTTTAGCTGACACCAGGCGATCTCATTCAGCTAACAGGCATGAATAATAAATGAGAGAGAGAGAGAGAGAGAGAGAGAGAGAGAATCCCACCACATGACCTCGCCGTAGAGGAGTCGAAGGCTTAATCCAATTCAACTCGAAGTAATCTTCTCCAGTATTTAAAAAAAAAAAAGGCTAAAAGCAGTGTATGGCTATATATTTAATTCATCTGAGTCAAGCCAGAAGGGATTTGGTTTTGTCAGTGTCTCTCCAACTTATGCCGAAAATGAGAGAAATATTTAGCTTATAATCCAAGAAGACAGAAAGTAAAAAAAAAAATTCTCCACATTTTATGTGTCTATCTATCTATCTGTATCTATCAACCTACCTGGCTAACCTCTCTCTCTCTCTACCTACCTACCTATTTCTCTACCGATCTATCTACAGCCAAACACCTGAATTCCAGAAGGGGTGAAGAGAGAAACCTGTATTGTACACAGGAAAAATCATCTGATATATTACCAATATGCCGGGAATCGAACCCGGGACTCTCAGGTGAGAGCCAGACAGAATACCACTACACCACGACCAGGTAAAAGTTAACTCACATTAACACAATCTTGTAATCAATGTCCCTCCGCCCCCCACTGTGGGCATGAAGAGGATGAGTTAACCCCCTGGCACTCGGGCAAGTAGATGCTTTTAATCTCTCTGTGTACAGTACAGGTTTCTCTCTTCATTCTGACTTGCCGTAAGTGCTTGGGATAGATTAAAAGCATCTACTTCCCCGAGTGCCAGGGGGTTAACTCATCCTCTTCATGCCCACAGTGGGGGGCGGAGGGACACTGATTACAAGATTGTGACAATGTGAGTTAACTTTTACCTGGTCGTGGTGTAGTGGTATGCTGCCTGGCTCTCACCTGAGAGTCCCGGGTTCGATTACCGGCATATTGGTAATATATCAAATCCAGAAGGGGTGGCTACAAACAAATAGCCTCCACGTCCCCTCCGCTGCAGGTAACATTAACTTTCGTACACGGACATAATACCGTGAATATTGTACAGTCGAGGTAAATAGTTCTAAAACAAGCTCCCAACATTTAGTCCAAATTAAATAATGAACCTACATTAATTTGAGTTTGCAAGAGATGATTTTTGCATGCTCTCTCTCTCCCTTCAAGCTACTGTTTATGCCTCTTCGCTCTCTTTCTTTACCTATTCTTTTCCCTTCTTTTTCCTTCCTGTTTTTCAAGTACTTTTCTTTCCTTTTCCCTCTCATCTACGAACTCTTTCTTCTTCCTACCTTCCTTCCTTAAAGCACCTGTCTTCCTTCTCTCTCTATCTAGAAGTCTCTCCACTCTTCCCCCCTCCCTCTCTCTCTCCCTTACCTCCCTCTTCTCTCCACTCTTCCACCTTTATGCCTCTCCTCCTCAAGTGGTCGTTTCTCCAAAGTTGCTCTCCATACGCCTTCCTCTCTTCCAGTGCCTACCTTTGACATTTATGCCCCTCTCTTGCTCCTACACCCTCCACTAAACTCTCTCTCTCTCTCTCTCTCTCTCTCTCTCTCTCAGCTCTATCATTCTTTCCTCCCCTTCTTTTCCTTCTTTCTATCCCTCTCTCCTCTGCTATTTCGTTCCCTTCTCTTGCTATCATCATTTCAGTTAACTTCTGTTGTTACTCACTTGCTAATCTATGTTTTTTCCTACCTTTCCCTGCCTTTCTTCCCTTCCTTCTTACCTTCCTTCCCATTCCTCTTTCCTCCCTTCTCTTTTCTCTGCTTCCCTCCCCTTCTCGTTTTTCCTACCTTTCCCTGCCTTTTCTCCCTTCCTTCTTACTTTCCTTCCCATTCCTCTTTCCTCCCTTCTCTTTTCGCTGCTTCCCTCCCCTTCTCTTCTCTCCTTCTTATCATTCAGGCAAGATTCTGTTGTAACTAACTTCCTGCTCTGGTTACCTCGTCTGACTTTTTCTATCTCCCTTCCTTTCCCTCTTCCCTCCCTTTCATTCTTTCTTTCCCTTCCCTCTTACCTTCCTTCCTTTCTCTCTTCCCTTCCCTCATATCTCCTTTTCCTTCATTCTTTCTCTTCCCCCTTACCTCCTTTTCCTTCCTTCTTTCCCTTCCCTCTTCCCTCCCCTCCCCTACTCTCGTTCTTATCATTTAGGTTAATTTCTCTTGGGACCCACTTTGTCCTGCGCGTTTTTCTGCCTCTCTGATTTTTTCTCATATGTTTTCTAGCTTTTTTCCTTCTGTCTGAATTTCTTTCTCACACCAAGATTTTTTTTCGAAGCTACCATCCTCCTCCTTCTTCCCTTTTTTTAATTTTACCTTTTCTTTTCACTTCTCCTCAGCGTTTAGAAAAATTTCTCCCGAGATTCATTATATCTTTTTCTTTTCTTCATACCTTCTTGAGTTTATACCTGTCTAGGAATATATATTTTTTCCTTCTCCCCTCTCTCCAAGGGATCTGTCCTTACGGCTATCATCATCATCATCTCTCTCTCTCTCTGACCGCCTTTCTATCTGTCTGGCCGTCTCTGTCTCTGTATTTGTTAATCTCTGTCCCTCCCTCCCTCTCTCTCTCTCTCTCTCTCTCTCTCTCTCTCTCTCTCACTCCCTCACCGCACCCTTCTTCACCTCCCCAACTCAAAAATTTCCTAACATATGAGCCTCACTGATCACCAACACGGACACACTTTCCAATATATTTCTTCCTCCACATCCTCTGTTGGAAAAAAAAAAAAAAAAAAAAAAAAAAGCATTATGAAAAGACTAGAATTTGCAAGTGTCGATACGGTTATTCTAAAATAATAATAACAACAACAATAATAATAATAATAATAAATAATAACAAAAACAATAACAATAAGTAAATAAATAAAAAACATGTACTAAGACTAACAGAGAAATAATAATAATAATAATAATAATAATAACAATAATAACAAAAACAATAATAATAAATAAGTAAATAAATAAAAAACATGTACTAAGACTAACAGAGAAATAATAATAATAATAATAATAATAATAATAATAATAATAATAATAATAACAATAATAATACAATAAGTAACTGAATAAAAAAAGGCAGATGTACCTGGGCTAACATACAAAAAGACTTAACGACGCACCAAAGCGCACTAAAAGAAAATTAACTACAGCAATACACACAGCACAGGTGAAACGCGTTAACAGACCAAGGTGTAGGAGATTAAATATACCCTTCAACTCTTCATTATCCCCTAACACTCGAACGGGGATCACCTAAACACGAATAAAAGTAACTATGCTGCAAGACAGAAACATAAAAGACCCAATTACGATCCAGGTAACACTAAAAAAAATTAACTTCAGGTAAAAGGTGAAACGAGGGAATAGTGAGTGGAGCATTAAGGTTTACTGAGATTATAGTGCCAGTTGATTCCCTCCTAACTCCTCCCACAACGACTTCCACATACAAAATCTAGCTAGGATGAGAGTTGGGAGGGGGGGACGTGAGGGGAGACAGGCACGACACTGACACAGCAGGCTCCCTTCTTGGTTAGTTTGTGATATCTAACCACTGCTTCCTCCTTATTCCTTATTTTACACTTTCCTATTCCTCCTCCTTATTCCATCTTCTTTTATACTTTGCTCTTCTTCCTCCTTATTCCTTCATCTTTTATATTTTCCTCTTGCCTATGTGATCTTAAAGTAACAGTGTTCATCTGTTACTTTAGAGATGCCTGGACACTTTACTTATAGACTTGACTAGTGGACAAACATGCATCCTCTTCTACTCCCGGTTACACACACACACACACACACACACACACACACACACACACACACACACACACACACACACACTTCCCTTCTTCAACTCCCATTTTTCTACATGTCTTTCCCCCCTCCCCCTCCCCCCCCCTCTCTCTCTCCATTGTTCGGCGAAGGTCTGTCACGCGTTGATACCGACTCTTTCAATATCCCTATGCAATATTTTTCTAACATTTTTATAGCCATTTTAAGCAACAGGACATGTGAAAAGAATATATGGAAAAAACTGTGAAAAAAAAAAACTGAATATTTTGGGCCAGTCTCCCCCATGACGTCACGTGGTTGGCCTCCCTTGCACACCTCCGCCCCCTTTGGCTTTCACATGCAGATATTCTCTCTCTCTCTCTCTCTCTCTCTCTCTCTCTCTCTCTCTCTCTCTCTTATAATTAGATGAGAAAAATTCCGTCAGTATTAATGATAATACTGATTAAGTCTAGTTTTTTAGTTTTTTTTCCATACAAATTATCCTTGACCTTTGGATGGAAATACACCTATAAAACTGTTGTTGTTTGTTGTCATTGTTGTTATGATTGTTGTCATTGTTCAAACCTAGCCTGTATGGTGGAGCAGTCCCGTCGACCACACGTAAGCAACTATCTGGTGCAAATTTTCGATAACAATCCCGTGCCACCAATGTTTTCTGACGTCCATAATTATATACATTTTTCCCTAAACGACAGACAGCATCCATTCTTCTCATGTTTCCTGCTTTATATCGCTATCACATAAAATAGTTCATATACTTCCATTGTCACTGACGAATGAGAAGTGTGGGTGAACTTTTCCTCACGATTGTACATTACAGTCCATACACCGTGTAGGGATCCATCGCCCCTCTGTGGTAGACAATGCTTCACCATGGTCCTTCCCACGGCGAGGCGCGGAGGAAAAAGAATGGGGTAGTTTGGCTCCGGGGTGAATGCCGAAATTGCTCCAGCCAGAATGCAAAGTACCACCACGTGTAGGCTACCCTTCAGTGCCAGCAAACCAGGTAAAACAACGAAACCAAACCCCCCTCATCTTTTCTTATCCCCTTCAAGGTGCAGGAGCTACACTACCTTACTCCAGAACATTTCCCCAGGCGGCATTATATTACCCCAAAAACCTACAGCCACCTCTTATGGAGTCAAACCTGCCCGGAAACCCAACTGCCGCCCAAGTGGGATTTTTTTCAACCCGTCTTCTGTGTCGTTTGTATTTTATTTTTTTTGGTTACCTTCGTATGCTTCAATGAAATTTTGAACAACTTTTCATTAATTAGAAGGATAAGTTAGCACCTTTTTTTTTTCTTTCCTTCTTTTTCTTTTTTTAGATGTCCGCCGTGTCCTGTTATTTCGATAAGGGCTAAGGCGTTGCCCTCACGTAGGGGCCTTAGGTTTGGAACGTGTAACACTTTATGACCGGATGCCCTTCCTGATATCTACCAACGACCCTTGGGTGGACTCGGAACTTCCAACCCTTCGGTCACAGCGGAGCGCACTAACCCACTAAATATAATAATCTGGAGATAACAATGATACGATAAAAAAAAAAAAAAATAAATAAAAAACGTATCACAGCGAAGGAATGAGATGGGATCGACCATGACAAACAGTATCAGGTGAGCAGCATGGATATTCTCTAAAGAACTAAGGCACATGTAACGCATTTTACTACAGAATAATATATCACGTCAACAGCAACCCATCTGAAGAGTTACAATGACTGTTAACCCATCCCATTTTTGTCCTATCAACACCAAATATTAATGACGACGACAATGACAATCACTGTAACGATGATGATGATGATGATGATGATGATGGTGACTGTACTGACGATGATGATGATGACATGACTGTACCAACGATGATGATGTGATGATGACTGTACCGACGATGATGATGATGACTGTACCGATGATGATGATGATGATGATGATGATGATGATGATGATAAACACTGTGCCAATTTCAGCCCTCACTGAAATGAAACTGTGCAGTGCTACTATTTATAACTGTTCTTCGCTTACTACAAGGCATCATATAACACCATGGAACCTGAAACTCGCCTAATTCTTTTCCAAAATAGAAGTCTTTCCCCTGAGGCAACACCCAACTTAGAAGTGCAATTCCGGAAGCACATCATATGACGCTCTTGCAACATAATACAATACCTCACTTTTAAACATTTTGTATTTTAACCCAGAAAACATGAAACCAGAACTTCCATATAAATTACGTTTGTATATGATTTAAAATTTTCTCGGTCGCATGTTTTCTTATTTTACGATTCGAGCAAGCGATACGAGCGAGAACAGTCTACTTCATCCGAAAAAAAACTTGCTGTGTAAAAATCTTGCTCTATAACTAGTTTGTAAAAATTCCCTGCTTAATTAATGAGCGCCATTTACTTATTTTTATTTGTTTATTTTCTCAGCTATGTGACCAATCGTGGCACGCCATATCGTTCAGAAAGTGCCAGGAAACCTGCTTTCCACTGGTACCTGGCTTTTCCCCAAAAATACAACCGAAAAACACCCACATCATTTACGCAAAGCAGGAATACAACAGCAAAACCTCTCTCTCTCTCTCTCTCTCTCTCTCTCTCTCTCTCTCTCTCTCGCTCAGCTAGTTGGCAATTCATGGCATGTTGTGCCTTTCTGAAACTGTTATGGAAACTGCCCTCCGGCGGTACCAAAAGAAAAAAAAAAATGTAGATGAAAATGGCCAAAAATGCAACTTTGCTCGCTCGGACATTCCACACCTCTGATTTGGACACATGTTTGTTGATTACATTTAACGACTGACGATTTTATTCATCTAGGAGTGAGGCATAGGAACCTGAGACAGACGGTTTCATTCAACTAAGTGGGAGTCACTGTACCATTAGCCATTAGACAGGACGCAAGATGGTGAGGGAGAGGAGAGACGGACAGAGCAGACAAACAGACAAACATATACACACGCTGGATGATACAATACACCCATGGCGCTATCGCATGCGC
>NC_136974.1:33103995-33156495 GCF_032717465.1 Coenobita brevimanus
GGGTAGGGCTGGTCAGATAAAGGGAAGTGGAGGGGGAGGGGAGCAGGAAGGGGAGGAGGAAAGGGGTAGGAGGAAAACAAGGAGGGAATGGGAGCAATGAAAAAGGGGGAGGACAAAGGGAGCAGGGGGAATAAAGTGTCTGGGGAGGTAGAGGAGTAAAAGGCAGAGGTGGAGAGACAGGGGAGCAGAGAGAACAGGGGGAAGGGAAAGGATGAGTAGTGTGGAGGATAGAGGAAGGGGTAGCGAAGGGGAGGAAGGAGATGGAGAGGGAGGGAAACAGGAAGAGTAAATGGAGAAGGAAATGGAAGGAGAGACAGTGAAACATGGAGGACGGAGGGTAGAATTAGGAGCGGGATGGATAAAGAATGGGTAGGGGGTGAAAAAAAAGGTAGGGTGACAGAGAGGATAGAGGGGAGGGGAAGTATAAGGGGAGAAGTGTTGACAGCGGGTAAGGGAAGGGAAGCAGTGAATGTGGAGAAGGGGAAGGGATGGAGGAAGAATTGAGGGAGGGGAACAAAAGCAATGAGGGTAAGAGAGGAAGGTATGAGAAGAGGTAGAGGAGGAGGGAAGTCTGACGGAAGGGATGGGAGGCAGGGACGATAAGCAAGAAGGACAAAGGGAAGGAAGAGGAACTGAGAGAAGAGGAAGGGAGGGGGAAGAAGCAGAGAAAACAGGTCGCGAGATAATAGGGAGGAAAATGGAGTAGGGAGGATAAGGGGAAGGGAAACTTGAGACAGGGAGCAAGATGGTGAGGCAGAGGAGAGATGGAAAGGAGAAAGACATATGGGAAGAATAAAGAAGGATGAAGATGCGAGTAGAAGGGAATAGAGTGGAAGAGGAGGGAAGGGGAAAGAAGGGAAGGGAAGGAAGGGGACGAGCAGGGAAGGCAATGAAATTAAATGAAAATGAAGTGAAATGAAATGAAATGGAGAAGTAGGAAAGGGAGCAGAAAGGCAGAGAACTGGAGCACACGAAGAAAAGAAAAAAGAAAGTTTAAAGAAGGGACAGGGGGCAGACTTGCAAAAAAGCATTACAAAAACCAGGACAGATGTGTGTGTATGTAGAAAAGGTAACTAGGCAGAGGAGACACATTGGCAAAGGAAAGGCAGGGAGGGAAAGAAGGCATAAAATAAACAGGGTGAAAAAAGCAGGCGGCAAGGGAGAGTGAATTGTGTAAGAGAAGGTCGAGGGAGGGGAGAAATGGCCCCAGTGAGGGAGAGGAGGAAGGGATAAGTCCTGAGGTAAATGAGCAGGAATAACAAGTAGCCTGGGAGGAACAGCTTCAGCAGGGGTAAACGAGAGAGTGCTCGGTGTAAGGCTGGGTAGAAGAGGTGCATGGGAAATAGGGTAGTAGTGGCTGGCAGAGACGGTCGTAAGTAGCAAGGAAGTGAGGGGCAAGAGCGGTTAGTGAGGTGTAAGGGAGATGATGGGCAAGAGTGTAAGGGGCAAGAAGAAAAGGGGTAAGGGTGTGAGGGGCAAGAAGGTAATGAGCAGCAAGTGGGGTTGTTTGGGGCTAGGTGGAGTTGTTTGTGGCAAAAGGGAAGGGATGGGCAGGTACCAAGATGTACGGGAGAGCAAGGTACATGGGACTTCAGAAAAAAAAAAAAAAAAAAAAGGGCAGCAGAGGAGGGGAAAGTGGACTAGAGAGGGGTAAGGGAGCGGAGATGGGAGGGGTAAGAAAGGAGAGAGGGGAGGGGTGAGGGAGGGGAGAAGGAAGGGGTAAGAAAGGATAAACGATGGATTGGGTCGATCTGCTGATCAGGACGAATTTGTGGGAGCGGCGTACTCTGTGTGTGTGTGTGTGTGTGTGTGTGTGTGTGTGTGTGTGTGTGTGTGTGTGTGTGTGTGTGTGTGTGTGTGTGTGTGTGTGTGTGTGTCCGTCCACCTGCGTGTCTGTATACCCTAAAAGGAAACAAGTATACAAGCAATAGTAGTTTGTATACTTTACAGATACAATGGCATTATAATGAGTGTCAGGCATAAATTATCAAAAACATAATTACACAGCTCTCTATCCCCCCCTCACTCCCTCCCTCCCTCCCTCCCTCCCTCCCTCTCTCTCTCTCTCTCTCTCTCTCACACACACACACACACACACACACACACACACACACACACACACACACACACACACACACACGCACATCCGTATTCATAAACAAACACGTCCGCATAGAAAAGTTTAATGGGTTTCCAGCAAATTTTTTGTCAAAAAAAAAAAAAAAAAAAAAAAAAAAAAAAAAGCCAACGTAAGGAAACAGTCTGATGTGTCGATTGGAGGAGGAGAGAAGAAGCGAGAAGAGGAAATGAGAGAAGAGAAGAGAAGGAAACAAGAGGAAAGAAGGCAGGAGGGATAAAGAGGGTGGATGAGAAGAGTAAAGGAGAGAAAAAGAGAGAGCAGAGGATATGCGATTAAATCAAATAAATGGGAAACATGAGAAAAAGAGTAGACGAAAGAAACAGAGAAAAGAAAAGAGGAGAGGAGATGAGGAGGAGAGGAAAGACAGAGAGTGAAGTTGAAGAACGGGTCCTATGATGTGGGAGTGAAGGGAAGGGAAGGAGAGGGAAGGGACTGGAAGGGAAGGGAAGGGAATAGAAGGGAAGGGAAGGAGAGGAGAGGGAAAGAAAAAGGTGGAGAGAAGAGACAAGGAGCAGAGTGGAAGAGAGAAGAGGAATGGACTGAGAGAGAGAGAGAGAGAGAGAGATGAATAGAAGGCCTTCACTCCTGCACTTTATTGGCTGGAGGGCGAAGTTCCCGAGTTACGAGCGTCATTAGACTGCATCATTTTAAAGAAGTCATGGGAGGTATATTTTCTGCTTAATTTTACTGAAGCGTATTTTAAGATTCAGCCTCTCAAGAAAAAGAAATAACAAAAAAATCTCAGCCCCCCCCCAAAAAAAAAAGGCAAAAATCTCCGTCCCCATAAAAATATAAAGCTGAAAAATGTCCCTTCAAAATATATAGGAAAAGGCAAATAATCTCCGTCTCCTCAAAAAATATAGGAAAAAGCAAAAAATCTCCGTCTCCTCAAAAAATATAGGAAAAAGCAATAATCTCCGTCTCCTCAAAAATGAAGAAAAAAGCAATAATTTCCGTCCCCTTAAAAAAAAAAAAAAATCGTCCCTTCAAAAATTAAAGAAAAAAGCAAAAACCTCCGTCCCCTCAAAAAAAAAAAAAAAAAAAAAAAATCTCCGTTCCTTCATAATAACCATACATACTTATAAAAAAAGGGGGGGAGGGGGAATTACATCTATACAGTAAAAATAGTACTCATCCTTATTTACATTCTTCTGATTAACTTACCCTCAAAAATTTACTTTATCCACTCAAAAATTACTGTCACATACACTAGTATAAAATCATATATACTCCTTCAAGAGAAATTCAGATGCACCATCACAGAACACATATATTTAAAAAATAAATAAAAAAATGCCACACCAGACATACCCTAGCCAAGAAAACACACACACACACACACACACACACACACACACACACACACACACACACACACACACACACACACACACACACATTTGTCCTGTCAAAAAACACGACGTTTATCTTCTCAAAATCCATTTACTTAACGTCTCCCAATATGAAAGTTTCCTCTCACTAAAATCTCTGAACATACTCCCTCAAAAATATTTGCTTTTTCGTCAAGAAACGCTCTATTTATAAGAAAAACATAAGATATTATGCTCTTTAAAAGATCAGGTTTCTTGTCTTAAAATTACTACATTTATCAGCTGAAAACTTTAGATGTACCTTTTAAAAATTAATCCATTAAAAATTATATACTCTCACCAGGAAATTTAGTTTTGTCTTCTCAGTGATTTTATATTTACTATCACCAAGAATATTCCATTTATCATCTGAAACAACATTACTGTGATTCTCCTCAAGACATTATTTGGATCGTCTAAATTAAAAAGAAAATGTTATCCTCCTAAAATGTGTAAGCTTTTCTTGAAAATAAAAATTACATTATCCTCTTACATTAAAAATTCATTTTTTTTTTTACTAAATGTAGGCTTTTCTTGAAAATAAAAATTACATTATCCTCTTACATTAAAAATTCATTTTTTTTTTTTTTACTAAAAGGATGTATGTAGGTGAAGTGGAGGGGATGGGGTTGAGAGGTATATGAGGGAGAGGGGAGTGAGCCGGGGGAGGGCAGTCAAATGGTGGGTGGCAGAGCGACTTGGAGGCGTTTTGTCTGTGGCCACCCTTTTCGAGATTAGGGTGTCGGGCTATGGATAGACAGATAGATAGATAGACAGACTAAGTTTTGCTTATGCATCTCTGGTCTTCAGGAATTGCGAATGCTAAACCGCGTACTTTCTGCGCGGTGTGGAAGCAACTAACAAAAGGGATGGTGTGATACGGTAAACTAGTCGGCAATCACCTTACTCCCTACAGAAGCACATGAAAATTTTTACAGAATACTAGATTTATAAACTTAAAAAAAAAAAAAAAAAAGGCGAGAATTTTACATTATTTTGTCAAGTTCATGGCTCCTTCATATGGCTTTGAAAATAAGCTTATATTTTTATTCCACCATACTTTTTTACAAGACGTAGTTGTCTTTCATTTACAAATTTCTTATACTTAACCTTGTTTACAGTTATTGCAGTGGTATCCATTCCTTACTCCTGTTCATAAAAATCAGGCTTTTAATCTTTCCACAATATTTTATCGCTGGATATAAGAATTCAAGAACCGAACTCTTCCATTAGACAGAAAGTGCAATATGTCCTCTTTTTTCTGAACCAAGGGGAAAAAAATCTTTAGTAAATAGACACCAGCCTCAGGGGTATAAAGTCATCAAGGCGAACTTTTGTGACCCATGGCAGGTATGAAACACCGTATTTTGGATGTGCATATTGACATGTTCTGGCGCCACTGACCTCCTCCTCCTCCTCCTCCTCCTCCTCTCTCTCTCTCTCTCTCTCTCTCTCTCTAAATACAACTCCAGAACGATCCACTGCGTCTTCACTATTGCATCCCCTCACACCACAACACACTCACTACTTGCACCACACTCTCACAACACAACACTCACTTCTTGCACCACACTCTCAAACCACAACATTCTCACCTCTTGCACCACACCCTCACACCACAACTCTCTCACCTCTTGCACCACACTCTCACACTACAACACACTCACCTCTTGAACCACACTCTCACATCACAACACACTTCTTGTACCACACTCTCACACCACAACACACTCACCTCTTGCACCACACTCTCGCACCACAACACACTACTTGCACCACGCTCTCACATCACAACACACTCACCTCTTGAACCACACTCTCATATCACAAGACACTCACCTCTTGCACCATACTCACAACATAGAAAATCCCTTAACATAACCGCAACAAGAAAATGTATGGGAGTGTCCTGTTGAAGTGGCCAGTTCTTGGAGTCCATCGAATTTACACCCACATGAACCAGAGGCCACAACAACAACAACGACAACAACAGCCACATCAATAATAACCACAACAATAACACCAACAACCACAACAATATCAACAACAAAAACAACCACCTTCTACCAGACATTTGACTTAATACTGAAGTTACTAACAGTTGAGGGAATAAAAAAGGCCGCATGTAAACCCCTTCACTAAAAAAAAAAAAAAAAAAATCTTTAAAAAATATCTGAAGACGAAAAAAAGACCACCGTAAAACAGAACAAAAAAAAAAAAAATGCCTACGACCCTCCACGCAGCGAGAAAAAGACGGCGTAATATTGGAACATCAAAGGCCATGTATGAGAGAAGCTTCCATGGACTTTGAAAAACCTGAACACAAAGGTCAGTCATGGAAAAGAAAAAAATATATATACATATATGCTTCTAGTTCAATGACAGCGTACTGTAATCGATTTTTTAAAATTATGAGATATTCAGAACAAATAAATCTAGTTCTTTTACTTACCGATCAGAGATGTATACCTGAATAGATAAATTTAAAAATCGCCACATTTTCCATGCAAATATTTTCAAATCTTTACTTACTGACCAAGGGCGTATACTTGAATATAATAAATAAATAAATAAAATAAAAAATCGCCACACATTCCATGCAAAAGTATCTAACTACACAGACGATGAATAATCCAAAATGATAGGTATCCTTCGTCTTGCTTTCATGATGATAAATATCGCTTGTTACTGCATTTCTTTTACGTATAAAAACTGAAATAGGAAACACGTACTCGAGCTGAAAATATTACCAAAAAATGGCTTTTGGAACGATACATACGGTGAGTCGTTATTTTGCAGCTCTGTGAGGCGGAAAAATGGAATTAATTTAACCCACGAACTGAGGCTACGTTTATTGTAAAGGTAAGTGTCCAAGTCAGGAAAAAAAAAACAAAAAAACTGATCATCATCATCATCATTATTATCACCGCCACTGTCATCATCATCAACATCTTTCTGCATTAAAATAACACAACTTCAGTTCTGGGGCACAAATTTTCAAAATACATACAGCAGTATCATTTCAAGTGTAAAAGAAAGTAAAGACCAACACAAGTAACAACAGCAGCTCCTATATCTTAACTCCCCACTCAATTCAACGAAAATATTACTGCACGAGAAATGACAAAATACTTAACAATTTTCGGAATGGGGAGTAATAAAAAAAATAGCGCCCAAGCCAATATCGGGTGACTTTTATACAGTTCCTCCAATACACTTTTGTCGCTTGGATGCTACAGATTTATAGATCTTATTGGTCATGTAGGATTGTTAACGAAAATCTATACCTATGGACACGTTCTACTATTTTTCTATTGTAGATTTGCGTTGTTCCAATATACTGAAGTTATCTATGGTAAATCATTTAGTTCTTGCGGCTTTTGTGGACATACTATACTTTTCATTTTGACATTTTATTAAGATGTACAATAAACAACGAAAGTCCTGCACACATCATTATCGTAGTTAAACCCTGAAGCATCTGAGGTTCAAGCACTGTTACTACTATCCTCTGTTTTATTCCTCGAACTTCAGATACTTCAGGATCAGAGGACGATTTTGAGCTGTGCAAGACTTTTGTGGTTGAGTGTACAGTCGGCATCACAAATCCTGTCACCTCTCTTGTATTTTCTCTCCATGGACGGTGACAGTCAGCCTGGTGAATCCGCAATACTCACACTAATGACTTTATTTAGTTATGGATCAGTGTCATCAGCGTCGGTTGCTGCGGGTTCACCATGTCAATTGTCGCTGACAGTGGAGAGAACAAGAAGTGCGACAGGACTTTTGATGCACTGTACATTTTAATATATTTCCATTTCTATTGTTAATTTGGTTCACTACGTCCTCATTTCTGTGCTGACTTAATTCGGCAGTTATTTCATTCCGATGTGACGCAGTTCGACGCTATTCCGTCACAGTGTAACTCATTTTGACGCATTTTATATTCTAGTTTTTATTTTCATGTAACTTAGTCTTGTGTGTCCCTTGTTTATGTTTTTCATTTTGATGTATTTAATTTTGATGTTATTCTGAGGACCGTATTTTCCGTCTAGCATAATAAAACTCGATTTATTATATTCCGTTTTTTTTTTCTTATTCAGTTTGTTTTACTCTGATTAAAATAGCCTTGACGTAATTCACTGCAATGTGACTTACTTCAGCGTACTGTATTTCTTTCCAGTGTACTTCTTGTTTTTTTTTTTTATGTGAGTTTAATTCCGGTGTACTTCATTTCAATTTCATTCCGGTTACTTCATTTCAATTTCAATCCAGTGTAATTCAATTCAGTGAGTTTCATTCCGGTGTACTTCACTTCAGTGAGTTTTGTTCCGGTGTAATTCATTTCTGTGAGTTTCATTCCGGTGTACTTC
Source organism: Coenobita brevimanus (assembly GCF_032717465.1). Lineage (NCBI taxonomy): Eukaryota > Metazoa > Arthropoda > Malacostraca > Decapoda > Coenobitidae > Coenobita > Coenobita brevimanus. Next base: position 33,111,879 of record NC_136974.1, read on the forward strand.
ATTTCAGTAAGTTACATTCCGGCGTATTTCATTTCTGTGAGTTTCATTCCGGCGTACTTCATTTCTGTGAGTTTCATTCCGGTGTACTTCAGTAAGTTTCATTCCAGTGTACTTCAGTTCAGTAAGTTTCATTCCGGTGTACTTCATTTCAGTGAGTTTCATTCCGGTATACCTCACTTCAGAAAGTTTCATTCCGGTGTACTTCATTTCAGTGTGCCTCGTGTCAGCGTAACTCAGTTCGGTTAGTTTCAATTTAGCGTATTTCAGTTCGACATTTCATCCAACCTAAGCCCAAAACGCCATGTATACTGATTTTTTCCCTATCAATTTAATTCAGCTTAGGAGAGCTTTCTAGTAGTGAAGGAGTTAACGAGGGCAATATATAACTTCCTTCTGCTTGAAATCTCTCTCCTGAGTTGAATATATAATAATGTGGATATAAAAACAACAAAATGAAAAGATATCCTTCTAATCAAAGAACAAACGCAATTATGACGGTTTTAAGCAAAGTAATGCATATCAAGTTACGTTTTTTGAAATGAAGTATTCTATTCCGAGAAAAAATAAAAAATGTGGATTATAAAAAAGAGCACAAGTTTATTTCCATATATAATTAAGCAAAATTTCCTGCTACTGATACCGTAACAGCGAGAAAGTTTGATCTCAGAAAAAAGGGAAAGAAAAAAGAAAAAAAACTGGGAGGCCTCTCGATTCTTCGGAACACAGCTCATTAACATCATTAGTTGGTATAAATTTCATCCCCCTTTTTTTTCCCCCATTACACGAGGTAAGTTTTTTTTTTTTTTTTTTTTTTTTTTTTGGTGGATGGGGGGGGGCTTTTTTTCGTCCTCTGCTCGTTCAAATAATTACCATGTGGGGATTCAGTCAACAGTTACCTTTTAGTGCAACCTTATGTATTTAGAATTTTTAAAGCGAATTTTTGGTTGACATAATTTTTACCATGGGTCTCTGATTAATGGATTTTCTTTTTCCTAAATGGGAAGTACGGCTTCGTTATCGTTGCACTGAAATACCCCCCTGATTTTTATTAAAGCAATTTGTGATATTTTCTCTTAAGGGGATTCTGTGGTCCAGAGGTAAATCATTTTCTTTATCTTTCCTTTATTCTGACGTCTTATCATTTATTTCTTTTACCTATTATTCCTGCTACCGTCTAATGAATTCGTCACCCTCTCCTGCTCTTCTCATTCACCTCACTCTCATACATTAGTCTATATGTTTTTCAGTTTAATTTGGTCTAAAACTGCCATCTCTACATCTTCAATGACGACTTCTATCAGCTGATTAACACTAGAATATGCGGTCACATGGAAGTACTAAGGACGGGGTACAAAGCCATAACACCGTCTTTTTCTGCTACTGGATGACGTGAAATGAGGTGCAAGAGATCGAAATTTTTACCAAGATGCGGTGAAAGAACTACAGCAAATCTCTAGCAGTCCATTCGCTCACCATGGCCTAAAACCTCAGTGCCTTTCTAAATGAACATCATGTAATAAATATTTGTGGCTATTTACTGTCTCAAAACCGTGGCAGATGTGGCTGTTGGTGTCAAGTATGGTCCCTCAATGCTTGGCACTGGTTTAATCCCTTCAGTCCAATTACTTTTTTTTTTTTTTTTGTTAATCTTACCTTCATACAGTTTTATTCAGCTTAAGAGAGGCTGTTCAAACTGGAAGGAATTAGCCTCAGTCTCCATAATCTCATTAAAACACACACACACACACACAATCCACCCCCACCACACTCACCAAAGTCTACTCGTTCGCCATCATTCGGGAAAAAATCGGGTTATCAAATTGAAAGAGTAAATGCTAGAAACGAACAGAAAATCAGGCACACAGTATCACCATGATGTAAAAAAAAAAAAAATGTGTTCAGCAACTGTCGATAACTGAGGTAAAATTAATGGTGGTGTCAGTCACAGCCCTCACCACATGTCATGTCAGGAAAAACAAACAAACAAAAAAAGAAAGAAAAAGAAAAACAAAAAAACAAAAATAAAAGTTCATATTTCCATTATTATTGTTTTTTACACTGCTTAGATCCCGCGTCGCAATAAAGAGATAAACGAAGAATAAATCTACCTTCTTTATTTGGAAAACTTATCGTAGCCAAGGGGTTAACTTTTCTTCGTATATATCCTTACACTATACCTCCTTCACAACCATCTTTCACCTCAACAAAAGTTCTCTGAATGTGATCTACTGAAGTGACCGATTCTCTGCAGTTCATAGAGCTCACGTCCAGATGAACTTGAGGCAACAACAACAAACTACTACTACGACTACTACTACTACAACGTCCTGTTACCGGCACTCTCTCTCTCTCTCTCTCTCACTCTGTACTTGTGTGGAGAGATTTAAGAGTAGCCTACCTATCCAACCCAGCCTAACAACAAGACTAACGAGAACAGTAACGTCCTATTGCGGGTACTGTCTCGTTGTGCTTGTCATGAGTGATTCAAGAGTACCAATCCAATCTAACCTAATCCGCCCCAATCCCAGCCCCTTGTAGGACGGGAGGCAATGGCTAGGGAACAAAACAGTAACCCCTTGTCGCAGAGGTCCATGGTACTAGCCTGACATTAGAGAAAAGTTAACGTTGCTGGATTTCCTTTAACAAGGTTTTTTACAATATACAATGTCTGAATCATGTTTGGTCTCTAATATTAACCTCCTCCTCTTCCTCCTCCTCATCATCACCATCATCACTGTCACTAGCAATACCATTACCGCCATCACTACCACCATTTCCAATCCATCACCACCACCACCAACCATCATCCCTTCCCACTGATAACTGGAGGGATGACGATGACGGAACCAAGAAACGAGAACAGAAAAAAAAATAAATAAAATACAAGCAGTAGTTAGTAGCTGTAACTCCAGGCTCATCTGAACGTGAACCCAGTGGACTGCAGACTGAATCTGCTTTCCTCCTACAGTTCACCGTTCTCCTTTTGGGGGCTAGGGAGGCGCGGGACGTATGTATAAGGTAATAGGGGAGCAGCACGGCTATATCAGTGCCACCACATGAAGGGTCCCACTCCAGCACCAATGAGACACAAAAACAGTTAAACAGCTTCGCAACAGAATTAAATAGACGATCTAACTTGGGATGGTTCGTGCTGTCCTACCATGTTCTTTTTTTTTTCTTTTTTTGTGCTATGAGAATGGATGCCCCTTTAATACATTCTGTCCTATAGTTTTTTTTTTTTTTTTTTTTTTTTTTTTTTTTTTTTTTTTGTGCTACGTGAACGGATTTGAGATCAAACTGTTCTCCGCAAAGCACGGTAATTTTTCGCTCTAGGAATTATGATGAATGCCACAGTGTAACACAGCAAACTAGACCACTTACCGTATCCTATTTTCAGACTTAGCCGGAAACCTGCGCAAAAATGAATGCAGAGTTGGAGAGTGAATTACGGTAAATGAGAGAAATTACCCTTTTGACTGGTGAAGTTGGTGGGGAGCACAGAAGTGAAGAGAAACTGGGGAGGAAAGGAGGGGAGGAGGGTTAAGGTTGGGAGAACGAAGGAGAATGGGAGGAGATGGGGAGGGTGGTGAAGAAGGGAGGGGAGAAGAGAGGTCTGGAGGGTGGTGAAGAACGTGGTGAAGAGAAGGGGAGGAACGAAAAAGAGATGGGAGGGGGATGATGGTGGGAAGAACCAAGGAGGATGGGGAAGAAGTAGGGAGGGGGTGAAGGAGGAAGGGAAGAGAAGTGGAGATGGGGTGAATGTGGGAGGAACAAGGAAAGTGGGGAACAGAGGCTGGAAGAGGAAGGAACGGAGAAGGGAAGAGAGGAGGTGGGGGCAGAGAGAGAGAGGGGGTGAAGGAGGGAGAACCAGAGAAAGGAAAAGCGGAGGTGGGGGGAAGGGAGAGAGAAGAGACTGGGAGGGTGAGGGAGGTGAAGGAGAGAGAAACAGAGAAAGGAAAAGAGGAGGTGGGGGAAAGGGTGCAAGAAGAGACCGGAAGGGTGAGGGAGGTGAAGGAGGGAGAAACTGGAGAGAATAGGGAAAAGAGGAGGTTGGGGGAAGGGAGAGAGGAGAGACTGGGATGGGGAGGGAGGAGGAGAGAGGAACAGAGGGTATTCCAGGCCAGCTAGTCAGTCGCTCTCTGTTACTGGAGGGGGTGGGTGCGGTGTGGACGCCCTCAGCCAGACAGAGTTCTGATGTGTGTGTGTGAGTGTGTGTGTGGCTCGGAAACTTACGCGACAATTATAACTAGTAAATTAAATTCGTTATATAATTTGTGTACGAACCTCATTCTCTAATGTACTGAATGTACTGTGTAATCTGTGCACTAACTTTCTCCGCCAATGTACATAAATCACTCTACAACACGTACCGATATATAAATACGTAAAGTATAACTATGTATAAAGCAGAACTTCTTTCTTGCTGCCTGTCTAAGTTCAAAGAAAATTTTGGTTTAGCAGACAAAGATTTCAGTGACTTGAATGTAAACTTTTCTGGAACAATGACACTCGATGATCGTCACGTGTGAGTTTATGGAGAGAATAGAAAAAAACAAAACTTAGGGGAAAAAAAAAAGAATATTGTAAAAGTCTGATGCCCTTTTAACTGTGGTGTGGTAAAATTTATGACGATATTAAAACAACAGCAGTCTGTAAGGTGCTCCTGTTTTTACTTTATTATATTCATTTTCTATTGTTAATTTTATGAGAAAAAAAAAATGATAGACGACCATTGATGAAAGGACTACAACAGGCTACTGAAAAAATTATGGTAACAGATATGAATACATTGGGGCTTTATTGGCTTCGCTTTCCGGGTGTCAGTGAGTGTTAATATATAACGCTTAGTCCTTGGTGTGTGTGTGTGTGTGTGTGTGTGTGTGTGTGTTGACGGAGAGTAAGTTTCATAATTATGGCGAATTACTGAAAATATTCTGTGTTAATAAAAATAAGCGATGAGATGAAAAATAAAATACGAGGAAAAAGAGGACTCAGAATCGATGACATCACAATTACTGCTTCTCCTGTTGATGATTACTGATTAGCGAACATTTTACACTTAAATTACCAGTTTAAGTTACTATCTGTCTATTTATCTATCTATTGCTCGACGCCCTAATCCCGCAATGTTACGCTACCCGGTATCACTAATACGACGTCCATCAAGGAGGAGGTTAACCACTCTTCTTCCAGCCCAGGTGTGAATGAAGTTATGCTGTTCATATTTCGTAATTAATCCCTTCACTGCGATAATCGGAAGCATTTTTTTTCCATACTCTTCCTATAGGCGATTTTATTCAGCTGGGGGGGGGGAGAATATATGAAATTGAAAGGTTAACTTATAGACGCGATATGAAAAAAAAAATCCTCTGATGTAGATGGATTTAAAAACAAAAAAAAAGGTCCTCGGGGGGAAGGGATTTAGAAAGGTTAAATTACGATACTTGTACCAGTTCTCTCGTCAGGTAAGAAAGCTCCCTAACATCTTTTTCTAAGCGATTCATTTTGCTTATTACACCTTATTGTCTTGTTCTGTGTTATATAAATCCTTCTAATATCATCATCATACTCTGCATAAATAACGTACAAAAGGATACCAACCAGCAGTAACCAAAAATAAATAGCTAAAGAAGAGGTGTTAGGGAGCTGCCTCACCCGACAAAAACTCGAGGTTTGGGGTGAAGTGAGAACTAGTGAGATTTTGGGTTACAATATTTTACGAGTTTTTGATGGTACTAAAAATCAAATGAAAATATATACCGACGCTACGAAAATGAGAGAGAGAGAGAGAGAGAGAGAGAGAGAGAGAGAGAGAGAGAGAGAGAGAGAGAGAGAGAGAGAGAGACTGTGTGTGTGTGGGCGGGGGGTACCTGAAGAGAGAGGCTTAGGTGAATCAAGTCTTGAAGGGGAGATTGGCCCAGGGGGACTTCTTAGATGTATATGAAGGAGAGGGAAGAAGGAGAGAGGGAATAGGGATGGAGATGTGGGGTAGAGGGAGAGAAAAGGAGGAATCGAGAGGGAAGGAAGGAGGGTGAGAAACGTGGGTGATTGGAGGAGGGGAGAGATACCGATGAAGATAGGATAGAGAGGGAAAAGAAGTGAAGGAAATGGAAGGAATGGAGGAGAAGAAATGGATGGGGAAGGAAAGGAGGAGAAAAAGAGAAGGAAGGAAGGAGAGGATGAAGAGAAGGAAGGAAGGAGTGAGAATGAAGGGGTATTATAAGGAAGATTGATGATGAAGGCTAGGAAAGCAGAATGAGAGTGAGAGAGGGTGTAATCTCTTAGGTTTATAAAGTGGAGGGTGGAAAAAGGGAGAGAAGGAAAAGGGAGAGAAGAAGAAGGAAGAGGGAAGAAGGGGGAGAAAAGAGGGAGGAAGAGGGAAGAAGGGGGAGAAAGGAGGAAGGAAATGGGAAGAAAGGGTGAGAGAAGAGGAAGAACGAGGGAAGGAGGGAAAGAAAAGAGGAAGGATGTGGGAAGGAGAAGGATAGAACAGGAAGAGGGAAAGAAGGAGAAAGAAACGATGGAGACTGGGGATGATAAAAAGAAATAGGATGATAAAGGAAAACAAAACAGAAAGACATAAAAGGAGAAAGTGAAACAGAGAAGGGAGAGAAAAGGGAGTTTAAAAGAAAAAGGAACACAAAAAGGAAGTAATGGGCAAGAGAAGATTTTGACTAAGGAGAGAGAGAGAGAGAGAGAGAGAGAGAGAGAGAGAGAGAGAGAGAGAATATACCACAAGAGTTAGGGGCAGGGAAGAGTTTAGTGTTTGGAAGGAGAGGGAAGGAAAATGAGAATGGAAAAGATAAGAGGAAGTGAGCCACGGAAAGACTAGATAAGGGAAGTTAGGGGAGAGGAAGGGCCTTAAGATATGAGAGAGAGAGAGAGAGAGAGAGAGAGAGAGAGAGAGAGAGAGAGAGAGAGAGAGAAATACCAATTAACTTAAGTTTGGAAGTAAAAAGAAACGTTGTAAGTTTACCGATACTGCGGAATAAACTATAGACTAAAAAATATGAATAAATAAAAAAATAGGACTAAATGAAAATAATAGCTAAAAATAAAGGGAATTAAAAAAATACCACATACCAAGCCAAGCAAAGATAATGCCTGAAAATACGGCACAGCAAAAGTTGAGAAAAGTAGGACAGAGAAGAAATAAATAAAACAGTGACTTGAGATCGGAAGCACAGAGGTGATGGAAAGGTCAGAGATAAGCCAAGGGGGTGTGAAAGAGATAAAGAAGTGCAGAAGCCCTAGACAGGTGCAGGACCATGTGAGGATTCGCTATAGTGAAGCATCAACTGGGCTTCGTTTGAGTGGGCCAGTGAAGCACCATACAGACTCACTGCAACCGCTTCCGCCTGAGTATCATCAGTTTCCATTCCCTTTACTTGCAGTTCCTTCCATGTTATCATCACTCCACCTTTTTTCTTATCCCATCTCTCCTCCACGGTCTTCTTTTTCAAAACTTCGCTCACAAATTTGGGATGAAGTTTAGTCTGTCAAGTGAAGCACCTTCCATATAAAACATATAAAACAGAGTGATGAAAAGAAGCACTACATGGGTTTCCGCATGGGTGAAGCATTTGAACAAAAATCCTCAGGGAGATAGAGTGAAACACCATATTATTAGGCACTGCTTAAGTCAAAACCCACGGGGAGAGAGTGATAGACTACGCCGCCCCTTGAGATGCTTCCGAATCTAAAAAAGCAAAGGAAAAATGAAACAGTACTAAAGCCAGTCGGAGGCAAAACAGGGAAAAATACCCATTTGACGGGGGTGAATGTATTAGGGAAAGAGTGAGGAAAAAAGAAAAGCAGAGGGGAAAAAAGGGGGAGGAAAAAAATTGAGAGAAAAGGAAATAAAAATCTGGCTGGAACGAGGTCAGGAAGGTGGCGTAAGAGAGAGAGAGAGAGAGAGAGAGAGAGAGAGAGAGAGAGAAATATACTACAAGCTGAAAGAAATATACTGGGAAATGAAAGAATCAGAGGAAAAACAAAGGGAAATGAAAAGTGGAAAATAATGTAAGGAAATTAAAAGTGAATTAGTAAAAACATATAACACTCTCTCTCTCTCTCTCTCTCTCTCTCTCTCTCTCTCTCTTCTCTCTCTCGTGTTTACAGGAAGAATAAAATTGCCTCCTTTTGTCGCGTCTGATGTCTCCTTTCCTCTCGAGTCAACCACTTTTTTCCCCTCAGTTTTTTTCCTCTTCCTTTTTTCCTCCTGCCTTCCTCTTAACCCCTCCAACCCAATGACGTGTATATTCTATTTCTGCTGCTACTAGACGATGTTCTTGACCATTTCAGTTCGATGACGCATTATCTATTTTATATTCTATCTCCGGACGATTTTATTTGAGAGACAGCTGAAGGAAATGGACGACTGAACATTGATGTGATAAACCCATTCACTATACACCGTCTTCCACAAGCTGAATAAAATCGTCTGAAAGTAGCAAGAATGAAACACCAAAAAACACCGATTATCAAGGGGGTTAATTTCTGGGGAGGCATCTTGCAACTAGAGGGGGGTTAATGAAATTTTAATCCCTCCAGTTCGAAAAAAAAAAATCCCTCCTAAGCTGGATAAAATCGTCTGGAGATGACAAAAAATACCACGGATATTTAGTCACTAGATTGGTACAGGTAATTCTGTTCATGTCTCCTCTTTGATTCTCTGTTAATGGCGACAGTGTTGATTCTCTCAGGATCCTATGACTCACTTTCAGGTAAAAAAAAAAAAAAAAAAAAATCTGGCGTTTCCTGGAATAGAATATTAGAGTTGTTCCAGCGATGAGAGGGCTGAAATTTCTGTTTTATATTCTCCCTCTATTTTTATTCACAGTTTCTTTTTTTTTTCTCTCTCTCTCTCTCTCTCTCTCTCTCTCAATCCCTTCGTGTTACTTTCAAAATATTTTTGTTCGTGCTTTCTTTTACTTTTATTTCCATGACTTTATTTGTTTCTTATTATTTCTTGTTTCTTTTAGCCTAATTTCCCTCTTCCTCACTTCTCCCAAAGTATTTCCATCCAAGTTTTCTTTCACTCTTTTACTGTCCTGTCTCTCTCATTTCAAACCCTTTTTATTATCAGTTTTTCTTTACTTTCTTTCCTTTTCCCCTTCTTATTTTACCACATATTATCACTTGATTTTTCATCTTTTTCTTTCAACTTTTTTTTCTAATCATGACTTTTCTTACTTTGCTGTTATCAAGATTTTCTCTTTCATAATTTTTACATTCTCACTCACTTTCATTTCATTTTTATCTCTTCTTATTCTCTCCTCCAAAGTATTTACTAAGATATTATTTTTTCGGTTTATTTATTTATTTTTTTTTTGTTTCGTTTCTTTATGGATTACACTTTAGATTATTTTTTTCTTATTCCTTTTTATCCTTCACCCTATGTATTTCTTTTCATGCCTTTCTCTGTTTTATGTTCTCTTTAACTTTCTGTTCTTACTTTTTCTGTTTTAATTATGTACTTCCTTCCTCATCCAAAGTTTATTTCTTAATTCTCTAACTTCTTTTATCATCATATTCTGTCCCTTGCTTTATCACTATTTTATGTTTCTCTTTTCGTCTCTGTCCTTCCTTCTTCTGGATCATTTACATTCATACTTCCTCGTACCTTTATCGCTTTATTTCCATGTAATTCAATACTTTGTTTCACAGTTTATCATATTTCCTACTCTCTGTCTCTCTCCTTTCTTTCATCTTATCCCCTAAACATACATCTACGCCTGTTCTTAATGTCTGTAAATCTTCCTTTCATTACATATTTTTTCTTGCTATTTTAAGATTATTCTCAATTGGCCTCAACCTATTTTCCACATTCCTTTCTTACGTTATACCTGCAGCCATTTGCTTATTTCTTTTCTCCCCTTTTCTTTCTATGTTTTAAGAAATTTATAATAGTTCACCTAGCCCTAAGTCCTACGCTTCTCATGAGGCAATAAATGCCTGGATAATGGATCGATGGATGAATAATTGGATGGATGGATGAATAGTTGGATGGATGGGTAGACAGTTGGAAGGATGGATGGACATTTTCCTCTACTGTCTGCTGCTTTCACCACAGGCAAGCTTGGAGAGAAGGTCTGGAATCCGTACCCCCTCCTCTTCCCCCCCCCTCTCTCTCTCTCTCTCTCTCTCATTTGTCTCGCTATCCTCCTCATCAAGCCGTTATCTTGCTTCTTATGATTCTCTTCCCCCGTCTTTATCTTCCTCGCCTCTTTGTAATATCGCGCGCTTTCCTTATCTCTTCCTTCCCAATTATACGCCTGTTATCTCTCTCTCTATCTCTCTCTCTCTCTCTCTCTCTCTCCCTGACGCCCTTCTCCACAAAAAAAAAAATAATAATAATAATAATAATTGTTTTTTTCTCTCTCTCTCTTCCTCTCTCTCGCTAACGTCCTTTTCCAAAACAAATTTATCCAATAGCTGTCAATTTCTAACTTAATTTTTTTCTATCGATAACATTCACGCTAAACGCGTCTCAAACAAGTTAGATTTACCATAGACATCACTGATCTCTTTACCAACAGGACTTAATTAGGATCCATATTGATTATTTGTTACTATACTCTTTTTACTCTAACTTGGCCTAAAATTTCTATCTTGAATGCTGAGTTGTAACAAAGAGTTAACGCAAGAATATGAGTCAAGTCACGAAGAAGTGCTGTGGAAAGATTGCAGAGCCACAGCATTATTCTGCTACCAAGCATGAAATAAGCTGCAAAGGGACAAATATCTGGGACAAGTTAATGTGAAAGGAGTATAGAAAAATATACATTATGTTTTCAGACGGAAGGAGTAAAGTCTTTTTTCACACTTCTTATTACGACGACGCATCTTCAAGTCTCTTAATCTTTACCCTTTTCCTTCTACCTCTTCTTTCGCTATTACTCTCATTCTTTTCTCCCTTCCTTCTTCCTTTTCCTTCGCTATTTCAATCTCTACCCCTTTCCTTCCTCCTCTTTCCTTCCCTATTCCTTTCATTCTTTATTCCTTTCCTTCTTCCTCTTCCTTCGCTATCCCTCTCATTCTTTACCTTTTTCCTCCTTCCTCTTCTTTCGCTGTTCCTATCCTTCCTCTTCCTTTCATTTCTCTTGTCCAATCCTCTCTCTCGTTCCTGTGTATTCAATTTACTTTAGTTACTCTCCGTCACTCATCTTCTTCTTTCTTCTTATCCTTTCTTTTCTTTTGTCATTCTTTTTCCTCTCCTTTTTGCTCTTTTATTTTCTTATGCCTCTGTAGTCAGTCTTCTCCTTTGCCGTTTCCCTTCTTATTTATCCTTTCTCTTCTTCTCCAGTCTTCCTTCTTCTTCGCCCTTTCCTATCTTCTTTCCTCTTTCCTCTTCCTATTCCATGTTTTATTAGCCGTTATATTTTTGCGACGGGACTTAATGCACATTTTCTCTTTTACGCTCTTCCTTTTACCTCATTCTTCATTCTTACGACATCCTGTGGTCATTCTTTCTTCTTATAACATTAAAATCTTCCTTCCTGTGTCCTGGTATAATTTAATGGCGTGTCTCCATCATATATTTTCTTCATCCTCTTATTTCTTCTTTATCATACTTCTTCCTCTTCCTTCCTTACTCTTCCCTTTATTGTGTCTTCATGTATCTTGTTAATATTCATTCCTAAGTCTTCTGGTTTTATTATGCTGTCAACGTTCACTATTTTCCCGTATTTATCAGTTCCTTCTCCTCTTCCTTATTTCGCTCTCATATTGTATCCACACCCTTCTGTTTAACCCACTCCTTCCTGCCTCTTCCTAATCAATTCTTCTTTTTTATCTTCCACTTTCATTATCTTTTCCCCTCTCCACTTCTTTATTTATTCATCTTTATTCTGATCTTTCTTCTTTATTTTCCTATTTTCCTCTATCTTAATAACTTCTCTTGTTTATCCTCTCCTTTATTTTGGCTCACCTTTTCTATACCTTATTTATTTTTCTTTACCCTCTTCCCTCTTTAACTTCTCCTTTCTCTTACTTTCTTACCATTATTTCTTTCATCTCTCCGTTCTTTCTTTACTTTCTTGTCTTCCTTCCCCATTTCTTTATTCTTTCTTTATCATCTTCCTCCCCTATACCTCTTTCTTTTGTTTTTATTTCCTTTGTCAGATTTATATTATGTATCTTTCATTTTCTGTCTATCTGATTGTCTGTCTGTCTGTCTGTCTGTCTCTCTCTCTCTCTCTCCCTCCAGCCTTTTATCTCCTCTTATCTACAGCGCTCTCGCCTTTCCTTCCTCTTATCTCAGCTAGCCATCTCTTTCTCCTCCTCCTCCTCCTTTGATATCTCACCCGGTCTCTCTCTCTCTCTCTCTCTCAAAATTTCTCGCACTGTCTCTTTGCTCTCTCTTACCATGTTATTAATCAAACATTTTCCTCCTTCCTTTTTCAGACTCCTACATTCACTTAGTTTCTCCCTCTCTTTATTTTCTCACACGTTCTCTCTGTTCGCTTCTCCGCCAAGATTTTTTTTTCTTTATTATTATTGTATTTCTCCCACCCACGCTCTCACTTCTCATTTTTCTCCCCCATTCTTTCTTTTGCTTCTGACTGTCTTCTTCCCTCCTCCACGTCCATATCCTGCCACCTCCTCCTCTTCCTGACTCCATTTATTCTCTCTCTCTCTCTCTCTCTCTCTCTCTCTCGTCCTTGTATCCATTGTGCACTTTCTTTATTATATTCATGTTGGTCATTCACCCTGGTATCATATTCTGCTCTTGGCTTTCTCTCTCCTTCCTCCTCCTCCTCCTCCTCCTCCTCTTGCTCTTCTTGCTCCTCCTCCTCTTTCTCCTCCTCCTCCTCCCCTCCTACTCCATCTTCCCAGTCACTCTCCTCCTACTCTTTATATTTTCTTGGTATCTATCGTTTTTTTCACTTCTTCATGTTTTTTCTTTTACTTGTTCAGGCTCTTCCTCTTTCTTTGCTTCCATTCTCTCTTTTTCATATTTTCTTTCTTTCTCTGTCCTTTTGTTTATCTTCCTCCGTCACTCTAATTCTTTTTTTTTTCATTTCTTTTTATTTCTCTTTTGTCATTTAATGTTGCCTCCTCTTATTGTCTTCTTCTCGTTTTCTCTTCTTAATTTTTTTCTTGTTCCATCTCATAAGGGTAATCTCTCTCTCTCTCTCTTTCTCTCTCTGTTCGTTGCTCTGCTCTCCTATTCCCCTTCTTCCTCCTGTCCTACCTCGTATCGTCTATGCACCCTCGACCAAGAAGAAAGAACTGTTACTTACGTTTCCCATCTCAGCACTCTTTTCCACCTTCCTCTTTTCTCTCCTTCCCACCTCGCTATTCTCTTTCTCATCTCCTATCGTCCTCTCTTTCTCTCCTCTTCCACACAGCTTAACCATTTTCCAGCGAGAAGCGAATGTAATATTTCTTTGGCGTCAATTACATTCAAGTGATCTATATTTCCGTCCGCTTTAATTTTCATGCAATTCCCGTCCGCCTCTCATTCCACGCTGCCTAGCAAAGAAGGGATGAAACTGAGTGAGTGAGAGAAAGGGGTGAGAGTGAGTGAGTGAGAGACGGTGAGTGAGTGAGTGAGAGAAAAGGTGAGAAGGGGGTAGTAAGAAAAGATGAGTGAGAAAGTGTGACATGGAGTGAGTGAGGGACGGTGAGACTGAGTGGAGAGAGAGGGTGAGGGGGAATGAGTTAATGAAGGGATGATAGTGAGTAGCAGAGAGGAAGAGGATGAAAATTAGAAAAGCGCTGAGAATAAACACCAGGAAAGGAAAATGAAAGGAAGTGTGAGGCTTAGAGTGAGAGCTGGAAAGGGATGAAAGAATAAGAATCTGAGGAAATCAAGAGAAAGTGAGAGAATGATAATAATATAAACTCAGATAAAGTAATAAAGTAAGAATGAAACAACGTCAGAGAATGTGAGAATAAGATAAAGTTAGAAAAAGTGTGACAGTGAGAATGAAAGCCAGATAAAGTGACAGTTTGAATGACAGTGAGTGTGAAGGTAACAATGAAAAAAAAAAAAAAAAAAAAAAAAAAGAGAGAGAGAGAGAGAGAAAGTGAGAAAGTAAGAATGAGGCCAAGTCAGAGAAAGTGAGCGTGATAAAAAAAAAAGAAGTCAGTATGAGTTAAAGAAAAAAATATATAGAAAGGAAAAAGCCAAGTCTCCCCCTACATCTCTCTCCCTTCTCATCGGCACTGCAATAACGACCATCATAAAAAAAAAAAGTCAATATTTTACCATTTTTTTCTTCCTTTTTTGCGTGCCTGTTAAAAGCCCTTGATACGACTGCAATTTTTTTCTCTTTATTTTTACGATTTTTGGCAAATTTATTTACTTCGATCCAAAGTGGCAATTTTTTCACTGTACTCTTGCTAACAAATTACAAGTTTTATGCACATTTTTTGGTGGTTTTTCGACTAGGGATGAATCGATATAAGTATAGCCCTCAAAACAAAAAATAATAATAATAAATAAATAAAAATAAAACTTCCCTAAGCTGAAGGAATTAGTCTAAAGGAGGAAATTGTAGATGCAACTTCCGGCTCATCTGAACGTGAACCTGGTGAACTACAGGCCATTTCTGCCCTTCTTTCCGCAATCCACCATCCTCCTTTCGTGGGATAGGAAGGGGATGGAGGGACGTTTGTATACCCGGGTAGATCTAATGCTCAGATATATTGGTGCCACCACATGAAGGCGTCCCTATCCAGAGCACCCCGATAGTAAAAAAAAAAATGTCTTGGGGTTGGAAGGGTTAATTTTGCTTGTCCTGTTCTCTCTCTCTCTCTCTCTCTCTCTCTCTCTCTCTCTCTCTCTCTCTCCCATCCACACAGCTTCACTATTAATCCCTACCATCCATAAGAGAACAGCGTACATGACTCCTCCTCTGCCTATCAAGTTTGCGCTCTCCCTCTCTCTCTCTCTCTTTCTCTATACCTGCCTTCCTATCTACCTACCTAGTCTGTCTATCTATCTCCTCCAGTCATTTTACCCTTCCCTCCATTTCATTTCCCTCTCCTCTTCATCCTCACACAGCCAGCGTAAACCTCCATTACCTAAAAGCAAAGAAACGAATATTATACTTTTTTTTTCTTCCTTTCTGACTATCTGTTAAAAGCCAACCTCTAAAACACATACTGGCTTAGCGCTCTCTCTCTCTCTCTCTCTCTCTTAGGACAGAGGGCCGTGTTTAAGTGGCATGGGCTAACATCTCTTCCTAAGCGATTTATTTTCTATACTACCGCATAAAAATTCTCCGTACGTTACTCATATCATTTCACTATCGACACAGTTTGCTTCAATTACATACAAATGGTTACTGAGGTGAAATAAGCCAAATACATCGCAAGGGAATAAAAGTTACGAAATATCAAAGAATATAACCCTAACTCCCATCATCTGAAGGCGTGTAGGGAATATTAAACTTTTTATTTTTTTTTATTTCGTCCTTTCTGCGTATCTGTTAAAAGCCAAACTCACATACACGAACTTTGGTCAAACAGCTTGCGTGTCTCTGTCCGTGTGTTATGAAGGACAGGTTCGATTAGGCTAGGTTAGATTAAGATAGGCTAGGTTAGGTGAGGTTAGGCTAGGTTGAGTTGGGTTAGGTTTGGTAAGTTAAGGTTAGGTTAGGTTAGGTTAGGTTAGGTTAGGTCAGGTCAGGTTAGGCTAGGTTAGGCTTGGTAAGGTTAGGTTAAGTTGGGTTAGTTTCGGTTAGGTTAGGCTAGGATAGGTTAGGTTAGGTAAGGTTAGGTTAGGTTAGGCTTCGTAAGGTTAGGTTAAGTTGGGTTAGGTTAGGTCAGGTCAGGTTAGGTTAGGTTAGGTTAAGTTAGGTGAGGTTAGATGAGACTAAGTTAGGTTAGGCTAGGTTAGGTTAGGTTGGGTTGGGCTGTACGCGTTACAAGTGGGAAAAGCATGAAAATATTGACGGATTAACAGTGAGTCAACTTCGGGTCGACATGAACTTACAAAATACCTGCACGCAAATAAGAAGAAATTTTAACCTCTTCAGCTCGAGTACGCCGTTTTTTTTTCTTTCATTGTCGCCGCATTCAGACGCTTTTAATCAGCACAGGAGGGATTTCTGGAACTGCAGGGGTTAGTTATAGCACTGATTAAACTCTTTGGTGTTAGGTATAACTTTGAGGTGGTGAGCATATAAAAGAAAAAGTTATCAGACTGAACAGGTAAGTCCAATTAGGGAAGTCTCTCTCTCTCTCTCTCTCTCTCTCTCTCTCTCTCTCTCTCTCGAAGGAAAGCCAGGGGAAGGTTGTATTTTCGCTGATCATCCTTCAAAACGCAACACTGAGACAAAGACTCCACCTTAAACACCTTAGACAATCCCACCTCTGTTTACTTTCCTAAGATGTTATTAATTTCTTTCTCAACTATGGGGTTCTTGTTTGTTTATCTACGTATTCATTCATATCAGTATACCTTTATCTATCTACCCACATCTATCTGTATCTATCTGAAATTCAATCAATCAGTCAATCAATCAGGGTAGCTATAATAACTGTTTATCTATTGTACAATAAATCTAGGAATTAAAGTCAGTCTATCTTTTTATCTATCTATCTCTAAGCCTATCAGTTAGTCATTAGTCAATCGTCATTCTATTACTCTCAACCTGTATCTAATCAATCTACAACCACTAACTGTGTGTGTGTGTGTGTGTGTGTGTGTGTGTGTGTTTACGTGAGAGAGAGAGAGAGAGAGAGAGAGAGAGAGCGCTCCGTGGGATATCGTGATAGCACAGAATCTCATTAATCTTACACACTTTGAGGAGAAGGTCACAGGTGAGTCTGGAGGTAAACACAGAGGAGGAGGAGGAGGAGGAGGAAAATCATTACGATGACGAAGACATCAAAAAAATATAAAGAAGGAAAAATAAACAGCTGTAGAAGTGAAAAGAAGAAGACAAAGAAAAGACAAGGAAAAATACAATAATAATAATAATAATAATAATAATAATAACAACAATAATAATAATGATAATAATAATAACAACAACAATAATAATGATAATAATAATAATGTGTATGAGTATATTAGCTAAGAGGACTTGGTGAGTTTAAGGGAGGTGGTAGAGGACATAAAACTACAAGGTTATTGGATGGAGCCGTCCCGTGTCAACCCTGGGATTAGGTGTCTGCCAGCTGATAGACAGAAACTCTGATAGACAGACACAGAGAGATCCAGAGATAGATACACAGAAAGACAGGCCGAAAGACAAACAGACAGACAGACAGATAGGTTAGATAGACAGATAGGTAGGAAGGTAGGTAAGTAGGTAGCTAAAGGGGTATCATATGTATACATAGAGCATATAGATAGATACAGACAGATGGGTACGTAGGTCGACGAACAGATAGACAGAGATGGACACAGACATAGGTAGATAAATAAAGAGAAAACTATGCATTTAAACAGAGATACAAAGATAAATAAAACGAGGATACAGGACAGGAGATGGATATGTATTATTATCATATTTATTTTTGTTATCACTATTAGGCT
This sequence comes from Coenobita brevimanus, assembly GCF_032717465.1. Lineage (NCBI taxonomy): Eukaryota > Metazoa > Arthropoda > Malacostraca > Decapoda > Coenobitidae > Coenobita > Coenobita brevimanus. Next base: position 33,129,379 of record NC_136974.1, read on the forward strand.
ACTGTTAATACCTCCTCCAAGGAGGTTATGTTTTCATTATTAATGTTATTGCTACTACTACCACAGTAGACTACTACTACTACTATTACTACTACTACCACCACAACCACCAACACCACTATCATTATTATCATTTTTATTATTATTATTATTATTAAGATAACTCGTCTGGAGGTAATTAAACAAATTAAAGAAGGTCTTGGGCTGACGAGCTTAAGAAAGAACTCTGTCTTGAGTTTCTTTCGAAAGTTTCTTTACGGTTTGTTTTATTTTTCGTGATTCTTTCTCTCTCTCTCTCTCTCTCTCTCTCTCTCTCTCTCTCTCTCTCTCTCTCTCTCTCTCTCTCTCTCATTTTCTTTTCCTTACAACACAACGCTTACAATTAAATACAAATATATACTCTTTTATGATCTAGGAATATCATTAGCAGATAATTAAGAAGAGGTAAAACACGAGAGTGGTGATAAAAACAATAATGAACACGAAGATGGATAATTAAAAAGAAATAAAAGTAGCAGGAGAACAAGGGAGACGAAGAATAAGAACAAAATGTGAAAAAACAGATTAAAAGGAAAAATAACTGAATTAGAGATGAAAAATAAGCGACATGAACGATTACTTTATACGAGGGAAGAGTCAAATATTGGAAACATATAAAAATCAATCATCGTCATTATCATCATCATTATCACCATCTTCATCATCATCACCATAAAGCAAAAAATGATAAAAGTACTTATATCACCACCACCACAACCACCACCGCCACCACCACCATCATCGTCATTATCATAAATTTCCACCCAAGTGATGAGACGAGATAGGTTCCAGGAGAAAATACTTAAGATAATTTTTAAAAAGGTAGAAAAGAATCAATTAATACACGAACCCAGTTATAGATTTTTTTTTTTTTTAAATGAATGGGGGATACCTATAGTCTGCTGTATGGCTTCTTTTTTTTTCAGTTGTTTTCCTCTCTATTCATCCTTTGTAAGAAAAATCTCTCTCTCTCTCTCTCTCTCTCTCTCTCTCTCTCTCTCTCTCTCTCTCCAAGGTGACATAAAAGCCCACACACTCTTATCTCGGTTCGCCTTTAGTCTCACACTCCATGCTATTCACACTTTATCTACCTCTTTGTGTGTGTGTGTGTGTGTGTGTGTGTGTGTGTGTGTGTGTGTGTGTGTGTGTGTGTGTGTGTGTGTGTGTGTGTGTGTGTGTGTGTGTGCGTGTTTAGCTTGCACAGAGTAAATCGCTGAAGGAAAGATGCCACGTAAATTTTCACCCACCGAGAAAAATATCCAACGGGATGGTGAGCACTCGTCAACACCGGTTTCAAACATCAAACATACGGCATTCATGAGAGAGCCGGGAGGGGTCGGGAGAGGGGAAAAGGGAGGGGAGAAAGGGGAAGGGAGAACAGAGAGGGAGGAAAAGGGTGAGGGGAAAAGGGATGGGAAAGGAGAGAAGGGAGGAAATGGAGGGGAACAGAGGGAAAAAAGAATGGGAGAAAAGGAAGGGGGAAAAGGTAGGGGGAAAATGGGAGTGGAAAAAATGGAGAGGAAAAGGGAGGCGGGAAAAGGAAGAGGTCAAGGGGGAGAGGAGAAAAAGAGAATGGAGACAGGGGAAAAGAGAAAGGGGAGAGAGGAGAAGAGAGATAGGAGAGAGGGGAAAAGAAGGGGTACGGGAAAAGAGTGTGAGGAAAAGTGAGCGGGGAAAACGAAGAAAAGAAAAGCGAGGGAGAGGGCAAAAGGAGGGAGTTAAAGACATCATTCCCCTCAAGTTCCTACCTGACGTACCTTGTCAACAAGAATCATATATGGACAGGTGGACAGGTGAACACAGTAAGCCTCTCTGAACTTTGAAATATCAGTCAGGAGAGGAAAGCGAGAAAAATAATAGCTGATTTCGACCATTAAGCAAACTTATCTTTGTCTCGACAAAGTAAACTAAGAAAAAAAAATAAACAATTACGATAACAAAAATAATAATAATAATAATAATAATAATAATAACAATAATAATAATAATAGTAACTATCTATCTATCTATCTATAGCCCGACGCCCTAATCCCGCAAAGGGTGGCCGCAGACAAAACGCCTCCAAGTCACTCTGTCACCCACCATTTGACTCCCCTCCCCCCAACTCACCCCCCCCTCCCTCATATACCTCTCAACTCCATCCCTCCACCTCATCCTCGGTCTACCCCTCCCTCTCCCTCCCTCCACCTCACCTACATACACCCTCTTAGTCAGTCTTTCATTCTCCATCCTCTCCACATGTCCAAACCACCTCAGTGTATTTCTCCTAATCTTTTCAACCACATCCACATCTACCCCACAACGTTCCTTCACTTCTTCTTTCGTCAACCTGTCCCTCCATGTCACTCCACATGCTCCTCTCAAGTAACAATAATAATAATAATCATAATAATCATAATAATAATAATAATAAACTTCAGTCGTCTTACAATATGCACAACGAATGTCAAAACTGACCTTTCAATGTGCAAATATTACCAATTATTTTTTTAAAGTTACAAGTGGTACATAAATTAGCTTCACATTCTGTACTGTTAGGGAATAATTATGAGATGAGCCACTCCAGCATATATGGAAACCACGACGTGCTAGAGATCGATAGATAGCGAAACAGATAGACAGATTATGACACACAGACGGATAATTGTGTGTGTGTGTGTGTGTGTGTGTGTGTGAGCACGCGCGTGCGAGCAAAATAGTCGTCTCTTGCTGATCGGATACATTTTGGGGTGTACAGAAAGAAAACCAAGGATTTAACTTCTTATTTTTAGACCTGATATTTCACAGTTCAATTAGTGTTCAGTTTTATGCCATTAGGAGATCTGATAACTTAATCTTCTTAGGAACTTTGGCTAATATAAGGCATTGAACAAGGCCTCTCGGTACCATTTTATTTCGTTATTTAGTTATTCGTTTATCTGGATGGCTTTTATCAACACTGAATCAATACTATAAAACATGTGATATTTCTCGGTAATTTTGCTTTGAAAGACTAATTTATTTAGTTTATATATATATATATATATATATATATATATATATATATATATATATATATATATATATATGTATGTATGTAGGTATGTATGTATATTGGGAATGCTATTATCTACATTGAATATGATATAAAACTTACGATATTTCTCGATAAATTGGCTCTGAGAGAATAATATGGATTTCAGGGGTTTCAAATGATAAGATTTTTTTTTTACTTTTCACCAACGTTCTGTTTATATCTTTTTTTTATTTTTAGGTTTACCTTAACTGCAGTTTTTTTCTACCTGTCTTTTACTGGTTTGTTTTTCTATTGTTTACGTTATTATTTTTTTGTTTGCTTGTTTATCCTCCATCGGCTTCGTTACCTATTTTTTTAATGGTCTCTGGATGATATCTATATATATCTATATATATATATATATATATATATATATATATATATATATATATTCGCGTTATCATTTTCTCGTTTTTTTTTTTTTGTTAAGCATCTTTCCAGTTTTTGTCTGCGGCCACCCTTTGCGGGATTAGGGCGTCGGGCTATAGATAGATAGATAGATAGATCTTTCCAGTTACGGTAATAGTATTGCAACAGACTTCTCGTAATGCTGGTCTCTCTCTCTCCCTCTCTCGCTTGTGTGTGTGTGTGTGTGTGTGTGTGTGTGTGTGTGTGTGTGTGTGTGTGTGTGTGTGTGTGTGTGAGAGAGAGAGAGAGAGAGAGAGAGAGAGAGAGAGAGAGAGAGAGAGAGAGAATTATGTGGGAGGGTAATCTCTTCCTACTCTTCGCCTCCAGCCTTCGTAGCAACGCAATACAGCTCTTCACCTGGTTCGTCGCTTTCTACGTACGTGTAATAATGGACGAGACACGGACACTGATTTAACATGCGCTCTGACTCAGCTTAGATATGAAGCTTGGAATAGACTTCACTACACAACACCACACTAATCTACACTACACTCCTCTGTACTACACTTCACTATACTACACTGCACTACACGACACTGCATTACACTTCACTATACGACACTGCACTACACTTCACTATACTACACTGCACTACACTTCACTATACGACACTGCATTACACTTCACCATACTACACTGCACTACACATCACTATACTACACTGCACTACACTTCACTATACTACACTGTACTACACTTCACTATACAACACTGCACTACACTTCACCATACTACACTGCACTACACTTCACCATACTACACTGCACTACACTTCACTATACAACACTGCACTACAGTACACTATACTACACTGCACTACACTATACTGCACGGCACAACACTTCACTATATTAAACTGCACTACACTGCACTATATTACACTGCACTTCACTATACTACACGGCGCTACACTATACCACACTTCACTTACTACATGGCACAACACTTCACTATATTAAACTGCACTACACTTCATAAAACTACACTGCACTACACTATACTACACTGCACTACACTATGCTACACTGGACTACACTACACTATACTACACTTCACTATACAACACTGCACAACATTACACTGCATTATATTGAAAACCAATAAGCTATTCTCTTCTACACTACATATCAGAACAAAACGATCCACTAACCTACACTACAATACCTTTTACACTACACTACACTGCACAACACTACACCACTACACTATACAACACGGCTCTACGCTACACAACACAACACTACACTACTCAACACTGCACCACACTACACCACACCACACAATGGTCAAAGAGGCTAATATCGTGTATGATACTAGTGGAACAGTTTAATGTATTTAGAATTAGAGCGACGAACAACTATGTTATTCCTAAGGTCAGTAACGCAAACAGTATACTAAATCTAAAGTGAGTGTGTGTGTGTGTGTGTGTGTGTGTGTGTGTGTGTGTGTGTGTGTGTGTGTGTGTGTGTGTGTGTGTGTGTGTGTGTGTATTTCACCTTGACTCAGATTTTCAGCCTTTAACAGTTTATTTCAAGTAATTAAGTAGCAAAAGTACGATGCTCCGGCTCCTCACTTTTCAACAGCACTTCTCATGACAAGAAATTCTTATTTACACTACAGCCGAAAAAATGCAACTGTAGTCTTAATGTAAAAAGAGCATTTACAGTCAGACATCACCATCAGCATCATATCATCATCATAATCATCACAACACCATTTTCCCCTCCCCGCAACAGCATTCATATCATCAATCATTATCACCACCACCACCACCACCACCATCATCACAACATCATTTTTCCCTCCCCGCATCATCATTATTATCATCAGTCATTATCACCGCCACCACCACCACCACCACCACCATCATCATCTTCATCACATCATTTCCCCTCAAAGGAACGGGATAAGTTTTTAATCATGATATTGTCAAACCCATGCGATCTCACTGAGCCTAATGAAGACTCATCGTACTGAAGTGGCTAATCACCTGGGCGGATTCCAGTGTCGTAATCACCTTTAACCTAATTAATGGGAGGACGATGAATAAAACCGTCCGAGTATCGTGAATAAAATAGAACAGGGGTTAAGTGGAGAGATGGCGAGAGGAGTGGGGGGGAAAAGAAGGGGAGAGGGAGGGAGAGGGAATGGGAGAATAGGAAGGGTGGAGGGAGAGGGAGGGAATGGGAATGGTAGAGAGAGAGAGAGAGAGAGAAAGGGGGGGGGCATGGAAAGAGTATGAAGAGCTAAGACACTATCGACCAACTAGTTCCCAAGTCAGGCAACAGATGGCGTGAAAGTTCCTGTTGGTTGTTGCACCTGACTCACTCTCTCTCTCTCTCTCTCTCTCTCTCTTTCTTGGGTGTGTATTTTAAGTTTAAACTGAAATTTATATTGCAGTATATTTTGTTCAGATTGGAATGTGTGTGTGTGTGTGTGTGTGTGTGTGTGTGTGTGTGTGTGTGTGTGTGTGTGTGTGTGTGTGTGTGTGGAGAGGGGTTGCGTGCATTTAGTTCTTTTATTATTCAAACGCGATACTGAGGTGAAAGATTTATTTTTACAAGTACCCACACCATCTTTATTATCCTGAGAGTAGTGGACATATTTCATATAAATTTATTTCCTTCACCTGTGTTCAACAATTATCTGATCAATTTTCTTCATGATTTCACAGATGATTTATTAATATTATTTATTATTATTATTATTATTATTTTATTTTTATTATCATTTTCATTCTCCTCCTTCCCTCCTTTACATTCTACTCCCATTCATGTTCTCTCGCTATTATTATTATTATTATTATTTTTATTATTATTATTATTCTCTACCCCTCTCTCTCCCTCTCTTCCATTCTCTGGCCCATTCGTGTTCTCTCTCGCTAATCGTTCCATTATTTTGTCTATTTTATTTCAGTTTTTGCGTGAAAGTGTGGCTTTTCGATTTGCACTTATTGCGTTATGTCCTTCCTAATGATTATTTTCTGCATGCAATCACCATTTTTCCCCATCTCTCTCTCTCTCTCTCTCTCTCTCTCTCTCTCTCTAAGCTGTTCAGCTATCCCACCATAGTACCGGAGAAGGACGTTGACGATGTGAAGAGTGAAAACTGAATGGAAGATGTGGAAAGTGTAATACTTGAAAATAATATAGGCACTTCAACAGACAGACAGACAGACAGGTAAGACAGACAGAGACAGATAGATAGATTAACAAACAGACAACAAGACAGACAGACACAACAGACCAAAACAGAAAATAAGATATGCACAAGAAGGCAATTTCCGGTAATTTTTAGGAAAGCATAAAATCCAAAATAAATACAAGATGACAGATGCGCGCGCGCGCACACACACACACACACACACACACACACACACACACACACACACACACACACACACACACGTCAACAAATGAAAATCGACGAAAACGACACGACAACTAAAACACAAGTGACCCAGAATTAAAGAGAATCCATTAAATCCGAGAGAAAATGAAAGAGAGGTCGTAAAAGAGTTCCTGGAAAGAGAGAAAAGAGAGATGACAAGTTGGGGACTGGCGAGATAAAGTCAAGTTTGGCGTCTCCAGGTCAGCAGGGTGAGCTAATAAAGATGAAGGAGGAAGAAGTGCAAGGAAAGGGATGGGGAAAAAATATGGAAAAATGGAAACAGGAAGAAGGGAAATTAGGAAGAGGAAAAAAATGCGAAGAGAGGAGAGCTTGAAGCTGGGAGGAAAGGAGGAAAACTGCAAAGAGAGGAGAGAAAGGCACTGAGACAGTAAAGAAAAATGTGAAGGAGGGAGGTAAAGTAACAGAGACAAGGAAGAAAAGAGGCAACGGAAGGAGGAAAATGATGAAAAGTTGGCGATTGGAGAGATAATGTAAGTTCTGACGTCTTCGGGTCAGCAGTGTGAGCTAATGAAGATGGTAAAGGCAGTGGCAAAAAGAAGGAAAAGGAAAAAGGGGAAAGGGAAAGAAAGGGAGGGAAAAAAGTGGGGAGAAGAATGAATGGAGGACGATCATGGAGTTATAGAAAAACAGTTACGACAGGATGATATTATAAGAAAGGAAGAAGATGGCAATTTTAACGAAGGAGAAAGAGTAAGGAAAATAAAAAAGAAGGAGAGGGAAAGAAATGAAAAGGAGGGACGAAAGAAGAACGAAAAGGTGGACGGAATGTGGCAGGATTTGTCAATTCCTGACTCACCTCCCAGGTTATACGAGAGAGAGAGAGAGAGAGAGAGAGAGAGAGAGAGAGAGAGAGAATCACATAATTTTTCCCTTTTCCTCCTTTATTTACTCAAAACCACAAAATACCACTCACACCACGGCCAAAACTAAACCAACTCCCCCACAGACAGGAATTTCGGCTGGTATTTTGGCTTTCTATACAGGGTGACAGCAATCAATGGGGTTTTCTCTGCCCCTTTCCCTCTTTCTGCTCTCTAGTTCTTTTCGTTCCCTTGCTTTGCTGCTGTTACTTGATTTTTTTTTACCATAAATTTCACCGCTTTTTAAATTACTACCTTTTTCTGCCTCTCTCCCCCTCTCTCAAAGGGATACTTTATGTCTTTCCAATCTTCACCGTTTTTTTTTTTTTTTTTTTTTTTGTCCCCTCTTCCGCTGTAGTCTATTTTAGGTTCTCTCTCTCTCTCTCTCTCTCTCTGCTACCCTAATTTTTCTACTCTGAATTATACTATTTCCATTATAATCTAATATCGACCCTACTACGCTATCAATATTTTTAACCGGGTTCTTCCTCCTCTCTCAAATAATTTCATTTTTACTTCGTCATCCACTATCTGCCATTGACGATTATCTTTCACTAAAATATAAGTTTCTTTATTATTTCAATTTCCACAACTGTTATTAACCACTATATTTAACCAGAGAGAGAGAGAGAGAGAGAGAGAGAGAATGGGTATTTCTAATCGGTATTTTGACATCCACGTGTAAAAAACGATATAGGGGTCATCATGTCCTCTTCCACTTTGTAGTTATTTTTATCTCATTTTTAATTCATGTTTATTTCGAATATCACTTTCTTCCATAAACCATTAATTTTTTGCTCAATGAAAAAAGAGGGGGGGAGGGGGGGGAGTTGGCTGGTATTTTGTCCGGTATTTTGGTATTCTGGATAGAGTGACGGGGAAAAAAATGGAGTATTGTGAATTCTCCTTTTTCGCTTTTCACCGTTTCAGGGTCAGGTTTTTGTTCACCCTTCCCCTGCTGTCTATTTCAGGTCTCTCTCTCTCTCTCTCTCTCTCTCTCTAATACAAATGAAAGAACCACTGGGATCCAGCGAAGTTTTCCCTTCTAATGAAAGTTGCCCAAAAGAGAGCCAGAAATCAAGAAAAAAATAAATAAACTCAGCCAGAAATCAATAATAAAAAATCAAGACAGCCAGAAATCAGGAATAAAAAAACAAAGTGAGTCAGAAAACAAGAATAAAAATCAAGACAGGGGGAAATCAAGACTGAAAAATCAAGAGAGCCAAAAACAGCCAAAAATCGAGTCAGAAATCAAGGGAGCCAGAAAAAAATCAAGTGCCAGAAATCAAGAATAAAAAATCAAGAAAGCCAGAAATCAAGAAAATAATCAAGAGTCAGAAATCAAGACAGCCAGAAACTGAGCCCATAAATCAGGGGATGGTTGATGAAGAGTTACTGTGGAGCCTGTTTTGCCTCCTAGGCTAATTGGACTCAGCTTACCACACTAACTGACGATAGGATAAAAATGAATAATATGCAAAATAAATCGCCGAAGAACAGGCACTAGGAAGCCCAATACGCCACTTAGAAACGTACACTTTACCTGAATAGCATACAGAATGACAGCAAGGCGTAATCTGCAAAAATAAATCGCCACGGAAAAGGCACCACGAAGCCTCCCCAGTCCCATCCAGAATTCGGGCCAGAGGGAGTCATTTCCCCACTTCTCCCGGTAATGTCACTCTCTCACCGCTCGCTGGGACAACAAAGAAAAGCCAGCCCGTGAGAAATGATCAAGGGAGCTGGCGTCTGGGGATTTCTTCTTTTTTTTCTTCTGTTCTTCCTCTGTCTCATCCTTTTTACTCCTTTCTTCCTTCAATCTGTCTGTCTTCCTCCTTGCTATTTGGTTTCTTGATAATTTTTACTGTCTCATCCTTTTCTTCCTTTCTTCCTTCAATTTGTCTCTCTTCCTCCTAGTTATCTGGTCTCGATAATTTTTACTAATTTCATTTACCTCACTGTTTTCTTCTTTTCTTTCTTCAATCTTGCACTTTCCTCTCACTCTCTCTCTCTCTCCTTCCGACACCTCAACGACAGCAAACACTCCCAATAAAGTAGAAACATAATCCTCACTCAATTACTTTCTCTTTCAGTTGCCACGCCATTCACGGCCGCTTCATTCTTTCACTTCTCCCGTTGCCTCTCTAAGCTTCGAACACCTATGAGATTTTTTTTTTATGTAACTTTCCGTAACAGGACTTTTGGGGGGGAAGAAAGAAAGGAGGCCTGCAGACAAAAAAAAAATAACATAAAATAAAATCACATTCTCTCTCTGCCTCTTACTTTCAACACTCACGTCATACTTTTTATAATTTTCCGAACAATATTTTTAGAGGTATTAGAAAAGGGGGGATTTCCAGACCAAAAACCTCGATGTTTCATATAAATCAGGTCATTATTTTTTTCTTTTTTTTTTCCCACGAAGAAGGGGAAATTTCCAGACAAAATCGTGATGCCTTGACAACTTTAATCCTTACGGAATTTATATAATTTTATTTTTTCGTAAACAATATATTCAAGCAGTACAAAGGACGGGTAAAAAAAAAAAAAATCGTGCCTCAACAAAAAATACCAGATGGTGACATGTGAAGAGGTGATAGAGGACGTTGACTACAGACTCGGAAAAAAAAAAAAGTACCCAGTATTCTTTTGCACCCAGGAACAGAAATAGACGCTTGTGAAAGAGGAGGTGACTGGGTATCATCACTGAGACCAGAACAGAATATATCTACAACATAAAAGTATATATATACCAGGCAACTGTACTTTTTTTTTTTCATCCAGGAACAGAAATAGTAGCTTGATAGCGACAAGACGCGAATCATATTTACAAAATAAAGGTATATTCTATGTTTATCATGGAACAGAGATAGTCGGTCATGATAAAAGAAGGTGACCGGTATCATCTGCTAAAATACACAGTGGAAAAGGCCAAAATTTAACATATACGGTTTTCTTTTCTTCTTCTTTTTAATCCAAGAAAACAGATAGCTACTAGGCTGTGACGTGCTAAGGATGTGAGAGTACCCTTGTTTGGGCACAGATTCGATCACATAAAAATAAAAAATGTAAATAAATAAATAAATAAACGCATATTCTTTTTTCTCGTCCAGGTGTAAAAAGAGAAAGTTGTGATGTATAAAGGGGTGACTGAGTTTCATCTGTCAGAGTATATTGTCGGATACATACAATATATATATATATATATATATTTTTTTCTCTCTCTCTTTTTTTTAATATACGGGAGGCAATTGATGTTGATGACTGGTGTGGGACGTAAGCCAATTTCGGCATTTCGTGTGAAGTGCAATACTGAAAGAGCAAATCAACAAAACTACATCGCAGTCTATTGTTTCCTGCCACTGCACCGGCACGGATGACTGAGAGAGAGAGAGAGAAGGGGGGGTTGTGTGTGTGTGTGTGTGTGTGTGTGTGTGTGTGTGTGTGTGTGTGTGTGTGTGTGTGTGTGTGTGTGTGTGTGTGTGTGTGTGTGTGTGTGTGTGTGTGCGCGCTCGCTCGTCTGCATACTCAGGAAGACCTCTTTCAGTGTCTAAGAACATCAGCAAATCGATAATACTGTATACGGTACTACATTGAACGAACACAAATAAGGAAATAAACTTAAAATTCTTATATAAAGTAATCTAACCTTAAAATATGTATATGTTTTTTTTATGCATGGAAGAAGGAACCAAAGGCCTGACAAACTGTTTCCTCCAAGACAACAAAAACTTGATAAAAGTGAGCAAAATTCAAGATCTGCACTAACCTGGTCGATGGTGAGGCTCTCCAAGCATAGATTTGTTGTCCACACGAGCTCTGTCCTCTAGCCCGTGTCCGTTTTATTTCCTGCACTTCTGTTTACTTCACCTTATTTCACTTCTCGCACCTTTGTTTGCCTCACCTCACTTCCTACACTTCTGTTTGAATCCTCACCTCACTTGCTGCATGTCTGTTTGCTTCGACTCACTTCCTGCACTTCTGTTTGCATCCTCATTTTCTGTACTTCTGTTTGTCTCACCTTACTTCCCACACTTCTGTTTGCCTCACCTCACTTCCTGCACCTCTGTCAGTTTCACCTCACCTCGCAAAAGTTCACATGTGTTGACTAGATGAATAATTCCGGTCATGCTGGGAACGTTGGATTCACGTAGTCAATTCTGGCCACGAGCTTTCGATATTCATTTTATGTATTTCAAAAGGTTCATCTGAGTCTCTTTAACTGTAACAGGTGCTTCTCCATTATCATATTTTTTTTTTTCCTGCGTCACACTTAACATCTTTACCTCAACTTTAGATGCGAAAAAAAAAGTCCAGATGATCATACTGACGATATTTTCAAGTAGTCTGCCATCGTGAATCATTAATTTCAGAGTCTCATTTTAAAAGCTGCTTCATCATTAACATATTTTCTCTTTTATTTATTTTCTATTTTGCATTTAACATCCTTACTCCATCTTACGCGCGTAAAAAAAAAAGTCAGAATGATAATAATGACTTTGAAAGCAATCTGTCTACCCTTGTGAATCAGTTATTTCAGAGTCTTACTGTAACTGCTACTTCATCATTTATCAAATTTTCAGTTACCGTTTTCTACTTTACATTTAACATATTTACTTCAATTTTAGGTGCGTAGAAAAAGAATGATAATACTGACGATATCTGAAAGTAATTTGTCTACCATCGTGAATCATTAATGAAGACAACGCTTTGGATCTTTTCAGAATTTCTATATGCTTTTGATAACTCAGTCTCACCATCAGGCTCACAACCTTCATGCATAATTTCACTGCCGCCGCTGTTCATGCCGAGCTATTTCACATTCTGAACAGGAGGTCAGCCTGTTGAAGAAAAAATATGTTTTAATATTTGCATAATGACATGAAGGGCAGAATAATCGGAAAAATAAAAATAATCATAAAATAGTAGTGGTAGTAGTTGTAGTAGTAGTAGTAGTAGTAGTAGTAGTAGCAGTAGCAACAGCAATAGCAGCAGCAGCAGCAGAAGTAGCAGCAGCAGTACAGCAGCAGTAGTAGTAGTAGTAGTGGTAACAACAACAGCAATGATAAAGATGATGATGATGATGATGATAATGAAATAATTCTCGGTTCATTTGTCTCGTGAGATCACTCAGAATTTCCACAAAATCATTATGTAATCAGTAGAATAAGCTAAATTAATATTTATGGCAATAGATACTGGAGGTCACATTTATATTATTCAAGATGTAATTATGACAATATATTTTACCTATGCCCTCTCTCTCTCTTTCTCTCTCTCTCTCTCTGCCCATCAGCTGGTCACCTTTCACAGTAACTAGACAATCCCTCTTTTCTCATTTATTATAGAAAATCCCTGTAAATCCCTCCCAGTCCTCCTGCTAAGACGCTCAATCCTTCTTCCTTTCTTCGCCTTTCCTCCTCCCTCCTTCTTTACTCTTTCTTACGTCCTTCTCTCTCCTTCCTTCTCTTCCCATTCTTCTGTCCTCCTCCCTTCTCCTCCTCCTCATTTTTCTTTTACTTCTTTCCCTTTCCTTACAAGGTTTTTATCTTTTCCTTTTTCCACCTTCTCATTTTCTTCTTTCACTTCTCCAAATTCTTCATTTTCAATTTTCATCCTCCCTCCTTCATATTATTTCTTTCTTTCTTCACTCATCCTCTTCATCTTCTTCTCATTTCCTCCCTCCTCCTACTCATTTTCACCTCCTTTCCTCCTACTATCATATTCTCTCTCTCTCTCTCTCGTCCTCCTCGTACCCGGAACCAACTTTCTCATCTCTCTTCCGTCCTTGTCTCATTCGCTAATCCTCTTCCCAATCTCATAACCCCATTCTTTTATATCCTCCATCAAATATCTGTTTCATCCTTTACCTCTTTTTATCTGGCTCCTCCTCCTCCTCCTCCTCCTCCTCTCTTCATCCGATCTTCCCAGTCTCTTCTGTCTGATCCTCTTTCCTTTCACATTTCTTATATTATTTTTATCAGGTCTGTCTCTCCTCTGTCTTATCCCCGTCCTCTTTTTGTCCATTCTCTCGTCTTGCTTCTATTTCGTTCCCTTTCCTGTCTCTTTTTGCCTGATCTGTCTCTCTTCTGTCTCAACTCCGTCCTCTTTTTTTCAAGCTCTCGTCTTTTTTATCTATTTCATTTCATTTCCTGTCTCTGTTTATCTGATCTCTCTCTCTTCTGTCTCATTCCTGTCCTCTTTTTATTCAATTTGTCGTCTTTCTTCTGTTCATTCTCTTTCTTTTCTCATTTTATTTTCCTTCAACCTTCTTTCTCATTCTCCTTCACACAGATTTATTCACCTTAGAGGGGGGATTTTTTGGACTGGCGGATTAGACATGGATTTAATTGACCTATTAAGCTCAAGAGGTCTTTCTTGAGTTGAATAAAATCATCTGTAAGAAAGAAAAATGCAAGAAAACAGGTCACTACGTTAAACAGGTAAACGGTAAAGACAGGAAAGAATTTTCCCCAACAATTATTTTCTTAGGGTACAAACAGGCGACATTTTTCCCAACACTTTTCCAGACAAATATTTTCTTTATGGTACAGGTAGACGACACCTTTCACGACAAATGTTTTCCTGAAGCACCAACATATTTACTGATAAGGAAATAAGTTAATCAGCAATATATTATTATTTCTTTTTTTACTATCGCCAAAAATGTAAATCCTTTACCGTGATTAAATACGACTATCCTCAAACTCTCATCTCAAGTGGCCTAGATTTACCGTGGTTGGATCTGTCTGTGCCACTTTCAAGATCTTTTCTCCCACTTCTAACTTTCCTCATTCTTAAAACTATTCTCACCATAAAATACTTACTTCTCTGTTGTTCTTGTTTCATCCTCTGCGACCTACATTTCCCTCTCCAGTCACCTCCTTTTCTCTCAATATTTTTGTCATCCTTTGCATAAACTATCTTGGCATTTGGTGGCTTTCTATACACTCGCTCATTTCATATACGTACCTTCCTATACAGTTTTTATTTAGCATGTTTTGGGTAATACCTCAGTTGTTACTTGTACAGAGGCTATCAATATCTTACACCGTATCATCATCAAATAAAGAAGAAAATTAATGTATTTAATTACTTCCTAATTCATACTTTATAATCCTCACATCGTTCATATCACTACATTCAATTAATATCCCGCTATCACCTGTCAATATTTTATCATGCATTTATTTCTCAACCACTTTAATAATTTCCTTGTTCCCTCTCTTTTATCTCGTCAAACTCTTATTCCTCAACCACTCCAACTTTTTCCAGTATTCTCCTCTTTTTATTTCCCAAACACTTCAGTTATTTCCTGTATCCCCTCTCTCTTATTTCTTCAAACTCTTATTTTTAAACCACTCCATCTATTTCCAATATATATTTCCTCCAACTTTCATTTCTCAGCCATTGTGCTCTGTCCCCTCCGTACCCAACACCTGTCCAAGTCAATAATCCATCGTATTTTTACCTCTTTCTTCTGCCTCTGCTTTTTCCTTTTACTGACAACAAGTTTTTCTCCTACTTCCACGTCCAGCTGCTTATTCATTTAATCTCTCTCTCTCATTTCCGACGCAATTTTACCTTTTGCCGCTTCCTATTTTACTTTCCATAATTCGTTTTTCTCATTTTCTTCAGCTCTTTATTTAATACAACACATTCCCACTTTTCCCCTTTATTTCATTTCTACTCCTCTTCCAATCTAACCTAACTTAACCCTGACTAACTTTTTTTAACAGTTATCCCGTCCAACCGAACCTAACTTAATCTAACCTAACCTAACTTCACCTCACCTTACTTTCTCTCATATCCATTCAAAAGTATCTCATCCTTCAACATCTTTATTTCATCCCCCTTTCTCACATACTTCTTTTCACCCGCCTTCTCAACTTCTTACCATTTTTTTCCTTCCACATCCTCTTTTCTCTTCCTCTCTCTACTTCATCATCTCTTTCCCTGCCATTCAACACCTCACTCATCTTCCTTCCCCTGCCACTTTTCCCTTCACTTTCCTTCTTCTATGCCTCTCTCTCCTTCATCACCTCCTCTCACCTGGTACACTGTTTCCCTCTTCCTCTTTTTTGTTTCATCCTAACATTTTCACAACTCACTTCCCTTCCACGTCTCTCCTCCTCCTCCTCCTCCTCCTCCTGACAGGCCGTCCACTCCGTTTTCCCTCCTCTTCTCCATTTTTCCTCCCTTCCCTCCACCTTAATTGTCAGGTCGGCGCACAACTTTTTTACCCACACTTATGACACAGGCTGAGAGAGAGAGAGAGAGAGAGAGAGAGAGAGACAGAGACAGACAGACAGAGGGGGCGGGGGAGGGTATAAAAGGAAGCTGGATGGAACACCGTGAGTGTATTGAAGAAGTCCAAGTGATATAGGAGGAGGACTGAACAGGAGATGGAAGTGGAGGAAGAAGGATGACATGAAGGAAAGAGGAAAAGCGATATGAAAGTGAGGGAGTGGGCGAAGAAAGAAGGATAGAACGAAGGAAGGAAAACTGACGCTTAGGAAAAATACAACACTGAAAGAAGGACGAAATTAAGGAAGAAAAACTGTGAAGTAAACGACTGGAGGAAGAAAAGTCAAGGAAATGAAAGAGTGAAGAAAGAAAGGTGAAGTTGAGGAAGACGAAATTTTAGAGGATATCAAAGGAAAGATGACAGGGCTTCGGTATGGGATAAACATATTGATGGCAGCATGGACAGAAATGATACAAGGGAAAAAATACGGACAAAAGGTAATCTTAAAAAAAAAAAAAAAAAAAAAAAAAAAAAGCTGAACAGAAATCAAAGAACAAAAATTATATTCAGAACCTCATCCAAAAATGAAAAAGCAAGGTAACGTGTAGGGAAGATCAGACTAAATGAATAACATATAAATGAAGGATGATTAGCTTAGCAATTTAATGGAACCGAGAATGAATAACACGGGATCTGAAGAGCTGAGGGAGGTGCAAGATATATGTGACTAATATTACGAAAAGTACACCTCATTCGTGTACCTCTTCTACTGTACATCTTTCACGATATTTTTACTACAGATACCAAAAGGAAGATATTACGACTTTCCATAAGGGAAGTGAAAATTAACAAGTTATCAATTTCACATTCAATCCGGATTCCATTAGTTTTAACACCCATTTTCCTCATAATTTTCCCATCCACTGTTTACATTTTATCACTCTTTTTACAGCTGAGAGAGAGAGAGAGAAAGAGAGAGAGAGAGAGAGAGAGAGAGAGAGAGAGAGAGAGAGAGAGAGAGAGAGAGAGGAGTCAACTAAAACAAAATTGTAAAAACACGCGAAATAATTACAGCATATCAGTCCAAATCCCTTCCCTGCACACACCTAACATATCAAGACTTTACTTTGTTTGGTTTAATGAAGGTAACACTCACGGAATACAAACCAAAAATCGACTTAAATCCCCCCCCCCCCCGAAAAAAAAAAAAAGGGATATGGGGGAGAAAAAAACAAGAGCCACCGACTATGGGTTACGTTTTTTTTTTTTCTTACAGATACATGAATTCCACTCCCACATCCACATACTCATACCCTCACCCATACCCTGATATGCACCGTCACCTACATCCACATCCACACTGACATCTTCATCCAAACCAACACTCACACCCATACCCAAACCCTCATCCATACTCACACCCAATCCTTCACCCTCACCCCCCACCCTCACACCTACCCCCATCCCTCACCTACCCACACACACACACACACACACACACACACACACACACACACCACACACACATCCACACCCGTACCCCCCCCCACACACACAGACACAACCACTCTCACACTCCTAGTTCTCCAGCAATACCCAACTTTCCATCCGCTCCCAAACTCGGTGTCCCAGATGTCCACACACCCAGCCTGGTCAATATGCAGTTTTACTTTTGCGTGAGATATGACGCCCCAATAAAGGCAGTTTTATTCACGCCTGAGGTCTATAATGGTCTTACGCTGCTTTATTTACACGCGTGATCTAATTTTTATGCAGCTTTTTTCACGCTTATGCGATCTAAGTTTTTATGCATTTTAATCCACTCATGTATTTTATTTAATTATCTATTTATTTATTTATTTTCTCAAGTATTTTATTTATTTATTTATTTATTTCCGCATTTCAATTCACGCCTGAAAAGTGTGTGCAATATTTTAAGCTGCTTTATTCCGGCCCGAGAATTATTTATTCATATTTTTTCCTTAGTTTTACTCACGCCAACTTTTTACCAAGTTTAACCCACGCTTCAGAACTTTATAATATTTACGCAGCTGAGAAGGAACAGCCATTATGTCCAGAGTCAGTAAAGCCACCCAGGGCCCTTTACAATGCTCAGTTTTTGCTTCCATCACTAATAAACAGGGTTAAAAAGGAAAACATAACTCAGGTTCAATGAAATAAAAAACAAGACTACGGAGAAATGAATAACACAACATAGGCAACAAGATTATGCAGCCCATCACCATTAGAAATAAATGGTCCACAGGATCACGGAGAAATAGCGGAATTACGGAGAGAGAAAGCATGATGTTACAAAATAGGCTACGTGATTTTAAAGAAAGGCACGAAAACAGAACAAGTAGTAACCTACAGGAACAGGAAGAAAGGGCATACCTAACAGGATGAAAATAAGGCTACAAAATTATATAGGAGAGTACAACAGCAGTAAAATTAATAAAGATCAGGAAAAAAAAAAGACGAAAAAGCACATCACAGCAACACGAAACCAGGCAACAGAAGTAAGGAGAATAACACAACACCAATACATGTAATAAAAATCAATGTACAGAAATACATCAATAAAAAGCACGCCACAAAAACGCAAAACATAAGCGACAAAATTACAGATAAAGCCAGCATTTGCCAGCACAACCTCCCATAACCACGAAAGAGTAAAAGTACGCGAGTTGTGTAATTCCCATCGATCCCCCTCAATGCGGCGACGTCTGGCTTCGTCAAATAACCAGCCGGAATGTTGAAAATTGTGAGCCATCAGAGTCACTTTGGCTGTCGAGCGAGGGAAGTGAATACTCTCCTTAATATCGATTCTGTGGCGAGATTGTGGCGGGGTGAGGTGAGGTGAGTATGTGTGTGTGTGTGAAGTGGAAAGGCAAGTGTAGCGAGAAGCGAATATACGACGAAACAAGCAATACTATTTTCCGGTATGTTTAATAACTGCAGGGCACAATACGTTTTTCATGTGTCCAGGAGTTCTTCTATGTACCATACACCCACATGTCACCTCTTGGGCGCTAACATCCACCGTCCATACTGAATACACGCTAGAGCTGTCTCATATAGGTGGACTTAAAGCTGTGTACGGGTTTAACACCATTAGAACATATACAACGACCGATTAACTCACAAATCAATAATAAAATAAATCGGAGACAAAAATATGTAATGAAACTATGCTGTATGTATGACGGTGCATATATAACACTGCCCTTCTTTTCCGATGGATGATTTCTCGCGTACTGCGGGGAGGGCACATCCAGCGTTATCAATGTCTACCCTGCACCATTTACCTATTTCCTACTCCGACGACCACTCCCACGCCACCAGACTGAGCCGTGCCCGAAACACATAGGATACTGCTGGGTGAACTTCCACTGGAGCGCTATTTATGAGTTCTCAATTATACCGTATATGTAAATAAATAAAGTACAGAAGAAACTCGAGCTAAACATTACCCCTTTAACTATAACTTGACCTAAAACTGTCATCTCTCCATCCTGAATGCTGAAAATGATAACAGATTAACAGTCGAACACGGCGCTAGTCACGAAGAAGTGCTATGCAAAAATGCAGAGCCGCAGTATTGTTTGCTTGACCATTAGTGAAATAAGGCGAAAATGGACGAAAATCAAGGACCAAGCTGAGGTAAAAAGAGTAAACAAATCATACATACTAAAACAAAATCTAGTCTATTTTTACTGTATTCCACAAAGACCTGGGAAAAAATAATGTACTGTTTTAAAAGGTTCCCGGTAATATTCACTGGGTAATAAATACAATGCAGGTATCACGTTACTCTTCCCGGGAACAAATTCTAAATGTAATTGTGTTTATTTTTTCAATTACATTTCCTTGTTGGTAATGCGATACTGATGATACGAGTTCCGAAAAGCGAGATTTTTGTGTTTTTTTTTCAACTATTCAGTTATTCATTTAAAATTCTTTATCTGGTAATTTTCTAACAAGTTTTAATGTACTCAGTGAAGTTACAGCACGTTCACTCTAACCTGACAGCTCCGTTGATGGCCAGATGTTTTCTGGAGGGTCGTTTTAAGTAACTCATTCTTACATCATACTCAAAGTTCTGAGAGTTTCAAGCAGCCACGGCTTTCTAGTCAAAGGTGTGACTGGTCCAGTTCTGTCAGATGAAAATAAATCGACTTCAGTGACACATTCAGAAAGTAAAATAGTGATGCAACCTATTAGTTCCTAACGCTTGCAATGACCAACTCTTCACCGCAAAACCATCATTTCCCCTTGAATCCATTCTCTCTCTCTCTCTCTGTTTACTGCTACTACATTCAGTCTAGGAGTGACTTAATGATCGATAGGGGAAAAATAAAGTCTTCAACAAATTTTCACTAACATCAGGCACTCCTAAACAAAAAGTAAAAAAGGAAAAAGAAAAAAATCACCAGGCAGCAGCAAAAATTAAGAGGGGAAAAAAAAAAAACTGAGCAACTGGCTGAGGGAAAAATATCTTACAAAAAAAAAAAAAGTGGGAGTTACAGGTGGACGATATTACAGTTTGGTAGGGGAAACTTTTTGGTGGCCAGGTATTGGGAGCAGGTGAGGCAGGCTTGCTGAATATTACAGTAGCGTGGCAGGTATCGGCAAAGGCCAGCCAGAAGCAAAGACAAAGGCTCTAAGGTGAAGGCGTTAGGGATATGTAGCCTAAACGCAGAGTTGAAAAGTGAGAGAGGGTGATTAAAAGAAGGAAGAGTAGGTGGGAAATGTATATGCTTGATGACGCGCGCGCGCACGCACACACACACACACACACACACACACACACACACACACACACACACACACACAGGTGCTTATATGCATACGGGTAAGCTCAAAAATCAAACAAAAAATACAACTGAAAAAACGTGGACGCAATATCAGTCGACGATGGTAAAGGACAGCGAGAAGGACGATTTAAAGAACAAACAAAAAGAGTGCAAAGGAAACTCGGACGCGGTGGAAGAACAAAAACATAACTACACAACTTTGGAGAGAGAGAGAGAGAGAGAGAGAGAGAGAGAGAAAGCTAGCAATCGAGACGCTTGGACCTGTATTCTCATGGGTTAAGAAAGCTCCCTAACACCTTCTCTTAAGCGATTTATTTTGTTTATTACACCTTGCCGCCTTCTTCTGTGTTACTTAAATCATTCTAATATCACCAGCCTCTGCAAAAAAAAACGTACAAAATTATATTACCCAATCGTGCCCAAAGATAAATCAGCAAAGGAAGAGATGTTAGGGAGCTTACTTAACCATCGAGATTACGAGGCTTGATCACATTTAACAGTGACTTAGTGTAAATAAAGACGCTATCGGCACGACTTCTTTTCTGCAAGACTTACGGTACCGGTACGAGTTGATCTTACTATAAACAATATTGTACTTTAAAATAATCTTACCATTTCTTCAAACGTCATGCTTTCTTTTTTTTCAGATATTCCAAGCTGCAAAAATCGAGGAAGTGATTCGCCAGCAAAGCAGAGCAAACCGGACTTCATATCATCAAAGTAGCTATTTTTTTTTTCAGAAGTCTAAAGCTGAGTCGCCAAGTCTGAGTTATAATTTGGCCTCCACATTAGCTTAATATCCAGTGGTTTCAGAAGTTTAAAGTTAAGTTGCCAAGTCTGTATTTTAATTTTGCCACATATAAGCCACCTTCATCTATGAGACTTAGGCCTACTGAGTGAAAGAAACCTAAAAGGAAATATTTGTCACTGAAGGAAAAAAAAAGTCCAAAACACAGAGTTCGTCTTAAATACTGAGTGAATGAAAACTTAAAGGAATTATTTGTCAGTGAAGAAAAAATCCCACTATCCAATACAGTGAGTTTGTCTTGAATATCTATGAGTTTGTCTTGAATATCTAAGGCATACTAAAATGAAGAAACTCGCAGAAATTAACTTGTGTAAAAACGACAAAAACAATGGAAGAAAATGGAAACGTGTGTGTGGAAAGACTGATTGACATTTATAAGAGTAATGGTACGCCATTAAAAAGTCGGTGATCTCTCGAATCGCTGCAAAATATAGCACGGCAAAGACAGAACAAGAAAATGTGGAAGTGTGATTAAAGACTGGCATGAGAATGATATAAACTGAAATCTGATCAAGTTTAATAAAAGTCCAGTTCTCTAATCTGAACTTTTTATATAACAAATTTTGTCTAATATCTTACGTTTAGATATATTCCTCCTTAGATATTTGCGGATCCTTCTTAAGACTCAACTAAAAATATCGATAATTCACTACAAAACAACAACGGCCTAAATATAACGAAAACCAAGACAAAGCTTCCTTACCATACACCTGAAGACGTGATAATTTCCCACCTCCTCGTTTATTTTATATTTATTTTCGTCTTTTGTGTGACGGTAGTGAAAGGTATCATGAAATCATCCAAGACCACCTCCAACCTAGCTACCACAACTACCTGCATTTCAGCCACGACTACCACTACCACCATCGCCACAACCACCACAACAACCACCATTCCTTCAAGAACAAATATGCTTCTCTTTTTTCTAATATGCAGTTCCCTAGGTAAGTCATCCATCCTTTATTTGCAAGGAATTTGTTTCTATTCAGTTACTACTATATGGTCAAGAAGTATAAGATGCTGCAGTTGAGGAATTACATGAAATTACATATGGCCTCTCAAATATATTCAGTTATAATCCAAAACATATATCATACGAAATAAGTATTCTAATCTGCCTAACTTATTTTACCAAGAGCATCTGTATACGGTAAAGATAGTTTTAATTTGTCTGATACAGTACTTATTCTCTCATACACACACTTGTCAGCCACAAATGCAACTGGTATTAAGAATGATGCCCAAAATTTGATACATCTATTCTTACGTATCGGATGTTACCAGAGGAGTGACATAATTGTTAGTTTTTCATTTACACCGGGTAGTTTAGCATATTTTGGTCGATAATTATACACCATCCACTTAGGTTACCGCCAGCTAATGAAATTTCCCTTTTCATTATTCCAGACAACTTTGAAATCATCCCACAAACTGTTCCGACGAAGCCAAATACCTTCCCATAAAATTTAACACACATGAATAACACTCTCACTAAAGACCGAAATAAACATGCGTCACATAATAATAAACCATTCATTACGGAATTTAATATTAGCTACCAAAGCAACTGTAAAAATATGCAACTAAGCACACATTCGTGAAAGAACTCTATGAAGAAAAAGAGATAACTATATACTTCTGAAAGTTCATTGTCCTTTGCAATTTTTCATTAAACTTCAGAAAAATGCCTAATAGTGAAAGCTGGTAATGAAGAAGACTGCTAGAGAGAGAGAGAGAGAGAGAGAGAGAGAGAGAGAAACGCAGGAGGACAGAGAGGGCAGGAGGACAAGGGATGGACATCACAGAAGGCCCGGAACCTGTCAGCATCGATAATAGGGATGTCTGTCGCTTAGATACGTGTGTGTGTGTGTGTGTGTGTGTGTGTGTGTGTGTGTGTGTGTGTGTGTGTGTGTGCCCTACCCACTGAAGACGTATAAGATGGGCTGGAGTACGGTATGTTTCTTTATTTAAACTGCGTATTGGGGTTTTAATGTGAACTGTTTGTGTCGTGATGTACAGCTCTGGACAAAAGGTCGCCTATTATTTCAACTCCTCTCACTCTTCTCTGCTGAAAACACAATATTCCTACCCTTTGAGAAGCTTGGTAGTTTCTCCAATCATAAAAGATCCTCACTGCTATGATGCGTCAGAGAAGAATGTTACAAATATGCCCTGAACATAAAGGGAGACGCAGCAGAACCGTGAGCAAACTTTTTCCCCTGGCTGTATAAATGTAAGGAGACGTGTAAATACTTCTACGCAAGTTTCATTATACAAAAAGCTCTAGCAGATTTTGGAAAACACATTCACGGTATTTAAAATAAAAAAAAATCTCCAAAAATGTCTAACAACAAAGTCTTGCTCCCGGAAAATTTGCTCGCGTGCGCCCTGGTTGTTTGATTTTCTTCTTCCATTTTACCGGGATATGCCAGTGAGCCATTTAGGATACGTAAGAGTGAGGAGCTGACGGTAAGGGGTGCAGTGATGGCGGTGAATGTGGTGATAATCCTGTACTTAATTCACTTAGAGTACACCTGTGACGTCAAGAGAAGGTTTCCAGCCTCGCCCCTGATTGGGTGGCGTGCGAAATCCCGTGTCTGTAGTGTGTCCATCCTCTCTGAATAATCTGAGTTTCTGCCTCTGCATAATTCCTGTTCTCTGTTCCTGCAAAATCCATACCCCTGCCCCACCAGAATTTGTACCCCTGCCTCTGCAAAATCCGTACCCCTGTCTCTGCAAAATCCATAACCCCTGCCCCTTCAATAATTCTCCTCCGTAACCTACAAAACCATTCCCCCTGCCCTTTCACAATCCATGCCTCCAGCCCCTGTGAAATCAATATCCTCCCTGTGATATCCGTGCCCCTGCCTCTGCAAAGTACTAATCTCAAAATCTGATACCTTAGCGTAAAACTGATGCCCAAGTGTAATATCTGATCTGGCAAAATTAGGTGGGATGGAACACTACAGCTGACCCCATCATAGGTTAATGGTGACAGTTTTAACACATGATTCTGACTTGCTCTTGGATGAGTATTGCTGTAACTGTCCTACCGGGAGAAACAGATTTTTCCATAACAACCCCCACTGCCTCCTCCTTTTTACAATTTCTACCCTCGACTTCCACCAAAAAAAAAAAAAAAAAAAAAAAAAAAAAAAAAAAAAAACCAGCAGAATGGTGGAGAAATATACGTGTGGGTAAATGGGCGTCCACTTGCAGTAAAGCTGAGCGTGAGTGGAAGTGACGGGAAGTGAGGGTGGACACGCGGACTCTGTGTTTATACCTTGGCGTGTTGGCCGTGTGTGTGTGTGTGTGTGTGTGTGTGAGGGGTGGAAGTGTATGTGTGCGAGGGGCGGTGCGTGTAAGTGCGGAGGAGTTTGTGTGTTTGTGTGTGCGTGCAGAATTGTGGTGTGAGGAAGAGGAAGAAAATATTGGACCAAACTGGAGGAGTGAAAAATATAAGGATCTCAAGGTTCACTACCGTACATATATTTAATTTTTCTTGGCTTCAGAGTGCTTAGTGCTTAGTGTGTGTGTGTGTGTGTGTGTGTGTGTGTGTGTGTGTGTGTGTGTGTGAGAGAGAGAGAGAGAGAGAGAGAGAGAGAGAGAGAGAGAGAGAATTGTGTATGAGATGGAGATAAAAAGAGAATTTGAGAAAAATATATATATCCTGCAAGAATAGCTTACGTTGTTAAAATATTTAATATTCTAGCAGCAAAATCAATTCACTAATCTTATTCTTGAATATTATAATACAAACATACACCTAAATCAATGAAATGCAATATAGTCTACTAATGCGATATAGTTAGTAATATAACGACTACTTAATGAATCTTTACACTACGTACTGTATATATCCTGCTCGCAAATGTTTACTCAAGTGTAAACATCTAATTCCACACAGATAGACGGACAGATTGATAGATATAAAGATGTATAGACAGATTCAAGTGTATACCTATCAAACACTGTCTACGGTTTCTCGACACCAACCTAAGCAACTTTTTTTTTTACCTGTCACAAAGAAGTGTTAGCGATAAAATACAAACAAAATACTAATATATTAAACTTCTGCCCGAGGTCCTGTTAAATATTATCCATTATCACTGTTTTAGCCAAGAATAGTGCAAGGTGAGTAAACAGAGCATTGCAGCATCACCAAGGCGGAGGGCGCGGAGGAATACATACTTGGCAGGTCTTTTTAAATCTTAAGACGGTTTCTAGCATCTTCCTTTCTTGTTTATTTCTGTACATCGCACGTTCATATTCTCTTGTACTTATTTATGTCATCTATGTTGATATTGCAAGGATATTAATAGCTTGAAAGATGACAGTGAGATGTATTAGTAAAGATAAATTACCGAGGTGCTATTAAGCCGTTACGAAGACGGAGATAAACAAACCTCATTTTTGGCCGCTCCTTATCGCTGTAATGGACGTCTTCGCTTTGCTTACACACATTTCTTCTCTGGATGAATTCGTGATGGGATGGGAAGTCAATAAATTCCACTGTCCTTGCCGTAACCATCCAAAATTAGGAGATGTTCGAGAGCGAGTCGCTAAACGCACGCACCTCTGCTATACCTGCTAACACTACTTCCGGTTCCGGGCATGACGCGGCAGGCCGGGCAGGTGCATCCAGTGCGCGTAAGAAAGTAGTGCCGCGTTGAACTCAAACATCGTATTTTCTCCTATATTTCAAAAATATACGAGACAACGGGTGTATTTTCATCCTGTTCACAGTTCACCTTCTCTATTTAATATAATTCTGGTAGCTATCAAACTGTACTTATCTATTTTTTTTACGAATCATCTCAGTTCAAATAGCCTAGGGGGTTGACAGCGCGGATGAATACAAACTGGGAACATAATTATCCAACCTTAATTTGGCAGCTCCTCATCGCTGTAACGACCATTTCCGCTTTGATTTCACATATTTCTTCTCTCGATGAATTCGTGGTGGGATAGGAAATCAATACATTTCACTCTTTTCTGTAACTATCCAAAATTAGCGCGAGTTGCATCACACTTCTGCCACATCCGCTAACATTGCTTCCGGTTACGAGTACCTGACGCGGCAGGTATATCTAGTGCGCGTAAGAAAGTAGTGCCGCGTCAAACACTAACATTTAATTATCTCCCCTGCTTTAGCACAAGAATGACCAGGAATGAATTTTAATTTTATTTACCGTTCATTTTTTACCGTGCAGTTTTTCACTGTCGCACTTAATGTAGCTATCTAAGTATATTTATTTAATATTTAATTCTTCAAAGCATCATCACAGCTAATAGTTTAAACCTAAATGGGGGACCGACGACGCAGATAAGAAACAAAATATCTTTCCATCCTGAATGTTGAGTTGTAACAAGAGATTAACAATAAAGTATGAAGCAAGTAACCAAGAAGTGCTATGGAAAGGATGTAGAACTGAAGGATTATCTTGTTCTGCCACTGAGTTACATGAAAT